>NC_037529.1:9301298-9311414 GCF_001531365.2 Cynara cardunculus var. scolymus | reverse complement strand
TATATATATATATATATATATATAGACCAATAAAACATCTAAATGACTATATATGCCTTGTCGTTAAGACATTTTATTGGTTTATATAATCTTTTTATAAGCTAAATAACGTTATTAGTGAAATTGGCATAACATAAAATACAATAATGAGATTTAAAATTGATTTAAGGATTAACGTTAACGACATGCATGAACTACTATTTTATTGTACAAAATATTTATATCATAGATCATATCCTTACATGCTCTTATTTTCTCGGTCATAACCCATTTTTCATGAGTTGAAAGAGCAATTGGTTGGGGATATTAAGGTAATTGTAATATTTTAAGGCAACTGTACAAGATATTTTTCGCTTATTCCACACATTTGGACTCACAATTTTAAATTGTGTCTTATAGAGAAGGTATCCGGTCCCCCACAAGGCAACCTTAGTTCCCTTCCCCAAGCGATGTGGGATCTTATAATCCACCTCTTGGGAGCCTCTAGTCTTCGCTGGCACATCAGTCTGGTTCCTGGCTCTGATACCATTTGTAACATCTCAGGCCAACCATATCAGATATTGTCCCCCTTGTCCACAAGTCTGGACTCACGGTCTTAAAACACGTCTAATAAATGAAGTATCAAGTCCCTTGTAAAACAACTTTTATGCCCCTCCCCAACTAATGTGGAATCTTACAATCCATTATAAGATCCCACATCGGTTGGGGAGGAGAACTAAAGTTGCCTTGTAAGGGACTGAATACCTCATTTATCACATGCATTTTAGAACCATAGGTTCAAGTGTATGGATAAAGCGGACAATATTTGATACGATTGGCATGAGATGTTACAAATGGGATCAAAGCTGGGAACTAGATTGGTGTGCCAGCAAGGACGCTAGGCTCCTGAAAGGCTGGATTGTGAGATCCCATATTGGTTAAGGAAGAGAACAGATGTTTTTTTATAAGAGATTTGGTATCTCCTCCATCAAACGCTTTTTAAAATCGTGAGTTCAGGTATATGGACAAAACGGACAACATCTGGTACGGTTGGCCTGAAATGTTACAATAATAAAAGAGAATAATAAACAATGATGTTGTTCGGTTCAAATAAAGTATGAGAATATAATGATGAATTGTTTTTGGTTTTAGGCATTGCATTCAATCATTATATTACATGTCTTTCTTTCCAACATCACCATTTCTCATCTTCTCAAAATCATCATCTCTCACCTCCCCAACATCATCATCTCTTTTCGATTCTCCCCAACATCACCATGTCTCTCTTCCCGACATTGTCATCGATCTCTCATCTCCCCATTATCAAACATATTGCATCCTAGATTTCATAGCGAGACCAAGAAATAAGGAACCCTAATTTGAGTTCATATGTGTTTTCTTCAAGAACCCTAATTAAGTTCATGTGTTCTTCTTTTTTTGCAAATTGAAGCATAGCGAGAACCCTTATTTGAGTTCATTTGTAATTCAAGCCACTTCCATCTAAGAGCTGGGGAGCAGTAAAGGCGACGAAAAACTTTTAGGCTCGAGTTTTTGAGACAAAGTTTAAAACTATATATTTAATTTTAAGACTTTGATTTTTAGGGTTATGTAATAATCTCACAATTTTCATATATCAAACCAAATATTCACAATTTTCATGGGAGTTAGGAAGGTGTAAAACCCCAAAACCCAAAGCATTTAAAAAATCTATTAAGAGAAATTGTTTATTCCATGGAAAATGACGATTCAATCCCTTTATTAAAATTTCCTACCAAATTATACTGATAAATATCTTAGAAATTTTTTTATATATATATATTATATTATAAAACATTTGACAAGAACTCTTAAAAACAAATTTTTATGCATATAATACTGTTTATTAATGTATATTACTTAAAATTCAAGATTACACGTAATTTTACGTAAGTACAACTTATTAATGCTCCATTTTTACATTCGTGTAACGAACTGCGAATGAACATAATCAAATACAAGATAAACATCCATTTCAAATATAGAAAATCTATATATTTAATTAAGATAATTATTGAGTTTTAACAGAATTTTTAATTATTATCTTTATAAAAAAAATTATATTGTTAAACCAAAAATAAATTACTTTGTTATTAAAACTAAATTAAATTATAATTAAAAAAATTGAATTAAAGAAGTTACACCAAAAAACGAGATATATTAAATGGTTAATATGATACTAATATCGATTTATTTTTTTCAAATTTTTATGCTATCTTCAAATTTATATTTTATTCAAAAATAAAAACATTATCGTTTTCCAAAACCACATAAAATCGTATTATATCGATAGAGACAAAGAATAAAAACTAAATATTTAAATTGAGATTTATCTCGCTGCATTGCGCGAGTACCCTTCTAGTATATTTAGGAGGTGTTTGGGATTGCTTATTTGAAACAACTTATGTTTTTCTATAAAAGTCTTTGTTAACTTATTATATGTTAGAATGATTTAACTTCTTAAAAAAAAAATTATTACCGGTTTGACACCGATATAAGCTGTTTATCAAAACACTCAAAAATAATTATTACCATTATCACACCGAAATAAGTTAATAAATTATTTTTTATAAACAATCTCAAACATCCTTTTAATTTACGTTTTTGTAGAACTTTTTTTCTCATTAGTTTCCTCTAACACACATCAATACAATTTTTTATTTTTTATATTTGTATTATTTTTCAGCTGACCTAAAAAGAATTCAAATAACAAGCTCCATTTTTCATGTTTAAATTCTGCAACTAAAAATTATGAAAAAAAAATACAACACTTTTTTTTTATCTCGTATTATAAAAATACAACATTGTTCTTCTATTTTACAATAATTTATATTAATATTTAAGTATTAATTAAAAGCTATTATTTATTTATCAAATTACATTATTATATTTTTTTTATTTTATTTGTCAAAAAGTCAAAGTGAAAGGCGGTCGTTCTGGCGTGGGAACGGGGGCCAGAAAATATTGTCGGGGGGTCTTATTCCGTACATAACGTACGGAAAATTTCACATGGAAAGATGCTTTAGAAGCTTCCCAACCCGAGATTGGCTCTAAATATTTTAATTAAGAGTAAACTACAATTTTGGTCCTTGTGGTTTATATGAATCTCCAAAAGTGGTTTCTAGATTTTAATAATTATAATTTTCATTTTTATTGTTTACATTTTGTTTTGAAATTGATCCACCTCACTAACTATGTTAAATATGATATGTTAAGTTATAGTTATTTTCAAAGCAAAATGTAAATAATAGGGATGATAATTGTAATTATTAAAGTCTAAGGACTATTTTTGAGAATTTGTGTAGACCACAAGGACCAAATTATAGTTTACTCTGTTAATTATAATTATAATATTATTCATTTATTCAACTTTAAAAAAAAGGTAGTTATATTAGATTATCTTTAAAAAATTCTCTAAAATAAAGAAAAGATAATTTTTATTTTTTATATTGTTTCGGTAGGTATTCTATTTTGTTCTCTAAAATAGAGAAAGTTAAGAGGCCGTTTACCTGGTAAGCGCTTACCAATAGCAATTAACATTATGATTTATTTTGATGCGTAATATTTTTGTACATTAGAACATATCGAATGCAATAATTTACTAGGTAAGCGCTTACCTGGGTAAAAATCGTCATCTTTACTTACCGGATAAGACTCTCCATCATTCTCATCGCACTTACCCAGTAAGATTTTTGAACCTTCTCATGTTCATCCGAGGAGGAATTTTATGTGTTAAACACTTACATAAACGGCCCCTTAGAGAAAACTGTAAATGTAGATATTTTTCTAAAACTCTCAACTGAAGAGAGAAAAGTTACTTTAGTAATTTCCACTGATGAGATTTATTTATTAGTTTTTTATATAATTTTTTTAAAAGTATTAAAACGATAAAATAATATAATATTTTAATAATACAACTGAAAATAGAGAATCTGTTTAGAGTTACATATAATTTTTTTTTAAGAATCTGTTGGAAATACTCTTATGTTGGAACATCTATAATAGAGTAATCTATGACAACGTCACAAATATCACGGTTTCAATAAAATAAGAATCTAAATAAAACTTTATAAGAAGGTTCTTACATAAACCTTGCTTTTTTTTTTAATTTTCTATTTATCAAATATAAATTTATTTATGTATTATTGTATAAAATGAAAAGAAGATATAAATTTTATTTATTGATTTTTACTTTTATTAATAATTTGTTAAATTCATATATTATGTTAGTTATTTGAAAAACAATTAAAATATAATATTTTTTATTACAATTAAAAAGTGTAATATTATACAGATATAAATCTTAATAAAAATAACATTAAATAATAAATATTAATAGAATTAGAATTGAATAATATTTTAGATTTTTAAGGAATAATCTAAAATACATATTAAATAAAGAATATAGAAAAATTGGAAATTTTGTTGGTTTTGAAGAATGTCAAGGACATATAGAATTTGAGCGTAATTTTCAATGGTTTTATATTTCTTTTTTCTTTTTTAAAAATGTGTGGAAAATCAATCCATATACCATTTATGAATAGACAATTTGAAAATATAATAAAATCAATATTAAATAAATTTACTAATTTATAATTTATAAATTAATATTAAATTATATACTTGAAAGTTACAATAAAAATAATAATATAAGGAAATAATTTATATACGTTATTTATTTTTGGATCATTAAATAAATTTATTTGTTTATTTAAAATAAAATAAAACTTATCAAAACAAATATAAAAATTACAATAAATTAAAAAATGAAATAAAATAAAAAATGAGATTGTCCCAATCAGTTGTAGATGTTACAAGTCAATTACAAAAAATTCACGTGGTTTGTTGAAAACTTTAGTTTTCGTTCTTTCACTCGGTTTATTATAAACTTATTTATGTCGTTTGTATTTGGATTAGAATATGTTCCTATCACGAAGTACTATTACCTTTTTGTCATCGGAATTCAATCATAGGGTTAAATTATACTTGATTAGTACCTACTTTTATTGAACTAAACAAGCGTTTAATATCTTAGGTGCTCCTCATACGAGGATTTTTTTAGCATTTTATATTTTCTTTTATAAAGTAACTTTTTATTAAACAACTGTATGAATCAGTATAAGAATTTGTTTACAAATGCTTAGAGGAGATGCTGTTAACAACCTTCGCTGACTATAAGGATGTTGGTTAGATCCTTCGATCATCAGTCAGGAACTGGACGCCAAAAATATTTTGTTCCTACAAACTTCGATGACACTCACTTGCAATTTAGCCCTGTCCTTAGGCATGAGAATGGGGCGGGGACCGCAATCCTCATCCCCGTAAGGGAGTATAATCACATCCCCATCCCCAACGGGGATTTTTTTTCGTTTATATAAGTTATTTTAAATTAAATATGTGAGAGGTCATACATGTTTAAATCTTAAACATTTTCAATAAACCAAAAAACAAAATGGATTTAATTTAATACAAAAAAACCACAACATCATATAAAAACTTCAATTTAATCCCAAAAAAAAAATTAATAGTCACATGTACCAAAAGATATTGAGTAATATAAAACCACATCGAATAATTGTATTTTGATTTGACATCCAAAATATTACATATTAACATCCAAAAAATAACAATTTTAGATTATAAACATAGTCAGAAAATAATAAATTATGAATTACTGCTTTAGTTGAAATAAATAATATACATTTACATATATATATATATATATATAATTTATTAAATAATATATATAACGGGTACGGGGCGGGACGCATAATACCATACCCGTCCCCGTCCTCGTCCCCATCCCCATCCCCATCCTCGGTTTGAGATAAATGGGGATCACCGTCCCCATCCCCGACGGGAGCGGGTGGACCGGGTTCCCCGACGGGTCGGGACCCATTCCCATGCCTACCTGTCCTTAACATTTTTATTCTTTGTTTGTGGCAACAAGTTATATTGTTTCAGAATTCCCGTAAGTTATTAGTGGTTATAAAAAATAAGCTTTAAAATCTTCAACAAAAAACATAAGATGTATAAATCCCATTATATTTCCATCAATTTGATATTTTGAGTAATAATTTTAAAAATAATTATAAGTGGAAAGAAGAAAATTAAAAATAAAATAATGGATTAAAGTTTGTTAAAAGAAATTGTCAAATTCAGTTAATGTCGTAAATCCTATTGAATTGTGGTTAGGGGAAGCAAAATGAGAAAGCCAAAAATGCTCATATGTTACTCTCCTAATCCACCGCCTCAAACTATGGATCTTAAGTGGTGTTTAAAAGCCTCTAACAGAAGCCTTGTGTCGTCATTCGTCTCAATCCACGATGACAAAAAACCAAGCACTCCTATTTACAGTATCAACCTCTCGTAAATCATGTTTCCACCCCATGAGTTTGACTTCGGTGATACTAAGAAAGATAATAGAGAGAAGAAAAGTGAAAATGACTAGACTACCCTCATGTGAAGATTACATGGAGCACTTAACAGCTAAAAGATGATGCAAGTCAGGAAGAGGACCAATTGCAATACAAACCATAAAGAATGTATTTGTAACACTACAACAAAATTGGGTTTATATGACGCAACCAATAAATAAGCGTTCTAATAGACTTTTTTTTTTTATAAAACTTAATTTATATGACCAAAAACTAAAACGTCATATCTAAAGACATTGTAATAAAGTTTATATGACGCATTTGGGTGTCTTAACAAATTTTTTAGGACACTTCTAATACAAAGCGTCACATTAGCTATTTTGTCGGACACTTTTTTGAAAGTGTCCTATAAACCATCTTTTTATAGGATACTTATATATAATTGGTAATATGATTTTTTTAATATAAAAGTGTCCTAACAAACTTGTTATAACGTCAAAAAACATCATTTAAACTTATTACAACGTCTTTAAATAAAACAATTTAGTTTTTGGTTCTATAAATTATATCTTATAAAGTGGTCTATTAGGATGTTTATTTATCGATGACATCCTATAAAATCAATTTTATTGTGGTGTAAAAATGAAATCAAGAAACAAAAACCATTTCAACAAACCATGAGACAATTTTTGTAATTTACACATAGTTTTTTTTAAACAAGAGGTGTTTTTTAATTAAATTTTAATAGGTAACTTTTTTTAAAATAATGATGCTTAGTTTTCAATATATGTAACAATAAACTTAAAAATTCAATAAAAGTTGGATTTTATGGTTACAAAAAATAAGTCAATTATTAATTCTTTATATTATATTTTTATTTATATTATAAATTTGGATAAAAAATTGATTTTTTTTTTATTAACATGGATATCCAACTCGCGATGTAAGCCGACTAATTCCAAAACGACTACTTGATTTGCAGATAACCCAGAGTCACCGCATTTGAACCTCCATGACCACAAGAAGATTTTTATTCCTTCTTGGATTTGAACCTGATACCTCCTGACATTTTTGATCTAACCGATCAGACACCACTTTTGTGGTTAAAAAAATTGATTGCTTACAATCTAACGAGTCTAAGATCAATAATTTTAAATAGAATGTTTTATATAGTTGTTATTATTATTATGACTTATAAAAAACAATTATTTAATTAATTGAAGACCATCTTGGGAATGTTTGTAAAGAACAATTAGTTAGAAATTAAGGGTTGACCAATCAGATTGTTTTTTCAACTTTGTGACTTAAGTTTTCAAATTAAGCGGGTCTTTTGATGAACTTTCTTTGGTGTGTCTCTTAAGTCAAGAGGCATATTATAATAAATTAATAATATTTTTTATTAAATTATTTGATTGTTTGTTAATTATTTATATATCTTCTGCAAATACATTATTGATTGGATAAAATGATATACTATAATTGTAATAACTAAGTAACTTGGATGACACGTGTCATCTTTTGGTGAGTCGGTTTTCTAGTTTTTCCATCTAAACATGTATCTAGACACAATTTATATTAACATTTCAATTATACTCATTTGATTGACATTTGTCCTTTTATTCAATCAATCCCACTAATCCATGATGTAATTGATTTTATTCTTGGGTTAATTAATTCGTGTGGTAACCGATTCCCGAAAAAAAATGGTGTTTACTTCTAAGTTTTAATTCAATTTACTGATATAGTTTCATTTCTAAATTCAATTTTATTCTAGGGTTAACTTCATTTTATTCTAAATTCAATTTACTGAAAAGTTTTACTTCAAAGTTATTTCAAGAGAACAAGTCTGAAGTCATTCTTCAGAGTTAGCTCATCTGAACTCTGAAGTTTGCTTTTTCAGACATAGTTCACCCGAACTTTGGAGTCTGAACTCTGAAGCCAGAGCCTCTTTGGTTGGTCTGGCTTGTGGATGGATTTGCTTCTGGTTGTTTATATGAATCTTGGAAAAATATTCCAATCCATCATAAAGGAACGAGAGAGCTCTGGTTGATCTTCATGTTTAACCAGAGGATCTCTAGTTGTAATTGAAACTCAAATTATTGAAGTATTTAACATTTTTTGACCCAGAGGCTCTGGTTGACTTTACTTTTGGGTTGACCTTGTTTTTGGTTGGTGAGTCCATAGGGGTTCTGGTCCTTAAAGACAAGAGGAGCTCTGGTTGATCTTGCTTTGTATGATGCAAACTTTACCATGAGGTCTTTTTCAAAGATATTGGGTATTTGAATAACTCTGAACTCAAGGTCTTCAGACTTCATCTTCATATTTGACACATACGCTCTTTTAAGTTTAAATTCAATTTACTGATATAGTTTCATTTCTAAATTCAATTTTATTCTATGGTTAACTTTATTTTAACTAATTATTGATATAGTTTCATTTCTAAATTTAAGTCTGAAAACAATCTCACGTGTCTCACGAAAGCAATTTTGTCTCACATGATCACAAGTCTCTGTGTGTGTGTGTATATATATAAAAGTTATTCTTGGCTTGGACGAATTATTCGATAAGAATCATTTAACTTCCATTGAAGAGAAGCAAATGAAAGGCTTTCAAAAAAATTCTCATGAATTATGGCCAACAAACAGTCCTCTCAATGCTCTAACGCCCACACCGGATATGGACCGAACTGTCTTACGACGTTTGTTGAATAAGAAACCTTCGTATCTTAATGCACGTATATAGGAAGGGCTATAGCATAAAATGTACTTTTAAGTAATTGCCGCAAATTTTTTATTTACAAAAAATTCAAACAGATCCCAATGCCCAAGGAATTCCAAGAATTCTTGTTATCCCCAATATCATGCTAAGAATAGTTAGGATTTATACTCGAAGAGAGATAGAGAGGGGGTTCAAATAGAAATAAAAAAGATTGAAATCTTGAAATCAAGAATTTAAATCTTTCTGAAAAATTGTTTTTACAACCTCGGGAAGGAGAGGGGGTATTTAAGGTTGTAAATGACACTATTAAAAATATTTTTCAGCAAGAGACCTTAAATTGTAACCGAGGGTTATTTTTCATTGAGAATAAAATTAATAATGAGAATGTGATAATAAATCTTTATATATATTAATCTACATTCAACTATATTTATTTACCTATTTTTTTATCATCATGACCGAAACTTTGACAACTTTATGCATGTAAAAGTGATCAAATTTATATAAAATTCCATGAAAGCAACTTAAAAGTGAAGGCAAATTTGAAGATAAAGTTAGATAGATATAGTTAAAGATAATTGAAGGTTGATGAATGTAACCGAACGTATTAAATATAATTGAAAAATAAAGTTATATGTATTAAAAAAAACATGGAAAACAACCATAACCCGACCCGATTCATTAGGGGGAAAATTGCCATGTGAAATCTCATTTATAGCCTTGATGGAAATATTGGCCTTTGGGGTCCCTTTTTGTTGGGGGTAATTAATTGACCTTTGGCTTTTAAGGCATCACACAAGTCACCAAACACAATCAACCTTTGAAAGGCTAGCAAATGAATCACCATCACCATCCATAATAAAAATTGAACAACCTTTCAATTTTTTTCATTTCCCTTTTCTTTATTATATTTATATTTTGTCTTTCTCTCTTTTTAATACCAATGTCATTTTATTGGTTTCTTAGGCAAACACAATATATATATATATATATATATATATATATA
>NC_037529.1:9203173-9299482 GCF_001531365.2 Cynara cardunculus var. scolymus | reverse complement strand
GGATGAACGAGTTTAAGAGTTTTAAGAGTTTAAGAGTTTTAAGAGTTTAAGAGTTTTTAAGAGTTTTAACCAAATGCTTTATAATATAGTATAGATATATATACACACACACACAAACACAAGGTTGGGTTCACATGACACAAAGGGTTTTTCATGAGACCCGTAAGACCAATTTATGTTCATTGATCAATGTTATAAGCTAATAATCTAATGGTCTAAAGTTGTACAGTAACAATTTTGTGATTATGAATGTTCAGATTGTAGATCTAATCCAAATGTTGAGAATTGGTCTTACGGGTCTTACGAAAAACCCTTGGTCTCACATGATCCCAAGTCTATATATATATATGGATGTGGGGGAACGTTCAAATAAAAATCACTCAGTTTGTGAAAACCGTGAAAATCTCATTCAACCAATCATAATTTTTTATTTTGTTCATTTTTTTTGTAATTATGAGAGGTTGATTAACCATTTTTATTGTGTAGGGTGTTAATCATGGATATTATCATCTTCATTATTTTAATTTTAGAGAAATACATGAAACAATTTCATTAAATATTATATGAAACAATTTCATAACCATATATGAAATAAATTCATCAAAAAAAGTATTATATGAAACAATTTCACAAGATTAAACAATTTCATGAAAAAATTTAATAAGATTAAACAATGAAATCGACGTATGAGGGTGGTTTTTATGGTTTTTACAAATGAGAGTGATTTTCATTTGATCGCTTCTCTATGAATGTGTGTGTGTTTATATATATATGTATACATAAAGAGAGATTAGGTTGTTCAAAAACCTTAACTATTTTAAAAATCATAAACCATTTATTTTGTATAATATTTATGATAAATACTGTGATAGAAATTTATGATAAATAATATTAATTGTTGTTCAAGGTTATTCATCTTGAATAGTATATAAAGTATGTGGTTCATGAGTTCATTACAATAAAACTAAGTTTATAGGATACCCGAAGTGTTTAAGTGTCTTAATAAAGTGTTTAGTAGTTATAGGACCAACAAATAAAGTGTATTATCTAAAAATATTGTTACAATAAGTTTATATGACACTTTTTAGATGTGGTAACAAGTATTTTAGGACCTTTTTCAAATAACGTGTTGTATTAGCTATCTTGTAGGACACTATTTGAAAAAGTGTCTTAACAACCCAAGGGTACCATAAAAAAGATGGGTTTATAGGACAATTCTCAAAAGTGTCCTATAAAGATAGCTAATACGACATTTTTTTTCTCTCAAAGAAGTCCTAAAAATTTGTTACAACACAGAAAAAAGTCTTATAAACTTAATATAACATTTTTAGATATGACATTTTATTTTTAATTTAGAAAATTAATAATTTTGATAATTCTAACTTAAAATGTTAATTAAGGGCATTTTAGGGATTTTTTTTAAATATCCTCTCTCATCTCTCCTCTTTCCTCTCTCTGGTGAATGTTATTCGGCAAACCTTATTCTGATGAAACTTATATGAACACAAGATACACACTGTGATACCCATATATTAATACAAGATGCACGATGTGATACCCTTTGTAAAACAATGAAAATAACGAAAATGCACACCATGATACATTTCATAAAACAAAGAAAATACATTGTGCTACGTGAAACATTGTGAACGTTATCAAGAAGATACATTTTGATTCACAAACGTATTTAAAATACGATGTACATTAGGTAATTGATATACTATGTAACTAATTTTAATTATATATTTTTTTCTAAAAAATTTAATTATATATTTTTGATTAGTTGTCAAAAATAGAATTACTATATTACTTCTTTAGCTTATTTAATAAATATCCTTAATTATCTTAAACAAGTTGTTCACATTGGATTTCACGGTTACTATAAACTAATCAGTTCTCCCTTAAATGAATATATATATATATATATATATATATATATATATATATATATATATCGGGACTGGTTCAAATGCTAATCAAGAATATCGTGTTAACTTTGTTAACCGATCTTGACCGTTAATTTGAATAATAAACGGTTGTGATTTAATGATATCTAAAAATTAATTATTAAATTAATATTTTCAATTAACATATGTGAACAAAATATCAAAGGGTGTTTAGGTAAAAAGTAATCTATCTTTGATACACGAGTTGTCAGACATATGAACAACTTGTGTATATCTTCAAACCACATCAAACAAAAAAGATTAAACATATGAACAACATGTGAACCGTATGAACATCTTCTGTATATTCAGGAGCCAACTCTGCTGTATGTACATGAATACCTATGAACCAAGGCATATAGGGCTATGTGTTTTCGTACGTGGTCACATGTTTTCACATGTTCTCTGTGTGTGTGTGTATGTATTCATATGAACATCTAGTGACTTGAATATACATGAACACTTATGAATTACGACATCTAAGAATGTGTGATTTCTGATGTGTTCATATGTCAAAGATGAGAACTGTCGATTAAAATAAATGTGAATTATAGAACATGAACACGTGTGAAACCCCAATGTCAATATTGCATCATGATCAATTATGATATTTTCAAATTTGTAACTCCCAATTAATTATTTAGGAGTTACATAAAATGACAAATTACTTAAATATACCCTTGTATTTAATATATGAGTTACATTTGAACCAAATGAAATGATGGAATATGATTGGTTGAGCTTGATTAACATAGTTAACACAAAAGAATTGGTTAATATTTGAACCAATCTCTCTCTCTATATATATATTATTGTGATACATTTGTTCCCCATTATGAAAACCTATGCAAAAGAGTGTATCACAATATGAAAAGGAGTGTATCACTAAAGCTAAAAATGGAAACATATACATAATCATGAAATCACAATGCATCACATTGGCAATGTTCATAAGTGTATCACATTGCTAATGTTCACAATATTCACAATGTGTTATAAGATATATGGTATTAAAACTCGTAACTTTTGTTAGAGAGAGAAGAGATTTAAAAACACTACTTTACCCCTAAATATTATCCATAATTTTTTTTGAAAATTAATAGATAAATACCAAAATTAACATTATAAATTTTAACCATTGATTATTAATAATAAGAAGTTGAAGTTGAATCTTACAGTTATTCTAAGTTTCCCTATTGCAGTTTCGCTGTCGTTAGATTGTGTGGCAACGTGAGCCAACTTGGTATTTCTCCTTTGATATTGCGAAGGCAAGACGCTCTACTAAAAAAGTATATATAGGCCTTTCTATTCTTCAATCGAATACTCGGATGGAGATGATAGTCTTCCTCTGATATAAAAGAATGATTGACAGCATCTTGAGCTGGCCGGGATTGTGTCCTTCCGAGTTCTACCTTATTTTCCTTATCAGACCGTTGACACTACTTCGTTCGCACACTCCTAACAATTAAAGTTACTAATAAATTTTTATCATTATTTTGTACCGATCCGTAAATGCATATTTTTTAATTATAAAAATTGAGAACAATTTTTATGTATCATAACTAAGGGGCCGTTTACCAAAGTTTTACCTGGGTAAGTGCTTACTAAGTCACATTACCTTACTGGATAAATATAATAAGGATCAAGAATCTTACTCGGTAAGAGCGAGACAAGGACCAAGAGTCTTACCCGGTAAGTGAGGACGACGACTCTTACCACGGTAAGCGTTTACCGGATAATTGTTGCATACGATGTCGTTTTGGTGGATTAAAATCTTACCCGATAAGTAAATGATAGTGTTAAATTTTACCGATAAATGCTTACCGAATAAGTGTTTGATAAACAGATTCTAATTCTATGACATCTTAAAATATCTTTACAAGTACATGACTTTCTTTAAGACTTGAAATTGTGTTTGATATAATAAAAAATAAGTGTATGAATCATGGTGGGGCTCACAAGAGCTCTATTATTGATTACATGATGTGGGAAAATGGGTGGCTTACTAGGATTAGTGGAGTTGTAGGCAAACATTTAAAACTAAAAAAATGTGTTAAAATATTTTAGATAAAAAGTTGATTATCAGTAATCTCAGTGATTTTATAACGGAACCCGCCTTTAACATTAATCTAGAAGGAATTTTTTAACTCATCCAACGGTTGAAGTTAATATGAGAAGAATAAGATCAAATCAAAAAGTTGTCTTATATTTAGACAAAGTTATAGTACTCTTATCATCAATTAAGCTATATGTAAAACCACAAGGGTGATGCTTGGTTAGTTTGAGCTTGGTTTCAAAGATCAAAAGTACCAGGAAGTCTCAAGTTCAAATCCAAGAAGTAATAAAAATCCCCTTGTGGTCACAGAGGTTCAAATGCGGTGACTCTGAACTATCTGCAAAGTAGGTGATCGCTTTGGAATTAGTCGGCTCGTATAACGGATTGGATATCCAGATTAATAAAAAAAACTATATGTAATAAGCAAATTTTGGGGCATTTTTATTATTAGATTTAAATTTTTTTATCATAATATCTTTTTTGGGCATGATAATTTTTTATATTAAATAATTAGGTGGATTTGAAATTTGTGAATTTAATCATTAAAAAAATAAAGAAGGTAAAGAAAAAAAAATTTACTTCTTTATTATATACTAGAAGAGTATTCACGTAATGTAGGGAGACACATCTCGATTTTAATGTTCTATTTTATTATTTGTCTCTGTCGATGTTATAATACGATTTCAGGTGTTTTTAAGAAAATAATAATGATTTTATTTTTAAATAAAATATAAATTTGAAGATATCATAAAAATTTGAAAAAATATATATCAATGTTAATATCAAATCAATTATTTAAAAGTTCTAATTTTTTATGTAAATTTTTTTAATTTATTTTTTATTGTAATTTAATTTAAGTTTAATAACGAAATAATTTATTTTTGGTTTAATAAGATAACATTTTATAAAGATAATAATTAAATATTCTGTTAGAACTCAATGATTATCTTAATTATATTTAAAAAATTTATATTTAAAATGAGATGTTTATCTTCATTTTTATTATGTTTATCTGCAGTTAGTTACATGAATTCAGATATGGAACTTTAATAAGTTGTACTTACGCACAATCAATTTTGAGTTTTAAGTAATATGCATTAATAAACAGTACTTTACGAATAAAAAATAGTTTTAAGAGTTTTTGTTAAATACTTTATAATATAGTATAGATTATGTGTTTTTAAGAAAACAATAATGATTTTATTTTTAAATAAAATATAAATTTGAAGATATCATAAAAATTTGAAAAAATATATATCAATGTTAATATCAAATCAATTATTTAAAAGTTCTAATTTTTTATGTAAATTTTTTTAATTTATTTTTTATTGTAATTTAATTTAAGTTTAATAATGAAATAATTTATTTTTGATTTAATATTATAAATTTTATAAAGATAATAATTAAATATTCTGTTAGAATTCAATGATTATCCTAATTATATTTTAGATTTTTTATATTTAAATGAGATGTTTATCTTGTATTTGATTATGTTAATCTGCAGTTAGTTATACGAATTCAGATATTAAGCTTCAATAAATTGTACTTACGCATAATCTACTTGCAATATTGAGTTTTAAGTAATATGCATTAATAAACAGTACTTTATGCATAAAAAATGATTTTTAAGAGTTTTTGTCAAATGCTTTATAATATAGTATATATATATATATATATATATATATATATATGTAACATGGGCCCACTAAACGTTTGTGATTTTGTTTGAAAAGTGGCGTCAACAAATTCTACCCTTACTAATTTAATCATCAAACAATCTCGTTTTTTATATTAAAGAATCAAGACTTGATTTGGTATGTAGAATTTCTAATTCATAAATTGATCTATATTATATTATAAAATATTTTTTATGCATGAAATACTATATATTGATACATATTACTTAAAATTCAAGATTATAAGTAAATTATACGTATGTACAACTTATTAAAGCTTCATATTTGAATTCGTATAACTAACTGCAAATAAACATAATCAAATAGAGGATAAACATCTCATTTTAAAATATAAAAAATATAAAATATAATTAAAAAATTATATTATCAAACTAAATATAAATTACTTCGTTATTGAACCTAAATTAAATTATAATAAAAATTTTGAATTAAAAAATTACACAAAAAATAAGAATTTTAAATAGTTAATTTGATACTAATATCCATATATTTTTGTCAGATTTTTATTATATCTTCAAATTTATATTTTATTCAAAAATAAAAACATTATCGCTTTTTCAAAATCACATAAAATCATACTATAACATCGACTGAGATAAAAAATAAAATGAAATATTAAAATCAAGATGTATCTCGTTGCATTACGCGAGTATCCTTCTAGTAATTAAATAATGACAGAAGTTATAAACCAAAATTAATAAAAAAATATTTTGTATTAAAAGTGAGCAGGCAAAAAAGTTTAAAAAAAATTGAATTTGCCTATTTTTTAAACAATTTCGAAAAAAAATAAAGTTGCATATTTTGTGATTAAAATAGATTGATATAATATTAACATACCTAAGAAGATATAAAGCTAATACGACAAAATTAGGATCATTTATGGGTTTAAAATCAATTTGATTTTAATGGCCAAATAATTATAATTTTAGTAGTCGTTTGTAAATGTTTATAAGATTGTCATTGATTTAGCGGGTGAGTATGATAAAGATTAAGAATCTTATTCGATATTTTTTTAGCAATGATCGATAATCTTAACTGGTAAGTGAGGAAAAAAATACTCCTACCGGTTAAGTTATTTATCAGGTAAAAGACGTTTATCAACTATTTATGTTGATAACCGATAATGTTATTCGATAAAATAAGTGAGAATAATAACTATTACGTGTAAGTGGTTACTTAGGAGGTGTTTGCGATTGATTATAAAAACAACTTATTGACTTATTCCGGTGTGGCACCGGTGCTACGCACTTTTGAGTGTTTGGATAAACACCTTATACCGGTGTCAAACCGGTAATAAAGAGTTTTTGAAGAAGTTAAACCTCTCTGACTTATAATAAGTTGATAAGTGTTTTTGTAGAAAAGAATAAAGTTGTTTCAAATAAGTCATCCCAAACACCCCTTAGCAAGAGTTTGATAGACAACTCCTTACTACAAAACGAAAACACTGCATTTTTTCAAAAACTTGCAACAAAATATTGATGAGGTCAATTGTGACCAGCAAATTTCATTAGATTTGTCTTATTTTGAATCGTGTATTTAATTATTAATCACTTACCCACCTTTAATTAATCTAATACATTGAGTCCAAATTCGAATGATTACATTCCAAGTTGAGTTAGGTCGGTCCACTTTAATGATTTTGTATAAATTATATATGTATTAAATTTAAATGTTATATTTTTTTAAATACAGTACTTTAATTAAAATTGACATATTAAGAAAGAATGCTAAAAGGGTTATTTATTGATATCGTTACTGGATACTATTTATGACGGATTAGAGGGACCTTTGTATTTCGGTTAATTAACATGATGAGTGAATACTTATTCACTTGTTGATTAGATAGTACTTGTTAACAACTTAATAATTAAGCTGATGGCTCAAGTTCTAAGCCACAAAAGGGAGGGTTTATGTATGAAGCCATGGAGTTTGAAACATACCCTCATGATACCATTCAACGTTGTCATCCACCTTTTCTAAACAGATAACTCATCATCATATCCTATTCCTTTCTTGTATCGCTAGTCGTCCATCAAGAATCCTGCTCCATCGTTGCTACTCCTATGCCACCACTGCCCCCCCCCCCCCCCAGTTTGCTTCTCCACCAAGTTTCGTGTTGATCTCATTCGTATGTGGACGATTAAAAATCTTTACAAGGGTGGAAACACATACATGTTCGTAACCTTATTGGGCAGTATTATTTGTAGAGCTAAAAACAGTATTAAAAAATATATTTTGTTGTTCTTTTTGGTAATTATAATCAAATGCACATTAAAGATTGTAGCCATTCTAATCATATAAAGAATTCTTGTGCTTCTTCTTTTGGTGGTTTATTCATTTTGTTGTCTCCACTTACGTGGTATCAAATTATATAGCTTTTCATGTTCTCAGCTGATGTTGTTGTGTTTCTAGTGCAGGGATGATTTAGGAGGTTTATTAATGTAATATTTAAAATCTGAAATAGATTATTACTAGGGTTGAAAGAATATGAGCAGAGATGACGAGAGAGATGATTTCTCGTTGATTGAATGAATTCAAGATGCATCAGCTACCTATTTATATATCAAGTTTACAACTACTAACAGGGCTTAACAACTACGCTTAACAGAAATTAAACAAGCTTCTTATTACAAAAGACTAAAGTACCCTAGTCTAATATGCCCCGTCAAGATGGACGGTTTACGATAAATATGGTGTAACGCCATCTTGGACACTAAAGGTCGTAACTTGGAAGGCAGTAGGGTCGTTGTGAGCATATCAGCAAGTTGAAGATGGTTGCATATGAACATCAACTTGATCGTCTTGTCTTCGGATTTCTCAATAAAATAATGGCAATCAATCTTGATATGCTTATTCGCACATGAAACGTGGGATTAGATGCAAGATCAATTGCTAATTTATTGTCACAAAGGGTACTTTGTAGTAAGAAGTTTTAGTCTCTGTTAAGCGTAGTTGTTAAGCCTTGTTAGTAGAAGGCATAGGTTCCATGAGCAAAATTTGTCCGTGGATTTGTGAAAAAGAGCCAGCTTGTCTGTCCCATGAGAAAATTCATTTTCTGTTCATTTTGAAAATAAACTTCTATAGCCTTCATTCCTCCACAATCACACTTAGAACAAGTACAGTGAGGCCTGTAATTGACTAATTCTTCAGAAAGAACCTTCAGTTTTGTGAAATGAACTCCAAGAAAATCTTGCTCTTGACTCAAACTCACGATTTCTCTACGAATTTGATAGATCCATGGTCCATTCCCTTTTGAGAAATGTTCATTCAATTCTTCCCACATTTCAGGGGATGTTCAACTAACATGATGCTTGCTGAAATTTCCTTCGATATGGTATGGAGAATCCAAGTTGCGAACCCAGGCATGGAGTTTCTTTTGATCAGATCCATTAGGTTTAAGTAGCGATCCATTTGCAAATCCTACTTTGTTTTTCATCAAAAGAGCTATCATCACATATCTACTCCATGACGAATAATTTTGTAACACCACAAATCCACATCTGCATAAATTCACATATTCCATATAACATGAAATACAAAATTACACATTGGTCCTATAATGTACAAATTGCTACAAACGTTTTGTTCACACCAAATACATGACTTGTATATAACATATTCTCAAGTATATATGCACATATTCAGCTTCCCAAAAATTCCACAAATGTAAAAACATTAATAATTCCCTTTACCTTCCATTTGTGCCCGACCTGTAATGCACATTTTTGAAAAGCTAAACGAGAGTTAGACCATAAGGTCTAGTGAGTAATTTTTTTGATTGCTATTACATGATGAAAATCACCAAAACACTTTACATATTATAATGAATATATAAATAAAACGAGAGTTTTTATTTATTTATCAAATTACATGCTTTTATCCATGTTTAAGTAATTTATCATGATTTTATTCAGATATGAAAAATATCCTGAAGTTCTTTTTCCTTATTCTTTTTTTGTAATCTACAACAATAAGATTTTGAACAATTTTTATGAGCCAAATACATTTTTTCGTATTATTTTTATTTAAATTATTATGTATTTTGTATGAATTAGTTAATAAAGACTAATAATTAAGACGAAGACATCCCATGTATATCGTTACATTTCTTTTGGTACATACCAATCCCTCTTTATTAAAATATTATATTTAATTTTAAATTTTTGAAAATTAAATAGATATTTTTTGTTTTTATTATTATTATATCCTTAAAATACATATATTTTTGTTGTAAACTTGAATTAAAAATTGTTAATCAAAATTTGAAAGTTGAATATAATTATTTTAAATAAATATATTACATAAAATTTCTTTGTCAACCCAAAAAATAGACGTACTTGAAAATTCTAACATTGACAAAAGTATATATTTTTTAAGTGTTTTTTTTTGGATAAAAATTGAATTGATAAAATGTTTATATGTCTTGACAAAATGTTTTATAGAATTTGAGTTTTATGACTAGACTATGAAGTGTCATATCTAAAAGCATTGTAACAGGTTTGCAGGACGTCTGTGGGTGTTTTAACAAGTTTTTTAGAACGTTTTTAAAATAAAATGTTATATTAACTATTTAATAGATTATTTTTAGAAGTATCTTATTAACTTATATTTTTATAAGACATTTATACATCTTAGACATCCTACAAACCTGATGTTTTTTAAGGGTGTCCTAACCTCCTAAGTTATGCCGAGGCTAATCCGGCAAATTGTGGCTGCCAGTGGCCACAATTGTCATGTACATCTCGAATCAAACCCTATACAAATATGATATTCCACATCATCCCTTAGAATCTCGACCACTACACCACAACCCTTGTGGTTAACATGATTTTATTGTAGTAATTTTTTAAACTAAAATTATTTTCAGAAATTGATCGTTATCGAAAATTTGAAATCAGTGATTGATCGTATGTTTGATACGTAATTTCTTCTTTTATACATTGAAGCATGTTTGTCGATGGTCAAATTGTAAATCATTTTTGTGACAAATTCATAGAAATGAAGTTTGAAATTTTCTAACAAATTATCATAAGACTTTTATAATTCGGTCGTACTTATTGCTTACAAGCAATTCCTTGCGTAACCATTTTTATGTATGGAGGGACGTTCAAGATGTAATCTTTATAAGAAAGAGAACAAGGGAAATACTTTCAACAGTTCCATCTAAAATAATAGATGGTCCAAATTAGATTTTTATGTAGATATTTGACTTTACAGCAATGTTTGTGTTTTTCATGTGAAAGGTCGGTGACATCAAGTGATCTAATGGCAACGAGGTGGTCTCACATGTCTAAAAAAAAACCGGGTGGGACCTGAGGACCTATATGATGATTGGTTTAGGTAGGGTGGTCGACGCACTATGGAAAATATGTGTATGCGTGTATGGAGAGAGAATATTAAAATTGGGTAAGAAACGTAGAAAAGTTATAAAAAAAATGTTGGTAAATGTGAGCATTAAAATGTAAACATAAGTTGGTATAGATTTAAATAAATTAGCATACATTAACATCAATTAACATGAAATGTTTTTTTTGAAGTATATAATATTTATATACGGCAAATGTAATAAATAAACTCACACACCCTCCTCACCTATGGTGAGGTTTGAACCTCTAACCTCCTAAAAGACCAAGGGCTATGATACCGCTAAGCCAAAGGCCTTTTGGTATTTAACATGAAATGTTAACATATATTAGCATATGTTTTTGCGCTTCTCATTAAAATTAAAATGTAAATATAAGTTAGTATATATTTAATTTCTTATAGGAACCTAACTCTATAAGCCTATATATATATTCATAGGTTATTTTAAGAAATGATAAATATTTTAGAAGTAAATAAGTGATTCTAGCCATCATGTGGTCAAAATTGCGGCTTTGACTGATCAAAACTTGCGACTATGCGAAAAATAGAGAAGATAGTTTCGTATCTTTTACAAATAGGCAACACATGAGTTCATGTGTGAACTCGTGTAATTCACATATGAACTATATGTTCATATGTGAACCCGTGTAATCCACATATGAATTATTTTAACTGATTCACATATGAACWAATCAATTGATTCATATATGAACTAGTTAACGAGTATATGTTCGTCTGTGAATCACACAAGTTCACATATGAACCCGTTTTGCCGTATATTTGTAAAATTTACGAAACTATCTTCTATCTTATGCATAACATGCGAGGAATTATCCGGTATTTCACAGTAAAAGCCGCAAATGTTGACCCGATGAAAGAGTAGGATCCTTTCTTTACTTCTTAAATATTTATCACTTTTCAAATGAATCTTTCCATATATATATGTATATATATATACATACATATATACATATGTCTATGTCTGTACATATATGTATATGTGTGTGTAAAAGACAATTAAATTCATTGAACGAACATTTTATGGCATTTCTTTAATAAAACTTATATAAATGCTATAAGGGTTTAACAAGGGCACCATTAATCATAGAAATTTAGGCATGTTTAGTTCGATTAAGCAGTAGAGCTTTATTTAAGTTCGCTTAGGTTCTTTTATTCCAATTTATGTTCGCCTAAATGCGCCTAAATTGGCGCATATGATATATGTCAACATGTTGATTGTATGTATTGTTTTCGTGACCATTAAGTTGTAGTGTTGATGCCATTATTGATATTCTAATATACGTTACTTATCAAGACGAAGATGGGTAAACATTTTGGTGGTGATGGTGGTCGTTGTCTACCAAGAGTGCATTCAAAGATGTATGTTAGCTAGATGATACCGACTTTCTAGACATAACATTTAATAAGTATACATATATCATACGTGTTTGGTTGTCGTTCATAGTACACATATTCGTCTTGCGTGACATTTGATATCTAAACGGTGTAGCATAGTAAGAGTTTATAAAGATCAAATTGTCACGAGTAGTGAATTCTCATGCTTAGAACTGAATATCATTGTTTTCATTTCGGTTTATAAATTGAATTAAGATGTATGATCTAAGTTGTCGGAGATTCGGGTTGATTAGATGAATATTTGGCTTGAGCATCTTCGACAATGTCTGTTGTTGATTTGTAAATTTTGGCAATATACTGAAATGTATAATACAAGTGGCGTTAAATTTAGGTTCATTGGATTTTTCATTATTCCCAGTGTAGCATTGTTGTTTTTGTTGAAATTTTGCCACAAGGTGTTGGGATAACTTTCACGAACTAATACACACGTCCCAAATGTTGGAGGAACTTCCAGAAAACGTGAGAAAAGAATAGTGTATGGAACCCGGATAAAAACTTGAGATCGCCTGAGAGCTCACTTTCTTTAAGTAATTCTACCCGGGTATCACAAAACTCACTCGAGGCTATTATCAAATTCTCAGTATTGGTTTCGGCAGGAATCAATATTATTTAAACTCAAGAGAATCGTAACCAATGCCATCTTAATACTGATAATGATTCCCTAATTAGATGAGATTGATTGCTGGATATAACTAGTGGCAGTTACAAGAAATTACATCAGTTACAGAATTTATGAAAAGGTGCACGGCCCGTGCCATTTCCAAGAGGAAAAGTGCATGGCTCGTGCACAACTTTCTGTCAATAAACGCATGGCCCGAGCCATTTACAAGAGGAAAAACTTATGGCTTGTATATAGCATTCTATTTCCAAGCACGGCCTATGCTCATTTTATGAACAAAAAGGCACGCTCGTGCACTGCCATTTTCCACTTGGCACTCAGTAACTCGCCATACATGACCATCCAATGATCCCAGGTTCTAGTTAGCTTACACGATTGTGCATTCCACACCTCAGTAGCTAATGTTATAGCTTAGCTATCAACCCCATTATTATCATGTGAATCCAATTACCTAAAATGAACAAATGATTTCACTAAAATCACCAACACCAAACAATGACAATAAACAGGTGCATGTCAAACCCAACAGCCGTACCGAAACAGAATGGACTTCAATGTGTTCAAATGTCCCAAACAAATAACATAATACAATTATGGCAATTAATCAATGTGAATGCAATGAAAACAAGTAAATAACATGTGCTTCCACTATGCAGTTCATAAGTACATACATTGGAGGAAGACATATTTCAGATATTGATGGTTTACGTGTTTGTAACAAGATCATTGAACAATCCAAGATAAAGCTCTCACTATGTCACGCAATGTTTTTCTATTTGCTTAGAAGAAAAACAAAACAAACTTGAAACAAATCGACCCCTAGAAGTGACTTTTAACTTCAGTCCCCAATATGTGGCCTAGAATGCAACATCCATTTGTAACGCTCCGAATTCCAAAATTTACCATAATAACAATAAATCATCAAAAAATAGTATAATAAAACTCACATGCCGTCTGACACTCCACATGAAGTCTTAACGGCTAGAAATACTATTCCGATCACCTCACTAGAGAAATCCATAGATTAATCCTTCATTATTCATTTCATAGTTTCCTCTCCAGTTTTTCTCTCAAATGAGAGCTCGCTCTCCACATATACGAAAGGTGTAAACATACGATTTGGAGATATGAGAAAATGGGATGCAAACCCCCTTTTAATCCCAATTTACATAGTTGGTCCTCCAAATACAAGCTTCAATACTCAAAGGCCCTTGAATTTCTAAAAGTAGCCAAAATGAAAGAATTGGGTTATTACAACCTCGTATCCTTAAAATAGTTTTTTTTCCCGAAATTCATTCAAATAAGCGACTGAGGGTAACCAAGCTTGAACTTCCACATCACCTCTTACTTTTAGGAGACTTCCAGCAGACCATCACACTACCAACGTATTTGTTTCTCCCTATAGATCCTTTCTTCCTTCTTGGAACAGATCTTACAAACAAGTGAACAACCACACGAATACCAACAGATTGCCACCCTTTTGTTGGGTAAATCTAATTAAAATTCACAAAACAAACGATATCCCTCATTATTACACATAGATAAATACAACTTTCCTTTATCGGATACTTCGTAACCAATCTTCTTATTGCCTATCTTAAATTTTCAATACTCCCTACCGGAATTTAAAATGCGTAACTGTTGATCCTCTCTCTCAGTGATTTGATGATAATCCCTTTTAATCTATCGATGTAATTTTGTTTCTGTATTTTCAGTTCCAGCGATCAGACACTGAGTATGTTCAGTGATCGCTGAGGAACTTGCTTTGTAAATCTCAGAGACAAACAAACTTCAAGAAGACTACACTCACACCAAAGAACCTTCAGCGAATGTCGAAGACTGAAACTGAAGATTGGAGACTGGCGAGTACGTGATCTGAAGCGGTATTCAGTGATTACGAACCTTTCTACATATGTGTGAAGACTGCTCTAGCTTCAACGAATGATGATGAGACCTTCAGGTCATTCCAGCATTCAGCGATCAAAGGAATCTTGCTTAGCACGATTGTTGTTGTCTTGTCCTTTTGCACACAAAGGACAAACCCATACCCTTACTACAGTTAGTACGGTACGGAGCCGATTAGTCGACTCTTTGTCCACCAACTTTAGGCAAGGATATCTGCTCAAGAATAGTGCTTTTGTACTATTCACTGTAGCAAAGGACAARCCTTCCTCTTAAGGCTTGACACGCACTCTATACCCTACCTTATTGCATTAAATGTTCATTTAATGCACTGGGTATAAATAAAAGTGTTTTCTTCTCAATGCAAGAGAGCATGTACGCGAGCATCTCTCTGCTATCCTATTCTTACTTCAAGCCTCTCCTTGCTTAAGTAAAAGATCTTTATTTTCTAGCATTATCTTTTCTTGTATTTGCTAAAGATCTGTGTGTAACCAAAGGTTGTTTAGATAGGTTTTCTTTACCTTATCTTTCCGCAAACAATCTTGTAAAATTTGTATTGATCTTCTTTATCAATATATATTTTAAATTTGAAAACTCTGTGTTTGTATTCACCCCCCCTTCTACAAACTGTATCTTATCTTGTAGACCCTTTCGGGACCAACAGTAACAGATATTGTCCACTTTATCCACACATCAGAACCAGTGGTTCTAAAACGCCTCTAAATTTGGATTTCGTAAACAACTTCAATTCTTTAAAAGAAAGAACTCTAATGAAGTTTACACCACAACAAACAGGAAACCTGACGAAGAATCAAATAATCACTATATTTACTAAACATAACGACCACTCAATTCGCCATCTTAACACAAGGTCATCCTTGAATTTTACATTCAAACTCATAATCATGAGTTTTTGTATCAATCAAGCACACAATTCTTAACAACGCCCACCAACATGACATACATCCAACGACAATAGCCCATTACCTTTCAATACAATATTGATTACCAACTTAGCAACACTAATCTATTCATTTGAACCTCATAATCATCCATAACTTTACCACCCCTTTTTCATACATAAACAGTATACCTTCCCCAATTTCATCATCAGAATAATCCGCCAATAAAAAATGAACCCATTCTAAAAATACACATCGAAACTCCCTGAATCAACTAATAACCCAACAATTTTCAAAATAATTTTGAGTTCACTTGCCTCACAAAAGGAGTGACCATTCTCACACTGAACCATTCCAAATAGCACACCACTAAACACAAGGTTCACTTGGAATATCTGCCACACTAAAACTAACTTTATATCAACGGTCTTTCACTTAAAACATCACATCCAACCACTTTTACCATGCCTTCTCGAAAACATGAAACATACACTTCCAGTAAAAGATCTGCTAACAATTGCAAGCTTTAAACCAATCACACGAATTAATTTGCAAAACACCTTAGCTAGAATTTGCATTATAACCTTTTTTTCCCATACCTTCTCGAGTCGTTTATATACTCGACAAATGGTAGTTTTAATCATAACTTCACATTTTCTGTATCCAACAAGTTTCTTACTTTCATCTTGTCCACTTATTCCAACGTACCATCTTCACATTCTCACACTAGCATGCAAAATATCGGTCACTCATCATTAATTATTCAAAGTTTCAACAATATCAAACACCATAACCACACATTTACAATTGCAAGAACAAGTCCATCCAAACGATTTCACCACAATCCTCAATCAAGATATTCAACTCTTATAGCACACATGATCGTCACAGAACAATACTCAATACTCCATAGAACAACACATTATACGATCTCCAAACGGAGTTAACCACATTACTTACATGCCTTAGCACACAAGAAAATATTTGAACATTTTAGTTCAAATCCTTATATCTATTACTAAGCACCATTAACCAACTGAATCAAACATTTTCATCAATGTCCATGAACAAAATAAACTCATCCATAAATACAATGCAACCAAATAAGAACATGAATCCTGCTTTTATGAAGTCACCAATTACCACCCAAGCCTTCTATTCCCAAAATAAGAATAGCATAACACCGTCTAAAAATCCATACACCTCAATCATCATTCTTATCACTTTTGGAATACCTCCAAAGAGACATCCCAACTATGATTCACACATACAATTTCAACATAAAAATTCTTACCATAGCCTAACCAATGAGCTTCGAACGAAAGCATAAATTATATCCACTACTAGTTGATCGGTAACTGAAATCACTTCCAACTCAAGGTTTACAGCTTACTCTTTTCCCATGCTAGCAATCTCAACAAGGTACACACCTGAAAATGTTTTAGTTTTGGAAGCAAGTGTTTGACCAAAATGTTTAGTGAATTCCTTGTAAACCACCATATAAAACACACATTTTCACATCATTTCATAAAACATATGCTAAAAATGAATGCAGACTTGAAAGACCATATTTCCACCTGATTAACTATACACAGTGGTCACTTAGTTGCAATCACACATATGTGACTTCACACACCTGCCAATCCCCTAGTACAATATGAAATGTACACAATAGGATACACACATTTAAGGGACCATTGTGCAGTCGCCAACCCCCAACATACCACCCAAATGACACTACTTTAATGTATAAAGCATCAATGTAAAACATTATGTGTGCTCACCAATTCACACTTCACGAATTGCAAGCAGTAAAAACACATTGATAAACATTTTGTAACAATATTCTGACAAGGCATTCATTGTATTTCATAAACAGTACAAGAGAACTCACATGTTGTCCGACACTCTACAACGGGTCTTAGCAGTTAGAAATCCCAAACCGAACACCTCACTAGAGAAATCCATAGATTGATAATTCATTCTTCAAATTTCTATAGCTTCCTTTTCAAGTTTTTATCCTATTGGGAGGTCCCTTTCCAGACACAAAATGTGTAAACCACAATTCAAAGAAATGAGGAAATAGGGAGCAAACCCCCTTTTTATCCTAATTTACATAATTGGTCCTTCAAATACAAGCTTCCATACTCAAAGGCCCTAGACTTCTAAAAGTACCAAAATGAAAGAATTTGGGCTATTACACATGGTTGTTCATGAGCTAGTCAGATGTAACAGCCCAACCCATCTTGCATAGATAAAAAAGTAGAGTTTGTGAGCTCCTTATAAGCTCAAAGTTGTTAGCTACCAATAACTTTCATCATTATTTTAAGTTGATTTTGACATGATTCTGCTACCATGCTTCTTTCGGATATGGGGCAATATGGAATGATACCAATGACGATCCTTATACATCAGGATGGTGTGGAAAACCTCATCGAGCATGATGAGTCTTTGAGAGGAGGTTTGTAACATCAATGATAAATCTCACATCGTCGACGAACAAGGAGGATACTGAGAAGGTCTGTTGATGAAGACAAGAATTTAAGTAAGGGATTCATACGAACTTGTTCACATGGATAGAAAGGCATATTTGTGAGCTCTTTATGAGCTCAAAGTTATAGGTTACCAATGTAACGACCACAATCCCGAAATAGACATAACATAACCTTTGCCAAACCGGTAGGTGCAAAATACACAATAAAGGTTAACAATTCCAAATCCATCTCATAAGTTGCAGTGAAAAAATAAAGTAATACTACTAAGATTTATTACATAATTCAAATCAAGTATAAGGCGACTATCTAACTAAGAGATAGTGCTAACGCCTCAAGCCTCAAAGATCACACTTTTCCCTTGTCCTTGCGAGAGCTCTCAACGTGATATTTCCCTAAAAATATTTTTCAGTTTTGTAAAAGCGACAGTTGGACTAAAACGCACCGACACATGATATCACACTGTATCAATGATTTTAAAATATAATTGAAAGCAATAACTAATCACACTTGAATAGTAAAATGCACTGGCACACGTTGCAACAATCATACACACTAATGGTCACACACACGTGTGACCAACCATTGGGCTACACACATGGTCTTTCTATGAGCTACATAAAATGAATTTGCATGTTTTATACAGGTAGACACCTACCATTGGTTAATACATCCCCACACACACAACCACATAAAGAAATCTTACTTTATAACCATCAATTCTTGAATATCAAGCTCACAACACGGATTCAATGTATTAAACGCTTTCCACATGAACAACAAATCATCATTAGCCAAAATAGTAAGAGGAAACTTACCTGAAGTCCAAGCCTAATCACACACCCTTAAGCTAGGATTTCACCAACCGAATGCCTGAATTTGGGTTATCAAAAAATGAGTTATTACTCCATTTATACCCAACATAAGATTACTAGTAACTCTAAATACATCCCCAAACAACGAATTATGCAAAAGTTGAAAACAAAAATACAATAGGTTACACGACCTGGCACGCGGCCTAGCTTGCGAGGCTACCCGCGGGAACCATTGTCCACCTGCACAACCATGTTCGAGCTTTACAACTCCATTACCAATTCCCCATTAATTTCCACCACAATTAAGATGAAGAGGTACACCAAAATCAACATATAATCATCCTCAAACCTTTCCTAATCCAATCTAACCATCGACTCCCGTTGACATTCACACTAATAAAATCGTTTTCTCTAATTAAAAACTATCCAACAATCTCATGGAACCCTAATTCCCAAATTAAACTTTAATAGTGAAGGAAAACACATGAAGGGATGATGGTCTTACCTAAGATTGAGCCTCAACCACTTGATCTTCTCCAACCCTCTAATTGACTCCTTTTCCACACCTTCTTGCTTGTCAAGTTCATGCGCACACACACACACACACTAAATTTTTTGTCGATCAAAATGAGAATGATACGAAGACTCGCCCCCTTTAAACTCAAAGTTTCACTTCTAACCCCTGCAATAAGGTCACAATTCAACTTCACCCTCCAAATTCATTTACTTAACTAAAATCGGAACTTGGGCTATTACAACCAGTAACTTCTAGCATAGTTTTAAGTTGATATAGACATTATTGCGACAACCTACTACTTTAGGCTATGGGACGTTGCACCTGGATTTCTTTTTCAGTCACACACGATCATCAAGCAAATTGCTAGCTAGCATACTATTCACATCGAAATGTACAATAAGTATAAGATGTTCAATGTGGCTCAGTAAAGTCGTGCATCCTTGATTCTGTACAAACGACTGTCTCCCAGAATATGTATGAAAGCTCAACACTCAATATCAGCCTTATATAAAACAACTACAGAGAATCTATTAGAAATATTTTACTAAAATTCAAAACAATTTAAAATTATAATGAAAGTTATTTGTTACATATAACTTAAAACGTGTAAAAAATTCATAAATATCACTCGAGTATAAAAACATGTTTTCGGAACATGGTTTGTTCACAATTTGAATTAGCAAAAAAATGTTATTTAATCACCATGTGATATAAATATCCCTTTTTTTTTAGTGAAATAAGTTACAAAGTTGGTTTTGGGAGTTGTAGCATTAAGACCGGTGAACCCATTACTTATAAGAGGGGAAAATTAAGAAAAAAAGAAAATAAAGAGGGGTCAACAAAGTGGCCCCCCTTATGCCACGTGTTCATCTATGGTTGGTTGTTTGTTTATTTTACCAATAAAACTTATTTAAATAAAAATATGATTTTTATTTTTTTCAAATAAAAAAATACCCATTTTTAGTTGACTCATTACATATTTTATTACACGATATTTCTCTTCATTTCTACTCTTAATACCTTAAATTTTTACATTTTTTCTTCTGTTCAATACATGTTTCAGGGACTGTTTGGCAGTTGTTTAATGGTTTTGTGCATAATAATTAAGTGATCAGAATGATTAAGAGACTCTCATGATATAGTGGAAAATGAAATACAATTGTTCGATTATTGTTTACAATAGAATTAGGGTGTTGAATGGTTAAGTGAGACTCATAATACAAAATCATTTAGAGGGTTTTAGCACCATTAGGTAGCGTTTGGTACGCAGACTAGACGGGACAGGACGGAACGGGACAGGACGGGACAGGACGGAACGGGACGGGATAAGACTAATTGTTTGTCCAATGTTTGGTACGACTAGGATAGAACAGAACAAAACTGTTAAAATGACCATATTACCCCTAAATATTGTTCAATGTTATTTTATATCAATGTTATTTTAAATCATTGTTACATTGGGCTACCCATAGTAATCATCCAAATAACGAACAAAAGCTAAAAGTAAAAACAGGCTTTAACATGCCGAAAAAAAAATTTATCAAAAGTTAAATAAGAAATTATTGAGAAGTTAAATCAGAATTAAGCAATTTAAGTCACAAAGTTAAAATCCTTTACAATTTCAAGAAGATTGAATTGGCATTTTGGCAGCGTCATTGACTAACAAGCATAACTGATGATTCAACCAAAAAAACTTCAGGAAATACAAGAAGAAAAGTCAAAAATAAAAGGGTAACATAGTCATTTTATATTTAGTCTCATGTTGTTCCATCTTTTTTGGTGGAACAAAACTTATCAAGTTTTGTCCCATGAGATTTAAAAATAGTCTCATCTTGTCCTATGCATTTTCTGTCCATGGCATGTCAAACATGGGACTATTTTTTTTGTTCCGTCCCGTCCCATGTCGTCTGCATACCAAACGCACCCTTAAGAGACAGACTTTTTTTTTCTTTTCCAAACAAGGTTCACCTCTTAGTGATTCAGATGTTGCCTCTTAATGGAATCATTAAAAGATAAACAAACAGCCTTTCAGTCTTTTACCGTTATAATTTTAGTTTAGAATATGAAATAAGTTTTATTCTAATTTTTTATTGTATAAAAATTAATACTGATAATCTAAAAAGCTAAAATTTTAAGGTTGAGTTGGTTCACTAATAAATTCAGAAACATTAAGCTTAATTGGAGTGGGAAATTATGTGTAAAAGAGATTTAATCTTTTAGTAGAAAATTAATTTAATGAATATCAAAGCTAAACATAGTATAAGAAATAAAATAGCAAATGGGTTGTTGCATATACCATCAAATTATAGTTTTTCTAGGGGTAATTAGAGAATATTAATATTTGAAAAAAAAAATTATTATTTGTAGACATTGAGGGTATTTTTTGTACTTCAATTTCTCTTTTCCATTATATGTTTAGAGGAAATTTACTTTGCAAACCATGTTATTTATACAAACCGTGTAAACTTAATTCAATCAATCATAATTTTTCATTTTGTTCATTTTTTTTTGTAATTATGAGAGGTTGATTAATCATTTTTATTGTGGAGAGTGTTAATCATTGATATTATCATTTTCATTATTTTAATTTTAGAGAAATATATGAAACAGTTTCATTAAGTATTATATGAAACAATTTCATAATCATATATGAAACAACTTTATAAAAAAAATATTATATGAAATAGTTTCACAAGATTTAACAATTTCATGAAAAAAATTTCATAAAATTAAACAATGAAATCGACGGATGAGAATAATTTGTACAGTTTATACAAATTGGATGGTTTGTATTTGATCGGACCTCTATATCTTTAACCCAATCATTTAAAAACACTAAAAGTATGGATTCATTAAACATTAAAAATAGCAATTTCAAACACATACAAAAAATATGTTTAATATTAAATAATAATAAAGTAAAAATTTATTTATTAATATACTTTTACTAAAATAAAATAATTATAATGTATAATTAACCATCACTTGAACTTTTATAATCAAGGAATATGTGGTATTGTATTCGATTTTATGTTATTATTGTCTTAGCATAAAACTATAATTAATATTATGTTTTATATAGTTTTGTTTAATTTTTTGCTAAGGAAATTTTATTTTGTTCAACATTTTATGATTATATATTTATATATGTTTAAGTTTCGTGGACCAAAATTGTAACAAAATTATTCACATTATTGGTTTCTACTAATTTTGTTTTTTTTTAATAAGTTATTTAATTATAATTTACAATTTAAAACCCAAAAAATAAACTTAATACAAAATATTATTTTTAGATGTATTAACTAATAATAAATGAAAATGAAAATAAAAAAAAAAATTGTTTGATTTTTTATAATATAATGGTTTCAATCCCATAGAAACCCAAAATTTGTGATCTTAATTAAACTGTGGAGAATGAAAATTCATTCTCATTTTCATTTTTTTTTATCATTTTCATTAATAAGTTTAAACCAAACAGACCATATATATCAAACTATTAATCAATATATATATATATATATATATATAATATTTAATAAATATAGGCCAAAAAACCTCTATCTATTTACCAAAGGGCCTTTGGTCTAGCGGTACTGTAGCCTTTGACCTTCTAGGAGGTCAGGGGTTCAAACCTCACCATAGGTGAGGAGAGTGTGTGAGTTTATTTGTTGCATTTGCCGTATATAAATATTATATACTTCCAAAAAAAAAAAAAAAAAAACCTCTACCTATTTATAGAGGTCAAGATAGATGACCTCCGTTTTAAATGTAAAAACACCTCATTTTGTGTTTCAAAATGGTCGGTTGAATTCAACCCTGAAAATATAATGTTCTACTCTTTTTATGAAGTCAATGAAGATTATAAGACATTGGTTTTTGAAAAGTTGTCAATAAGATCATTTAATTTAATCATCATCATTGTTATAAAAAAAAATTAATGATATTGATTTATATTAATCTGGGTTAAAAAGAATTCTTTAATTATACTGACTGATATGGATTTGGGTTTGAAAGATTTTTACATTTTGTCATCGTTAGATGGTATTCAAGATATAAACAGTATAATAAAGCAGATGTTTTCAATTTATATATTGTTAACCAGGAAATTTATTTCTTTGCACTAAGTGTGCCCTAAATTAATATATACCATTTGATTTCATAGTAGTTTAATAAATGTAAATCTTGTTGAGAAATAAGATGAGAGGAATGTAATCGACGACCATAGTCAATCAAACAAGTATTTTTTATGATTAATAATAGTAATATATATTTTATATCTGTTTAAAAGACTAAACAGTTGACTTTATTTTAATATACGGTAGTTTTGAGGTTTGATTTCATGTCCTTTCACTAGTTTCAATTTAGTGAGACAAAAAATGTCTTTTTACATTGATGTCTTTGAAAGCAGGATCCGTGTAGAGTCAGTTGAAATTGCAGATAATCAAATTTTTGCTCTAAATTTTAATAAACTGGAACATGTTTTATTTGATTTTTACTTTTTGAAGTCTATTTTTAAAAGCTCCGTATTCCGGAATTTTGGGCGGAACAAAGCTACTAATTCTTTGATTCCACTTAGAATTCTCACTACTTCCTGGATACAATTCAATTTAATGGGAATTAAAAGATCACGATATTTTTAATGTAATTAAATGAACATATTATAATTTCGTGAACGGAATAAATTGTTACGATTTTGTAAACAAAAATCATTATTGAAAATTTTTAATTAAATTTTCTTCTTTGATATGAATTGTTTTAAATATCAAAATAATGTTCTTAAAAGTAGGGAAACATCATAAATTACATTTTATTTTTACGCTATTTATCCTTGCTAAAGAAATTATTCCTTTTTTCAGAAGCATAAGAATGAAAATTTAAATAAATAAATATAGAGAGAGAGTTGGGTTTATGTGAGATTAAGGGTTTTTCGTGAGACTCGTAGGACCAATTTATGTTCATTGATTAATTTTATAAGTTAATGATCTAATTGTCTAAAATTGTACGGTGACAATTTTGTGATTATTGAGAAGTCTCGTAACAATTTTGTGATTGTGAATGTTCAGATTGTAGATCTAATCAAAGAATTAAAAATTGGTCTTACGGGTCTCACGAAAAATATTTGATCTCACATTATCTCAAGTCTATATATATATGTCACTATATTTTTCGTATTTTATGTTACATCTTAAAGAACAATCAATCAAATATTTTATTTTAAAAATTAATTATATTATCTTTTTTAACCTTGAACAAATCAATCAACATAAAGCGTCAACTTAAGAGTATAGAGGAAGAGGACTACACACAAAACAATTTGATGAAATAATAAATAATATCTCAAATATTATTGATAATATGTGTTACATAAATTTCAATTAAAATCTAACAAAATGATGCACTTAATAAATTTTTGTTATATTGTGTAGCTAAAAATTATATAATATACATATATATCACGTGAGACCTAATTGTTTTCATGAGACCCGTGAGACCATTTTTTTACACTTAAAACTTCATAGCAAAATATTATAAAGGTAAAAAAAGTCAAACATTCACAGCAAAACACTATGAATGTTACATTCACATCATTTGCTGTGAAGTTTCAAGTGTAAAAAAATGGTCTTACGGGTCTTACGAAAACAGGATGGTCTCACGTGATCCCAAGTTCATACACATACACACACATATATATATATATATATATGAGCGATCAAATGCAAACTACTCATATTTGTACAAACTGCACAAACCACTCTTATCTGTCGATTTCATTGTTTTATCTTATGAAATTTTTTCATGAAATTGTTTAATTTTATAAAATTGTTTCATATAATACTTTTTTTGATGAAGTTGTTTCATATATGGTTATGAAATTGTTTCATATAATACTTATGAAAATTTAAAGAAACTGTTTCATGTATTTCCTAAAAAATAATATAATAAAGATGATAATATCAATAATTAACACATTTCACAATAAAAATGATTAATCAACATCTCATAATTATAAAAAAAAAATGAACAAAATAAAAAATTATAATTAATTGAATAAAGTTTGTATGATTTATACAAATAACATAGTTTACAAAATAAACCTTCTCTCTCAATATATATATTTCAAAGTTACGTGTGAAAAAACACATTTTGACTTGGGAAACGTCATGCGGTTTCGGAAAAAAACTTGTAGGTTCCCTTTGTTGACCATGAGCTTATATGGAAAGTAATGGTCAAAGAAAACCTTAATTACCTACTAATTATCCATTATTTTAATATTTAATTATTTATTGAATATCTAAAATATCATTTTATAGAAACAATTCCATTTCAAAGATTACCATTAATTTTGTTACAAACAAACAAGTAATTTTCACATGAAAAACATTTTAAATAAAGAAATTGTTATACAAAAGTTGCCATTATATCTTTTCTTTTGACCATGTTAATAATAACCGAATATATATTTATATTATTTTTATGATATACGATGAACCTTTTTTTATTGGAATTCCAAGTTTTTTCATTCCTTTTTAGATTGTAATTGTTATCTTATTAGGTTTAGCATTTTAGTTGTCCGAAGCCAACAAAACGATTCCGAGAAACAATCAACATTTCTTCGAATATGTCCTTGATTTTATGGCGTTTGGATTTTGAAAAATAATATCATGTTGTAATAACTCAAGTTCTAATTTTAGCTAAATTAATGAAGTAGAAGGGTGAAGTTGGAAGGTTGTGTTTTCTTTAGGGATTGATTGTGTAAATTGTGGCATAGAAGGGAGAGAGTCTTAGGGGCCGTTTACCAAACACTTACCCGGTAAGTGCTTATCAATCAAATTTAAAACTATTATTTACTTAGCGGGTAATATTTTGATCCACCAAAACGACATCGTATCCAACAATTTACCCGGTAAGCTCTTACCGTGGTAAGAGTCGTTGCGCTCACTTACCAGGTAAGACTCTTGTTCCTTGTCTCGCTCTTACCAAGTAAGACTCTTGGTCCTTGTCTCCCTCTTACCAGGTAAGATTCTTGGTTACCATATTCATCCAGTGAGGTAGTGTGAGTCGGTAACCAGTTACCCGGGTAAGCGTTTGGTAAACGGCCCATTAGTTCTCCTCTCAGTTTTTATTGGCTGAAGTGTGTGTGTGTGTGTATGTGTTCTTCATTTGATGAAAAGTAGGTGTGAAGAAGGAACCCTTGAAGATTGAATAAGAGAGGTTGTGGATCTCCATTTCAGGTAAGAATCTTCTTCCTTTTGTGGATTTTTCTATTTTTTCGGTTGGGAGATCGTTGGGGGTTAGGGTTTCATGTTCATTTGATATACTAAAGTTTCAGAAAGGACCTACGTGTTGAGGAACTTGCTTTGATTGAGTTTACTTATGAATTTTTATCTCCAATAGTTTGATACGGTGAATTGGGTGGAAATTTCCCAAGAGCTCTTCAAATCGGGTATCTCATTCAATGATTGATTGATCCAATTGAACCTTAATGATTAGATTGGATTGCAAGTTGTTTAGGATGGTTTTATAATGCTTTAGTATGAGTTTTAGCCCCTCAAACGTTATAGAATTGCTTTGGTATTGGTTTTGGGGTTTGGATTCTCGAACAGAACTGTGTAGGTGAAACAGGGGAAAATGTGAGTCTGGTCTCATGAAAGTCACTTTAGCGGCTATTTCTCAATTTTTGGTTTTGTTTTAAAAGCAGTATTGGGTTATAGCTTGGGTCCTTATCTGGTTGGTTTAATTGGAGGTCCAATGTCTTTTGATCATCCATGTTCAGGTGTTTGGTTGGTGAACTCCTAGCTTAAGAGAGTATGAATAGACTTGGACTTTAAGTGCGTTACCTTTTACTATTTGGCAAATGATCAGATGTTAGTCATGTTCATGTTGTTTATTACCTTGAATTCACGTTGTTGGCCTTATATTCAAGTATTGATTATTCTAAAGCATGAGTCCCTTATACGGGTGTGTGGGTATAGGGGTGGGTGTGTGTGTGTGTGTGTGTTCGAGTCTTGATCAACAGGATATGTGTACCCGAACAGAACACATGAATTTGTTTTGTGTAGTTCATTCTAAGGGGAAGTGTGTAGCCCATAGATTTGGTTACAGGTGTGTGTAACCATATATGTGATCAATCGTTGCAACGTGTGCTAGTGTGTTTTATTGTATAGGTGCGGTAAATTGATGTTTCCAATTATGCTATTAAACTATGTATGTGAACTACTAGGTTAAAGGAAATTCACTAGACCTCTGGTCTAACCCTCGCTTTTATTAATTGGAAACAATTTCAGGAAAATGTCGTACCGAGAGCTCTAGCAAGAAGAAAGGGAAGGTGTGAGCTTTGAGGTTTGGAGTTGGGCTAACTTTTAATTGGATAGTTACTTTAGATTTAGGTTTAAACTCTGTAATAAATCTCAGTTGTTATATTTTAGTTTCGGTGCAACTTCTGAGAGGAAGTTGGGATTGTAGACCATGATTCTGTAAATGTACTTGCACGTTTGGCAAAATTAGTGCATTGGTGTTGTTACACATAATCACCATTTGTGACTTATCGGACAGCAGGTTGGACTTATAAAATTGTTTGCATTTTTCTGTAATAAAATCATAAAACCTCACACCGTGCACTTATTTTTAAAACAAAAACAATATATTTGGAACCTTAGAAAACAATAAGCCCCAAGGGCGATAATGACAGATAACAAACTCTAACAATAAGCCCCAGGGGTTTACTATTGTGGAAGCTATTGGTAGCCCATCATTTGAATTTTATAAAGTATTCACAGATCTCATTTTCTATCAATGTGAGACGAGTTGTTATAAACTCTCTCACTTAAACTCCTGACAACCTAATCAACCCTACTAATAATCTTCTTTATTGTCATTGGTGATGTGGGATTCACCTAAGTACAAAAATAGTGTTAAAACGCATCTGATTAGAGGAGATATCGATATCAAACCCCTTATAATGCAACATTTATTCCCCTCCTCAACCAATTGTTGATTCAATCCCTATGGTTTCAAAATTTTGGTTTTCATTCATATGGTTTGCAATTCATTTTTATTTTTGTCCCTGAGTCCAAAACACTACTTTTATATATGAATGACTAAAATAGAAATGAATTATAAACCATAGGGATAAAAAAAATTAAATCATAAGAACGAAAAAAGTAATGAATTATAAATCATAGAGATAAAAATCAAAATTTTAAAACAACAGGAATTAAAAACGTAATTTACTCTTGGATCATATCAAATCCACCTAACTACACTAAATTTTAGATGACGAGCACCCCTACCGACAAAAAATGTCCCTTCAATCCTCTCTGTTTTCTAGCGACAGTCGAAAATCTATGTTTACTTGATTTATTACTCAAAAACTTCCATCACATTTTAATTGCTATCGAAAAATCGTGTACTAATAATTGTTAGAATAACATTTTATAGAACGTTTGTTAAAAAATTACCATAGCATATAAATTTTATTTGAAAGTTAGTTGACTTATTTGAAAAGAATATTTTAATAATAAAATTAATGTTGAAATCTTTAAAATAAAATAAAAAATGTTACAGTTATATATATATATATATATATATATATATATATTTTAAGATTTTGAAATATCGAAGAAATTATGAAGTAAGTTTCGGAGATTATGTAGAAAGTTATGTGGGTATAATAACTATTTGTTAAGCTGAAAATTAATGAACATAATTAGTCCATTAGAAAGGTATTCGTATAATGCATTGAGATATATTTTGATTTTAATGTTTCGTTTTATTTATTTTTGTCTCGCTTGATGTTATAATACGGTTTTATGTGGTTTTGATATAGCGATGATGTTTTTATTTTTGAATTAAATATAAATATGAAGATATCATAAAATTGATATTAGTTTCAAACTAACTATTTAAAATTTCTCGGTTTTTTGTGTATTTCTTTAACTCGTTTTTTTATTTTTGGTTTAATAATATAATTTTTTATAAAGATAATAGTTAAGTATTTTGTTATAACTCAATGATTATCCTAATTATATGTTAGATTTTTTATGTTTAAAATGATATATTTATCTCTATTTAATTATGTTTATCTGCAGTTAGTTACACGAATTCAAATATGAAGCTTTAATAAGTTGTACTTATACAGAATTTACTTGTGATTTTGAATTTTACTTAATATATATCAATAAACAATAATTCATACATAAAAATAGTTTTTAAAAGTTTTTATCAAATGTTTTATAATATAGTATAGATTAAATTTAATCAAATATGTTATAATAATATGGTAAAAATATTAAATAAAAAAATTTAGGACGAAAATTTAGGAACCCTTCATTGTTTCAAAGGTGGACCCGTAACGAACCTGCATTCCGGACGGTGTGTGTGCAGAAGGTTATCATCTCAGGTATATCATGCGACCATCCATGTCACCATCATATTTATATAATTGTTTGCTGGGGTCGACTTATGGGTTATGTTACCTCTATTTGTTTAAATGGGTTGGGTTCATGTAAAATTAAAAGTTTTTTTGTGAGATCTATAAGATTAATTTATGTTTATTGATCAACTTTATAAGTTAATGATCTAATGGTCTATAGTTGTACGGCGACAATTTTATGATTATTGAAAAGTCTCGTGACAATTTTGTGATTATGAATGTTCAGATTGTAGATCTAATCCAGTGATTGAGAATTGGTCTTACGGGTCTCATGAAAAACCTTTGGTCTCATATGATCCGAAGTTTGTTTAAATCGATTTTCGTAAGTAATTTTTTTATAGGGTATAAAAGATGTATTTATTAAATTTTGATAAGAAATATCAACTGAAAATCCGAAACAAGTGCCTCAAAATCATCCAAAAAACATGAATTTTTTTTTTAAATTCTTCAAAATTAAACAAAGAACTTAAAAAATCCCTCGAAATCAACCAAAAAGAACTAATGAATCCTTCGAAACAGTGTGATTTAGGCTCAAATTATACAAATCGACTAACTTAGAAAGCCTTTGATCCAGCTTAAAAGTGCACTTGCTTGACATAAATTTTGAGTCCACCGTTGCACGATTGGAATCTGGTTGTGTGATTAGATCAGTTATTATTATTTTCATAACGTAATTATTAGTTACGGGTGTTCAAATATGGTTTTTTTAGTTCAATGTCAGCAATAATAAAATCTGAATAATGTAATAAGATTTGTCGTCAATTGGGGAAGACTAATATATCATGACTATATTTTGTTACAAAATAAATGCAATTCATATAATTTACTAAAAGAAAATTATTTTATTATTTAGTAAATATTTAAAACACATTTTTTAATTCAAAATCAAGAAATCTAATGAATCAGTTATAAATGGAAAATCTTTACTCAGAAAAACAATCAAATTCATCACGAAACATCTTAAAACCCAACATCGCATTTATTTCATAATCTATATATCGTAATTTGTATAATAGCAAGCTCGTTAAATCATTTTTTTTTATTAACCTGGATATTCAACCTACTATGCGAGCCGACTATTCCCAGAACAACCACCTGCTTTGTAGATAGCCCTCATTTTTTTTATTAACCTGGATATACAACCTACTATGCGAGCCGACTAATCCCAGGACGACCACCTGCTTTGCAGATAGTCCGGAGTCACCGCATTTGAACCTTTGTGGCCAGAAGATGATTTTTATTTCTCCTTGGATTTGAACTGGGACCTCCTGATACTTTTGATCTTTGGAACCAAGCTCAAACCAATCAGACATCACCCTTGTGGTTTTAAATCATATTTATTAAATAGAAAAAAAAATTTGATTATTTTATTCTATATTTAATTTTGATTATTATAAAAATATCTTTTTATTTAAATTTAATAAAATATGTATTTTTGACAAATAATTAGTGGAAACATGAATATCAAGATCAAGAATTAAATATCTAATATTTAATAATTCTGGCATCATGGTTTATTTTTTTATTAATATAAATATTAATATTCAATGAAAGAGAAATGGTTCTATATTAAGGAGTGAAATAAATGACATTTGCAAATAATGAGGACACTTGTCCTTCATCGTGACATATGTTTATTCCACGTGTCAAATGGAAAATTGTATGTGTAATTCAAATGTAATTCATAAGTGATTGTGATAGAAGCAGTATTTCTTAATATTCACGATATCTAATGTGTAATGTAAGGCCATGTGCGCATACGTTATTGTATAAAATGTCATGCGAAAGTTGCAACTTGAATAAAGGATCGTGATGCATAAAATATGGAACCACGGTTTGTTTACAGAACAAGATAAAACAGAACATAACATAGATAACAGTTTCATGACTTTTATGTGGAACAAAAGAAAATATAGTGAAACAAAATGAAACAGACGTGTTTCACTCTCTGTATATTTTATTCATTTTTTAAATTTTATTTGCTTTATTATGTTGTGTCTTATTTTTATCTGCATACCAAACACACACAAAAAAGAAAAATCACTTGTCAATCAGCTATAAATTTGAGTAATCATAACCACAAGGGTGATGTCTGACTGGTTTGAGCTTGAGCTCCAAAGATCAAGTGCATTGAGATCACAGGTTCAAATTCAAGGAGCAATAAAAATCTGTTTGTGGCCAAGGAGGTTCAAATACGGTGACTGTGGGCTACAAGCAAAAAAAGTGATCGTCCTGGAATTAGTCGACTTGTATAGTGGATTGGATATCCAGGCTGATAAAAAAAGAATTGAGTAATCATATTGGTCTGACAACTAGGGCTGTAAACGAACCAAGCCAACACGAACGGATGTTTATTCATGTTCGTTCATTTAACTTAACTGAACAAACGAACTAACACGAATGATAAACGAACGGAAATCTTTGTGTCCGTGTTCGTTCGTTTAGAAATCAGGTGGTTCGTGTTCGTTTATGTTCGTTCCTTAACATGTTAAATGAACGAACATAAAATGAACGAACATAAACAAACAAGTCTAAAAAGTTAAAACTTAAGTAAATATTATTTGAATTCAAACTAAATAAATAAAAGATTATATGTCAAATTTAATATATAAAGGAACATAAACGAACGTAAACGAATATAAATGAACGAACGAGACTCTTGTTCATGTTCGTTCATTTAACTAAATGAACAAAAAAAAATGTTCATGTTTGTTAATTTATTAAATAAACGAACATAAACAAACTCTCCGTCGAACGGTTCGCTGAACGTTCGGTTCGTTTATAACCCTAACGACAATAGTACCATTTGAAAGTACCCTTTTTTTCACAATTAATAAAATTAAAAGTATCTATTTACTTAAAGAAGATTCCATCCGTAGTTAGAAATGGGTTAAATGGTTTTTGAAAACCTAAATATTTTTCGACTGGCTTTATGGTCAAGATCATTATAATTGGTAAGTACCTAGTTTTAGTATAATTCTTTTTATAATTTTTATTAGATGATAATGATATTATTTGTATTATATCATCTAAGGAATCGTTTACCAAACGTTTGTTCGGGTAAGCATTTATCAAGTCATATTACTTTACCTGATGAACATGGTAAAGACCAAGAACTTACCCGGTAATAGTAAGACAATGACCAAGAACTTACCCGGTAATAACAAGACAAGGACCAAGAACTTACCCGGTAAGTGAGGGCGACGACTCTTACCATGGTAAGCGCTTACCGGGTAAATTATTGCACACGATGTCGTTTTATTGGACTAAAATCTTTCCGGTAAGTAAATGATTGTGTTAAATTTTACCGGTAAACACTTACCGGATAAGTGTTGGGTAAACGGCCCCTAAATATTTTTAAAACAAGTCATTAAGTCTTAAATATTACTCAGGGGCCGTTTACCAAACACTTATCCGGTAAGTGCTTACCGGTAAAATTTAACACTATCATTTACTTATCGGTAAGATTTTAGTCCAATAAAACGACATTGTAAGCAATAATTTACCCGGTAAGCGTTTACCATGGTAAGAGTCGTCGCCCTCACTTACCGGGTAAGACTCTTGTTCCTTGTCCTGCTCTTACCGGGTAAGTTTTTGGTCCTTGTCCTGCTCTTACCGGGTAAGTTTTTGGTCCTTATCTTGCTATTACCGGGTAAGTTCTTGGTCCTTACCATATTCATCAGATAAAGTAATATGACTTGATAAGCGCTTACCCGAGCAAATATTTGGTAACGACCCCTCAGTAATGTATAATCTCTTAAATTTATATATGTTTTAGAATTTTTTGAACTTTATAAAAACAATTGATAAATATATTTAAATTCAAAATTTATATCTATCTATACTATATTATAAAGTATTTGAAATAAAGATTTGAAAACAGTTTTATATACATCAAATATTGTTTATTAATACATATTATTTAAAATTCAAAATTATAAATAAATAGTGTTGAGTACAACTTTTTAAAACTACATATTCACATTCATATAACTAATTGATAAACATAATTAAAAACATGATAAATATCTATCTTAAATGTAAAAAATCTAAAATAATCATATTTATCCTAGAAAAGATACCCATTATTAAAATTAAAAAAGTTACAGCTTTATTTTTAATCTAGAATATTATTTACTATAAATTTCCCTTGAATTTAACACCAATATTATATAAAATATTTTTGGTTTCTCACCAAAAACTTATAATTTAACAAAACACAATACTTACATTTATAAACAAAATCTTGCTACATACAAACCTTTTCAGTCTACACAAACAAAATTATCGGTAAAAATACGTAATGGTCGTTTACTAAAAACTTACTTGATAAGTGTTTACTTCATAAATTTCCTTATCGGATTAACATGAGAAATGCCAAGAATCTTACCAGGTAAGAGCAATGAGAATGATGGAGAGTCTTACTCGGTAAGTGAGGATGACGACTCTTAGCCAGTAAATTGTTGCATTCGATATGTTTTGATGTACTAAAATCTTGCTCATTAAAATAAATCATAGTGTTGACTCATATCCGTAAGCACTTACCGAGTATGCAATTGGGAAAACGATCCCTTAATATAAAAAAAAATCAACCAAATAATCCTATAATTAACTATCGATTATAATTTCTACTTTATCAATAAAATATTATATGCTATTGCTTTGCATGACATAAAAAAATAAAAAATAAAAGATAAAGACTAAAAAAAGAAAAAAAGGGAGGGTGGAGGTTGGGAAAGAGGGGTCCACAATTAGGGTAGAGGTTTCAACGGGTGGGTATCTCATCTCATCAAGGTCTGGTGAAGAAGTATAAAGAGACACTCATACACCTCAGCTGTAGAAACCCTTTTCCATCTCTATTTCTCTCTCTCTTTGGGGTTTGTTTGAGTACGAATCAAACTCCATTGATTCTCTCTCTCTTCATTAACCTTGCTACCACTGATCCATGCTGTTCTTCAGCCATTAAATTCCCCCAATTAACTCATCTCTGTTGCTTTTCCTTAATTGCCTTTTGATTTCTCGGCCTCATCGTCGTCGTCGCTCTTCCAATCACCGCCAACATGGGTGGCGATAAGGCTCTTAGTCTCGAAGAGATCAAAAACGAGACTGTTGATCTGGTATGAAAACCCTGACCTGCTCTTTTCTGTTCACTTCTCATGGATTCACTAATGCTCTATTTGAGTTTCAATTTTGATTTGAGATTGAAAACATCATCATCAACAACATTTAACGTCTATCGTAGTTTTGAATCGACTTTTGGAGCGGTCACGCTTGTGAACACTTTCCTTCAAAAACAAACACCTTACTTCACTGATTAATTCCTTATTAATTCCTTGGATCAGTTACGAATCGATTAAAATAATGATTTTCAATTTCTGTACGGCTTCCATGCTAATCGACAAATTGATTGTTTATTTTGTCCAAATAATATATTTAAATCTTTTCTTCTCGTTTCTGCTATCACTTTCAAAGGATACACATGTATCTAATTTTGATTTTACCATCTCAGGATTTTGTTTTTATTATCATATTCCTTTTCCTATTCAACTTGCATGATCAAAGGGAATTGTTCAATTACGCCATGATTATTGTTATATAAAAAATCAGAGGTAGATAAGTAATTTGGGACTCTTCTTGAGCACTAATCCCCATTGATTGGTCGTCTCTGTTGACATGTGTGGAATCAAGAGACGAACATCGAACTCTCCTTTGACTTTTAAAAGCCTCTGAATATATCTAGTCAAAGGTTGTGGTTTATTGAAATTGTTATACTAAATTTCTGGGAATTAATTAATTTGAATAAATTATGGACCAGAAAAATCTGCACAATTTGTCAAGATTTATTTCAAAGCTCTTATAATAACCAATATATTCTATTAAGCAATCAAATCTAGATTCTATTTCCTTTTTTGAGATTTTGTTCAATTTTCTTTTAGAACAAAAAGAAAGAAAAAAAGTAAAATCAACAACTATTTGAGAGATTATTTTTTTAATTGTTGAAAAACAATTTTAGTATATAAATATTATGCAACACATAATCGGCATTCAAAGTCTAAATCTTACAAAAAATCATATCGTACAATAATATGTCATGCATAAATCATGAATGACGGTTGATCAAAATTTGTGATTTATTATTATTATTTCTTATAAATCTTTTAGAAACTATTCCTGATTTACTCTTTATTATGTCTATTTATGTTTGTGTATATAAAAGTCTCTTTATTATTGTAATATATTGATGATCTTAATTTTGATATAAAATTAATTTAATGGTCTTTTTCTATATATTAAATTACTCATTTATTGTTAGTATACTTATTTTGCTTTCTTGGGTTTTTAATGGTTTTTTACATTTTTTATACTAATTCCGATAAGCGGTATAAATGTAAACAATTAAGGAATTGAGATAAGAGGAGAGAGAAAGGTGGTCGTTTCTAAAATAATTTATCTCAGGGGAAGGGATTGTGGGTACAAGTCCGTGGTACCCTCTATTCTTGTTTTATGCTTTTCTTTTCAATTGTTTTTTTGTTTAACGGCTCTGACTAATGACCTCTGACGTTTCTTGGATTTATTGATTTTTTATTTTATATAATAATAAAAATGTGATTTTTATTTATTTATATTGCAATAAGTATATGATAATTTTGATGAACAAACAAGGGAGGGGTCTTTGAGATTGTTTAATTGAAATAATTTATGTCTTTCTACAAAAGCAATTATAACTTATTATAAGTCAGAAGTGTTTAACTTCTTCAAAAACTTTTTATTACTGGTTTGACATCGGTATAAGTTGTTTATCTAAACATTCAAAAGTGCTTATTACCGGTGTCACACTGAAATAAGTTAATAAGTTATTTTCATAAGCAATCTCAAACACCCCCTAAAACTTATATAAAATATATGTTTTTTTAAGTATATAATATATTTTATATACGGTAAGTGCAACCAATAAACTAACACACAAAGACCCTTTATTATATATAAAATATATTTCGTTAAATGAAATCTTTTTTTGAGTTAACGGAAGTTAATCTTTACGTTGGAAACAAATAAAAAATTGTTGATATTGATGTTTATGAGTATGAAATTAATAGAGAACTTATTCAACAATAAAGATGGTTTATTCAAAGTAACCTTAACATATTGTTGAGTTACAAATAATTAACTAAGAATTGTTTTAAAATCATATATAAAATCAAAGATTATATTCTGTTGCCTTTTGTTTTCTTGTATTATTTTTTTTGCGAATATGGTCTTTTTCCCCACCCCACCTTTTGTGGCACGGAATTCCCGATGTACCCTTGCTTTCTCGTGTGGTTTGGTTGGCTTTTTGGACTTTTTCTTATTCGGTGCGTGAGTGACACCCACCCGTTTCTTTCTCTTTGGCATAGTTATTTTAGCCAAGGTGCCGCCTTTTTAATGGATGGAAATTAGAAGACCATTTGGGTCCCTCCATCCCTGAGTTAAGTGGAAAGTCAACTTGCGTTACTCAACTATCCATGTCCCTTGTGTCTGTTGTCTTTAGTCATGTGAATACCTCTTTATTTGTGTTATTCAATATTTGTTTTCTTGCAAGGAAAACATCATTAATCCTTTCACTCTTTAAGAACAATTAACTATGATATAATAATATGAGGTTTGGCTTCCAAAGTATAAAACTTAATATTGTTGTATTAAAGATTTAATAAATTTGTTCAGAAATGATTTTTTTCCTTATAATTGTTAAAAGCAAAGGAATAACTATCTATATGCGGAGGAAGAAGTCATTCTTGTCATTCGCAAATATAACTGATCCACTATAAAATAAAAATAATGTTTTGTGATATTTTAACCAACAAATTTGTTTATTATAAAGCTGGTATTTTATATAATTACTTTTTTTATAAAGTACATGTTATGTTAATGGCAACGGTTCTTTGTAGGAAAAGATGCCTTTTATTTATGATTTTCGTAATATGAAAGAAAATAAATTCCTTAGACTTGTAGTTGAGTCTAAAATCAAAAATCTTTAATAGTGCATTAAAATTGAATCATTTTATTATAGTGATTAATTCTAAAGAGAAATTAAATTATTTGTTGTTCATCCAACTATTTTTTGTTTAATAATGAGGAAACATTTCCAGGGCTATGTTTTTGCCATCTAGTGATACCTCAAATCACTAGTGTCTTACGATCATCTTTATCTATATAGTAGTTTTTCACATGGGGGTTTAAAGCAATAAGAACAAGAGATTATGTTGATGAAGTGGTGTCATGAATTTTGGTCACATCTCCCCCTCCCAAACTAAAGTGTATGTTGGGTGTTAAAGTAGTGTGATGTGGGGGATTGGATGTATGCCAAACCTGACCAACAAAGGATGGTTAGGCATGTTGCATGTCTCTCTGGTTTCCATTTCCATGTGTCTGTCCAAAGCAGCTTAGGAGAAAGTACTAAACCGCTAATGCCTTCCGTAGCTAGTTTGGTTTTCCACTACAGTTTTCTTTTATTTTATTTTTTTCCAATTCAAAAATAAAATTGTTCTTGTTTTTAGTGGACCACTATTCTCTTTCCTGCTTTTCTTTGTTGGGTCATAATAATTAGAACCCGATGCCAGTAACATGAAATCGTAGAATAAAACTAAAGTAAAGATAAACAATACGGTAATATAAAGCAACTTTGTGCTTATTCTATTTGACCCTTTTGGTCATGTTTTTTAATTGAATTATTTGAACTTGTTTATTTTCGTGTCTTTGTTCACTTAAAATTATGAGGTTCAAATGTTACTGTTGAAACTAATCTAATAGAGGCATGTAAATTCAGGTTAATCTTTTCTCTTAGTGCCACAATGACCAACTTGATTGCATGATACCGTTTTTAGTGCACGAGGTACAAGTCAATGTAACATAATTGGGCTGTGCTTTGTCATTCTAGCATTTACCAAAACTAAATGAGTTTCCATCTTACATGTTTGTTAAGCATGTGTTGTTTTTGCTTGATGTGTTCAGTTACCTGATGACACAAGTAGCTAAGAGAATCATGACTTTGTCCAAGACTGTTTTTCTTGCAAGTTCTTTTAGAATTATAGTGGAGTTGAACTCTGATGATTTTTCTTCTCTCACCTACAGGAGAAAGTACCGATTGAGGAGGTTTTTGAACAGTTGAAATGTAACCGAGAAGGTCTAAGTTCAGATGAAGGAGCCACGAGGCTTCAAATTTTTGGACCTAACAAATTGGAGGAGAAAAAGGTATCCTCAATCATGATCAACCTTTAGTCGGTTCCCGTTAGTAGCTTCACTTTGAAATGGTTGACGATATTCTTTTCTATTTGAAAACAGGAAAGCAAATTACTCAAGTTTCTTGGGTTTATGTGGAATCCTCTATCATGGGTCATGGAAGCTGCAGCTATTATGGCAATTGCATTGGCTAATGGAGGTGGAAAACCACCAGATTGGCAAGACTTTGTCGGTATTGTTTGCCTGCTTGTTATCAACTCAACCATCAGTTTTATCGAGGAAAACAATGCTGGAAATGCTGCTGCTGCACTTATGGCTGGCCTTGCCCCTAAAACCAAGGTATTCTATAATTTACTAATAGAGAATTTCTTCTCATGTAGGCGGCAGGACAATTTTTTTTGAAATGGAAGGTGGCTAAAAACTGAAACATGGAAGGATAACATTGTAAAAGAAAAGAAGTTTACGTTTTTGTAATGGGAAGAGGATGCTGTACTTTGTCATATTATGCCTTTCACACTATCCTTTTTTTTTTGTGCAAATGTTTGGTTGTAAAAAGTAGTTGATGTTAACTTTTCCATTTCAAGATGTGTATTCATCTAGTTGATTACAGAGGGTATTAGCTTCCAGCAGGTACTAAGTTGGGGCATCCTTAACATTGAATGATTATTGATAAGAGAAATTTGTAGTTATCATCTGGGTATGCTAAATGTGAATAGAATTAGTAATCTGACTTAAAAAGATCAATTTTTCAACTTAAAGGTGTTTTCAACTCCATTCCAAATAGATGCCACTCTGTTTCAATGTTAATAATATCCCACCTTCCATGGTGTTTTCACTGCAGGTTCTCAGGGATGGTCGATGGAGTGAGCAAGAAGCTTCCATCTTGGTTCCAGGAGATATCATCAGTATCAAACTTGGAGATATCGTTCCTGCTGATGCCCGTCTTCTTGAAGGTGATCCTTTAAAGATTGACCAATCTGCCCTTACTGGTGAATCTCTCCCTGTGAACAAGAATCCTTATGATGAGGTGTTTTCCGGTTCAACTTGCAAGCAAGGAGAAATTGAAGCTGTTGTTATTGCCACTGGGGTTCACACCTTCTTTGGGAAGGCTGCACATCTTGTGGATAGCACCAACCAAGTTGGGCATTTCCAACAAGTTCTCACTGCAATTGGGAACTTCTGTATTTGCTCCATTGCCGTCGGAATGTTGGTTGAGATAGTTGTCATGTACCCCATCCAACACAGAGAGTACAGAAAAGGAATTGATAATCTTTTGGTCCTGCTTATTGGAGGAATCCCAATTGCAATGCCTACTGTTCTTTCAGTGACCATGGCTATTGGATCACATAGGCTTTCACAGCAGGGTGCCATTACTAAGAGAATGACTGCAATTGAAGAGATGGCTGGAATGGATGTCCTATGCAGTGATAAGACAGGAACACTGACCCTTAACAAGCTTTCTGTTGATAAAAATTTGATCGAGGTGTTTGCCAAAGGTGTGGATAAGGAGCAGGTGTTGCTTTTTGCTGCAATGGCTTCGAGGACTGAAAACCAGGATGCTATTGATGCAGCCATTGTTGGAACCCTTGCTGATCCTAAAGAGGTATCTCTTCCTAAATCTATTTTCTTGGTAGTTAGAAATGGAGAAAAATGTCTTATGGATGACATGAATGAGTGTGTAGGCACGAGCTGGCATTAGAGAGGTCCATTTTCTCCCATTCAACCCTGTTGACAAGAGAACAGCTTTGACTTACATCGATGAGCGTGGCAACTGGCATAGAACAAGCAAAGGTGCTCCTGAACAGGTAACTTTTCACTTTTCCGTCCTACACCGTGCCTCATCTCATGAACACTTGGTCATTAAATTTAATTCTCTTTAATATTGAATCAGATTTTGACCCTCTGTGGCTGCAAAGAAGATCTCAAGAAGAAAGTTCATGCAATGATTGATAAATTTGCTGAACGTGGGTTGCGATCTTTGGCTGTTGCAAGACAGGTCTGTACTTTGTATGCACTAGACATGCATTTCTGTTTTCTTGTGTGTGATTGATATGTTCGTACCTTCAGCATTTCTGTTGGACCATGATTACTTACTCTCCTTGTTCATAAATTTGTAGGAAGTGCCCGAAAAATCAAAAGACAGCCCAGGTGCTGCATGGCAATTTGTTGGATTGTTGTCCCTTTTTGACCCGCCAAGGCATGACAGTGCTGAGACCATTCGCAGAGCTCTCAATCTTGGTGTAAATGTCAAGATGATCACTGGTAATCATATCTCCTGATTGTGGAACAATTTTTTCACTTATATCGTACCTAAATCATGCCTGCTTTAATCAATCATTGTATAGGTGATCAACTTGCCATTGCCAAGGAAACTGGTAGACGGCTTGGTATGGGAACAAACATGTATCCTTCTTCTTCTTTGCTTGGTGGCCACAAGGATGCATCGATTGCAGCACTCCCTGTTGAAGAGTTGATTGAGAAAGCTGATGGATTTGCTGGAGTTTTCCCAGGTGGGTGTTTCATTCTACTGATTTCTTGATGAACCTATCTTCTTTGAAATGAATAAACTTCAATCTTTTGATCTAAATATACAGAACACAAGTATGAGATTGTGAAGAAGTTACAAGAGAGGAAGCATATTTGTGGGATGACTGGAGATGGTGTGAATGATGCCCCTGCTTTGAAGAAGGCTGACATTGGAATTGCGGTTGCTGATGCTACAGATGCTGCAAGAGGTGCATCTGACATCGTGCTTACCGAGCCTGGGCTCAGTGTCATCATCAGTGCAGTGCTTACCAGTAGAGCAATTTTCCAGAGAATGAAGAATTACACCGTTAGTTCCTCCTCTCCCCCTGGCCTTCAATCAGTAATGATGAAAAAAGCTTCTATTTGTTAACATCTTTTCTTTTTGCAGATCTATGCTGTTTCTATCACCATTCGTATTGTGGTAAGTTGTAGGTGACATTTGAATTGTTACACTTATGATTATGAATTTATAATTCCCCAGTTTATCGCCTAACTTGCTACATCTGATAAACGCCTTTTGTAGTTTGGGTTTATGTTCATTGCTTTGATATGGAAGTTTGACTTCTCTCCCTTCATGGTTCTGATTATTGCCATCCTTAATGATGGTGAGATTTTGCTTCTATTACTCTTGATTTAGAAAAAAAATCAAAAGAAAAGAATATACTTTTACTAATGTCTGATTTTATGTTCTTAAGGAACAATCATGACAATCTCAAAGGATAGGGTGAAACCATCTCCATTACCCGATAGCTGGAAACTAAAAGAGATCTTTGCCACTGGCATTGTGCTTGGAGGTTACCTAGCATTGATGACCGTTATATTCTTCTGGATCATGAAGGACACCAACTTCTTCTCAGTAAGTCACAAATTAATGAAATGGAATGAAAATACAAGTGTCGCCCTTTTTTTTCGTCACTCATTTTATGTTTCTGTGACGCAGGACACATTTGGTGTGAAATCTATCAGAAACAGTGAAGTCGAGATGATGGCTGCTTTATATCTCCAAGTCAGTATAGTGAGCCAGGCTCTTATTTTCGTCACCCGTTCTCGCAGCTGGTCGTTTGTTGAACGTCCTGGTCTGTTGTTGTTGGGTGCCTTCTTAGCAGCACAACTGGTAAAGAAACTAATGCTTCAAAACATTGTTTTCTGATGAATGAACCAAAAACCAATAAATAACATGAAAAAATTTCAGGTTGCAACTCTAATAGCAGTATATGCAGAGTGGGGATTCGCAAGAATCAAAGGAGTAGGGTGGGGATGGGCCGGTGTCATCTGGTTATACAGTATCGTGTTCTACTTCCCATTGGACCTAATGAAATTCGCTATTCGATACATCCTTAGTGGGAAAGCCTGGCTCAACTTGCTTGAAAACAAGGTACATTGATTTTCTTTCATTAGTTGTTGAAAAATTCGATTGATGTGGACGTAGTTTAGACATTAAAAGCCCTTGATGGATCTTGGAACAGACTGCTTTCACGACCAAGAAAGACTATGGAAGAGAAGAGAGAGAGGCTCAATGGGCTCTTGCTCAGAGGACGTTACACGGGCTTCAAGCACCAGAAACTTCAAACATCTTCAATGAAAAGAGCAGCTACAGGGAACTGTCTGAAATCGCAGAGCAGGCCAAGAGACGCGCTGAAGTGGCAAGGTAATGTTAATGTTTTATAAGAATGGTAAAAACATTGGTAGTTAATTTTGTTTTTATTACATACATGTAGCCGTAGTTTGCTCTATTGTTTGAGTTGATTTTTGGTTTTACAAGCCGGGGTCTTCACGAATACAGCCCCTTGACCTTGCTTGGGTGTGGGATTAACTGGGTTGGGTTTTTTAAGTGTGTTATTAAGGAAGGTGGTGATGTGCAGGCTTCGGGAGGTGCTTACGCTGAAGGGGCACGTTGAGTCGGTGGTGAAGCTGAAGGGGCTGGACATTGACACAATTCAACAGCATTACACAGTGTGAGGGGGGTCTGTTTTTGTTTGTTCTTTTTAACTTATTATGAGACTAGTAGGTGGTCTTGGATAAAATGATATCTGAAAAGACGGGGGACATAACCCCCCGAAACTGGTATTTCTGAGTATTATTAATTACTGCGTATGGTTGTTTCTTTTAAAAAGCCATGTAAAACATTTCCCATAACGTAGTTTCCAATCCTTTAGAGGTTGTTGCTTTCCATGTGCTGCTTGTAATCTACAGCTCTTACAACAATACTTTGTTCTTGTGGATTTAAAACATGGGGATTGTTAAGAAAGGTTGATTTCAGATGATCAACATTTTGTTTTTACTGAATAATATTCAGTTTATCTATCTACCCTTTAAAACCGAAAGCCATTGCCTTTTAAAGAAAATAACAAGTCACTGGAAACTAAAATGAGTTAAAATTTTGAGATGACATTTTCTTTTTGTTTCATTTGAGACTTGTATAGACAAAGTTCGGTACCTTTATATATTATATATACCCTATATATATATATATATATATATAGGGTATATTTCTTTTACAACCTTGTGCATTTGTACAACCTTTGCAACCCAATTAATTGAGATATTTATAAAAATGATTGGAGTTCATTTATTATTATTTGAATATTTATGGAATATGAATAGAGTTTATTAATTATGATTAATACTTTATATTAGGAAACAATTAATTGATTAAAAATTGAATGGTTGAGATGAGGGTTGTATAGAGTGTAGGAATGGCAAAGGGTGTAGAATAACATCCCTCTATATATATATATATATATATATATATATATATGGTTGGGTTTACGTGAGACCAAGGGTTTTTCGTGAGACCCGTAAGACCAATTTATGTTCATTGATCAACTTTATACGCTAATGATCTAATGGTCTAAAGTTGTACGGTAACAATTTTGTGATTATTGAAAAGTTTTGTGGCAATTTTGTGATTATGAATGTTCAGATTGTAGATTTAATTTAAGGGTTAAAAATTGGTCTTACGGGTCTCATGAAAAACCCTTGGTCTCACATGATCCCAAGTATATATATATATATATATATATATATATATATATATATGGGAGCGATCAAATGAAAACCACTCAATTTGTAAAAACCTCATTCCACCAATTATAATTTTTTCATTTTGTTCATTTTTTTGTTATTATGAGAGGTTGATTAATCATTTTTATTGTGGAGGATGTTAATCATGGATATTATCTTCATTATTTTAATTTTAGAGAAATACATGAAAAAGTTTCATTAAAATTTCATTAATATGAAACAGTTTTATAACCATATATGAAACAACTTCATCAAAAAAAGTATTATATGAAACAATTTCACAAGATCAAACAATTTCATGAAAAAATTTCATAAGATTAAACAATGAAATCGACGGATGAAAGCAGTTTTTACGGTTTTTACAAATTGGAGTGGTTTTCATTTGATTACTCCTCTCTCTCTCTCTCTCTCTCTCTCTCTCTCTATATATATATATATATATAACTTATTCTTGGGGACTCCTATCATCACTATTAATTTTTCAGATTGGAGTAGGACAAGGAATGGTAAGTTTCATTCCCCTTGTTTTTATTAATGAACCTCCTATAGCCGAAGGCTATCATCTGGATCTGTTTCTGACTTCATAAAATCAATGACATCCTTCAGTTGCGGCAAACTGATGTGTCTATTCTTACCATTGAAAGGCTTAACTCTTTGCAATACTTGACAATCACAATGCAAGGAGCCAAGGACAAGGAAGGTGTGTTGTTTTGGTATTAAAAGTGATCAAGAGTTCAAATCCCTTCTTACACATCTCACTTTTAACTCCTATTCTTACACGATCCTTTGTGTATGTGTATATCAACCCCACCAACGTAAATACAGACTTTATACCATCTCCCTCCAAAGTGACACCACGTCTTTCATATCAAAAGGGCAGGGGCAGGGGCAGGGGCAGGGGCAGGATGAACGTATCATGCACTACCTTCACTAATATTAGCATACCATGATACCATCCTAATCTATACATAAACTAATTAGTTACATGAATCCAGCATCAATCAAACTTTTCATGTCATTCATATTGCATCTAACATGCTATCTCTGGCTAATAATGGACAAACCCAACAATCTCAAGCCTTCAAAACACCACTAGACCAGTCCCTATTTACACTTTTAAAGTGTTAATTGCATCCAATCAGAGTGAATGATAGAATAAGGCTATTAAATCTAGTAGAAAGAAAGACATAATCGTCTTTGAAGTACTTGTGTTTAGAATACATTGTTTTATCAAAACCACAACATGACCATCTCTTTATGCTTCTTTGGCCATCCATTACAATCAGTAGTTTCTAGTGAATAATGGTATTTTTGACAACTTCTCTGCTCAAAAGAGTTCAACCATTTTAACCAATGTAATGAAAATTTTACACAAGAAAAATAGGACTCACAGAAGAGCTGGCATGAGCTTTTTGCTTTCACCACAGACCTGCATTAAAGAGAGTCGCACGAGTGAGAGTGGCTACATAAAAAAGCCTCAAATCACAACTACTAAAATATGGATTTTTCTTTTTTTTTTTGAAGTATAAAAAATATGGATTTTTCTTTTTAGCATATTGGAAAGTTGGCCAGTTCTGATATCGATCTTGATGCTGAAATGAAATTACGCTTTGTATATTTGGATCATGAAACATTACTGAAGTCGACTCGTGAAGTGATCAAACTAACTCAGATCATTTATGCAACAACCTTCGATAGGAGGCTAATTAAGATTGTGGCACACATGTGAACCCATGTTCACTTACCTATCTTTTTACCAGTTATTCACATATGAAGATCCATATGTGAAGCCACGTTTCCTTCTATCAATGATCTACATATGAATCATTTATTCATATGTTTCTCAACCATTTCGCTTTTCTTACTTGATCCTCCATGTATATATATACACACACACACACCACCGATCACAGCAAGTGGTTGATGGTTTCTTGTAATACACAATCAACTAATGCAAGCACTGAGCTTTCTGGGGTGGCATGATGTAATTGGATTCAGCTAGCATACCTGTACATGATATTGATCAGCCTATGTTTCTTCAACCACTCTGGAGAACCTTATTAGGGTCGAGTTGCCCACTGCAATAGCTCGAAGGAACAGCTGAAAGTTCTTGCCTCACTTTCCATTCTTCACCAGGCTTCAATGTAATGGGCTTTTCGATTACTGCTGCCTCCACACAAAGCATGTGTTTGTAGTCATCATCTCCAAGATCAGCGATGGTTTTTGCCTTCTTATCCCATGGATTCCACACCACTATTATGGACACACAAAAATAGCACATTATCTTGTTACTTATGTCGTACTTTGAACAAAATTTCACCAACAACATGGTATAGTTGTAAAATAGGATGATTCTGATTTGATCTACTTCAAGAGTAACTTCTAAAGGCATAGAAAAATCTTAAGCAGAAATGCACAATCTCACCAGCATCAGGAAGTCCATCTTTCCGAATGACAAATGTTCGTTTCTTTTCATGATCCAGAATTGCTATCTTTGTTGGTGTGCTGAGATAAATCTTGTCAACCTGGGTAAAACAATTAACACTACATAAGCCTAACCATGGCAAAGTGTTATCAAAATAAGAGAGGAGATAACAAAATTACTTCCGATTCAAAGGTTATTGCATCCCCTTGTTCTGTATATCTCTCCCGGTTCTTCAAATTGTCAAGATAATCGAGTGTCTCCAATCCTTCCACTCGAACTTCACTGGATGGAGAAAATTAAGATGGTTTCTTTAGAAACAGATCACCATTGATCCTACTAGATAGTTGGTAAAATGAAAAAGAAATGAGAACGTGAAGAATTTTAACTGATTGTTTCATGTCATTGCAACAAGGAATAGGTCCAAACTTACCATCGTTAATTGCCATCAACATAATCAACCTAGACATAAGCATCTTTCTCATAAAATATTTTCAAACTAATCATATTATTCATATTAGAAAAATAATAAATAACATGATCTACAAAAAGTTAACTCATCCGAATCTTATCAGCAACCCCCTTCCCTTGAATACAAAAGAGTGAGAATCTCCGATGAGAACCTCAAACTAAACCACATGCCAAGCACTAAACTAAAGGATCAGATTTAAATAGAGTACAATAACGGAAAACTTAAGCGACTTCCTCTTCATCATCTCCTCCCATCCCCTGATACACTCTCATCAACTTTCATGCCCAAGCTTGTTTGAAAGTTGAATCATCAATAATCATAACCAAGACAAAAATATGTGCCTCATTGTTGACAGCTCTCTGCATCCCCTAGAAGGCTAGAACACCCTCTCTCTATTGGTTTTTACTCTTACTGTATTATGCCATACTACTCTCAGGGAGCATCGTGCCTTTCTTCATGCTCTTCACACCAGAGTATAGAACTCCAAGGCTTTTGGATTATAATAAAATCAGATGATTTAAGTCACCTGAGAAGGAAAACTTGGCAGCATGTCTCAGTAAGGACGTGTTTCCCTTTCTAATTGTCTTGATAAGTTGCATGATTCAGAATTCAGATCATATTGTTGTGCAAATATAAGTAAATCCCACTTGGTGTCTTGTACAATCCATAATGCACTTTTATTCAAATCTGTTGATTATTTTTATTGTGAATAATATGCTAAGCCGTTATCATCACTTGTCATGCAAGATTGGTTGGCTCAAAAAGAAATGCAGAAAGAACAGGATTCCTACACTGAAGTACTGCCACCACTATGCTCTCAGGATACCAGTTTTCAGGATTGGCACAAGATGAGGGGTTTTGGGGAAGTTGGGGCTACAAGGCCACAAAGGTTTAGGGCAGGTTTATGCTGATGACACACCTAAATGTATGAAAACCTGCATACTACATATAGATTTATTATCATTAGCTTACTAAAAGTTTAAATTCTGATCTCCAGAGGTTTCTTAACAACTTCTCTTTTTTAAGCAAGACAAATTCACCAAAGGGTGCGAAGGAGATGAATCTCAAGCATAAAAAGATATGCATCCCCTGTTACTAACATTTAGAGTACACAAAACCCAGTTGGTTGAAGGATGCAGCTAACACTAGGCCAAGACCAAATTAAACCCATGACAAAAATTTACAAATATGAAGTGCCAAAGGATAACAGAATGTCCCTTCAACGGTATAAGATACAGGCTTCCAACTCAAATTAGATAAATATTTGGAATTCCACCCATTACAAGTTGGTCCAAAACCTTAAATTGCTTATATAAATTAAAGAAGGTTACACAAAATGATCAAAAATCCTCAAGAAAAAATCATACATTATAACAAAAAGGTTTCTATCAGTAAATGGGTAAAAATGACGTGCTCATGAAAAGTGGTTAAAGGTGTGATGTAAGAAAAGAGCAGATCTAAACTGGTTTGTATTTGATGGTATTTTTTGGGTTCCTCATTTTAAGGAATAGACGTGCAAGGAATTCAACTTTGAAGCAAACTTGCAATGAGGTCAAAGTTTAGAGAAGATGATGCACGTTTGACTATTTATGTGAGATCCTTTATATAACCAACATTGGATTTATACTCTCCAAGCAGAAGATATCCAGAATCTCATGAAATGTGTATTGCATCTCACTAGAGGCAAACTCGCACCTTCGAATAAGACATGAAAGCATAGATTAGAGGATAGCCAACTCAACAAGCATGATCCAAAACTATTGCGACTTAATAAATAAGCTATCAATTTGGTCATCAGAAACAAAATATCCAAGAACACAGATTTACCACATTAGTGCATGAACTTCTTTATGGTCTTTACATGTTGGATGATGTTTCATATCTATGTAGTATTGTCCAAGTAAAAGTTTAGCACAAGAGTTATAATAAGAAAATACTAATTCTTATCTTGCAAAATGAACACAGAATTGCAACACAAATGAATCATTAACAATAATATATGATATTTCACCCCAAATGCATCAAGTCTGTCATAGGATATCAAGTGAATGGTCTTAAACCAATTTACCTGATATCTGAAACAGAAAAATAGGTGTGATATGCAAAGGTAAATGTAAATGGCTTCCCGTCAGTGTTGGTATTTCTGATCCGAGATGTCAACATCAGGTCTCCTCCAGGTCCAAGAGTAATCCTCAGTCGATACTCGAAGCTACAAACGAATGTAAGAGTTGGAATTGAAGCAGCGATAAGACATACACACAGAATAAATTATCTGTTAGAAATAAACAGACAAAGTATACAACATAAAGAACTTCACAATCATCTATCCACAAAGAATTTACGAGCATTCTGATCAGATCGTCTAGTAGACACAACAGCTTCAAACTTCTATAAGACCTACCTGTGAGGCCATATCTTCAAATCCTCTTCAGTGGGCTTAAGTAACAAATCAACATAAACTCTATTGGTGACAGTGGGAGGAAAAGGAGGGGGATCATTGTCTATGATCCATACTCTGTTTCTAGCAAATCCATGTGCTTCAAGAGAGCCTAGATTTGAGAACTGCATCAAGGAAGCAGGTGTCCATGACTAGGATAATCCAAAACAGTGAATTTGAACAGAAAAAAAAAAAAAGATAAGAGAGACATACTTGCGGGAAGCATATAGGAATACCCCCACGTATTGCCTTTGGAGGCTTAAAGATTGCCTGCGAAAACACATACATTTCTGGATGACTGAAGAAGAAAACACAATGTACAAAGAGCTGTTCAAAGTATAAATTAAAACCCACAGAGGATAAACCACTCTCAACCCCGGAGATATGATGAGAAAAACAAAGAAAACCCTTTTGAGGGAAGTAACAAAATTTACCAAAAAAATAAGAAGGTACAACACTTTTAGATATGGAAATGAGTGAGACAAATCTCTGGATAGATTAAAAACTATGTGATTTGCCAACAGAGCAATTTTGTAATCTTGAATTCGGAAAGCGCAGGGGGTTTCTAGGCCGCAACCTCCAAGTTATTACACCTTGGGGCTGGGCTGGATGTTACTCGAGCTATACACTTGATGGTACCACTTGAATGGTTAATTGGGGTTTCACAAACACTCCATGCATATGTCTGAACTTGTTCACAGAAAGACGATAAAAGGTAACTGAATAAGAAAAGGCATGTCACCACATTTACCATACCTGGCCCCTTCATTTGTTCACATTCATGGATCTAGGCATACTGGACATCCATTATAGCTATCCACTCTATGATGTCTATCAGGGATGTTGTATACTAGGAAGAAAATATTAGCATGACCCAACTAGAGGCATAACATCATTGAAGAGAAGCTACTTTCTCTGTCATCAAGAGGCTAAATTTGGAAGGCAGCTTCACCTTTCTTTCTTCCCATATATCACATTTCAGAACAACAAAATCAGGTGTTGCATCTATGACATACCTCTTCTACCCTCCCACATATATATAAAGAGAGGAAAAGTTTCCCAAAAAGGCACTATATTTATATTCCCTGCTTTAACGCCATTCTCAGACTCTCAGGTATATCAACTCCTATATGCAAAGCTGGCAATAGGTAGTTCTCATAACAAACATTATTCGAATCAACCACTAGGACTCCAGTGCTAAGAAAAAAACAAAGATCAGATTACAAGTGATCTTATCCCATTAATTAGTATAACTAGTTGGGCTGTAAATGAACCAAACATTTAATGAACCGTATGTGAACGATATGGTGGAAAGTTCTTCTAGTTAAACAAACAGTGGTCTCATGCGTTATGAACATTCGGTAAACAGTTCGTTTAAATTCGTTACATATGATATTTCTTTTAAATAATTGATGATAATGTTGATCTCTTAGGTAAAATGATGTAATTTAGTAGTTACCTCCCATTCTTTTAAAGTTTTAGTAGTTAATATGTTGTTTACTAATGATCTCATGATAGATGGTGATAGATAAGGATTGTGTATTCGTTTAGCATCTTAGCGAATGAACACGAACAAGAAAATTTGTTCCTTTTCGTGTTCATTTGTTTGTTCGGGAGAAGTTAAACGCACAAACACAAACAAACCCTGTTCGTGTTCGTACGATTCGTTTACAGCCCTAATAAATGGGAGTATAAAAGCATTCATCGACACAGAATTATGGGTAGTTGGTACTTGGTACCTTACTACTGAGAAAAAGTAGCTCTTCTCCATGCTCATTTTTCCAAGATGTCACATGACCACCATACAGATATACCTGCAAGAACAGAAAGGTTAAAGAGCCTTATGGATGCAAAATATTCAGATATGTTGAAAGTTAAACTACATTATTATCGAGAAACCCAGCCTGCATGATTATACATTCAACATATTCATCTACAACTATGGTTAGATACAAAAAGTACGCAACACATGGCCACTTGTTTTACTTTTCTTTTATTCAATTTTTAGGAGCTCGTTGAGCATTGGAAGTTTAGACCACCAATAGAAATACCCAAGAGGCATCTCAAACCAAAATATAGCCATAAAGAGCTACATTTTGACAATGAAAAATCAATGGGGTTGCGATATGAAAAGGTGAAAAATGTGAACGGAAAATTAGTAATAAAAAATGACTTCATATAACTTTCAAAAATTGGTAGCATTTATTTTTCAACCGAGTACTAAATAATGATATCACCTACCAATCCCATAATTTTTTGAGGTCATAAAAAACCTACATTACCAGCCAACACTAAAGCCTCCTTGCCCTAATAGAACCATAGTGGAAATAACTTAGCACATCCAGGAGAAGCCTCAAGGACATCATAATTTGGCATAAAGCTTATCAATACACCACCTATCTATAAATATAATTCCATATATTCTTCAAGCAATTCCATTTAGTATAAAAAATTTGTGATTGGGACTGCTAGCAATACTAATATAATTAAAATGGAATGCAGTAATATTGCTTCAAACATTAAATTGGTTCCCATATAGTACCCAATGATGCCATAGCCTTATCCATAGGGTGATTGCATATAAAAAAAGGTTTTTACATTTGAAGATCTACCCCATATGCAACAGAATTGAAAACAGAGGTGTCATGATTGCCAAGATAAGTCAATTTGTAATGGTTCCAATGTTCAGAAGCACAAACTAACAGATGCAATATAATGTTTTTCAGTAGTTTCCCAATTGGTGCCTTTAATTTTAAATGAAAGCCATGAAATATAGCTCATATATTCCACACTGACTTCAAAAAATAAAACTTAGTTAGCATAGGGACCAAACTTGTCCTATTTATATCCAGGTTTGCTTAGACTTTAGAGACCTTCCATCAAACGACCACAAATGTTATTAACTTGATATGTTGCCAACATAAAGAATCCAACTCATTTAACAGTGCAAGTTTGTACAGCCAAGGGATAATAGAACACAACTGACACTTTGCTATTTTTCATTCGTAATTGCAACTGATATATTTCATCAAGTTCCCATCCTCTTATACACATGAATTGCAGTAATCTCATTGAAAGCTATGATCAATTCAAGCTAAGGAGAAAGAGTCAAGCTTAATACTCATTGACCATGGTCTCGAGCTAAAATTTCAGCACTGAGTGAGGACATGGATGAGCTTAACTTCAAATCAGATCATGTTAACAATAAAAAAAGAAACATAAAATGCATAAAGAATGAACCAAAAAGACAATCCCAAGATAGAAAAAAGGTTGAATCTTCTATTATTTTTATTTATTGTAGTGGGATATCAATATAAGGATAATATCACATAATTTATAATATATCTGGTAAGATTTGATGGCATTTTTTCTGCCGTACTAGCATTTTTTTTTTTCAGGTGTACCTCCAATTTTCTCAAACAATCTTGTCCAACACACCCATTCTAAATTGATGCATTTGCTATCTTTCTTATCAGTAATCTCAATTAACCATTGTTATACGCATATATAATCAATTAAACCATTGTTAAAACACTAACTCATGTTGGATCCAAATATCTGCTATATCAATTTTCATGAACACAAATGGTATTTACATCCTAATTCACCATCCTCTTTGTGGACTCAAAAGACACCAGATTAGTCCATTGTATTTTCCAGTTAAAACCCATTATAAGTACTATTGAAGGTGAAAATGAGACATAGTCCTCCACATATATATACCAAATCACGTATAAGTTGACTAAAATACATCTCTCTGGAACATATAACTCGTGGATGTTACAACATAAGAGATATGACATAATGCATGGTTTGTTTACATTTACGAGGACATTGCAAAAACGCCAGTGGAGGTCTGSTCTCAAAGTCTAGTCTTTCTTCTCCTATCACTGCCTTTAGGGAAAATGACCCCGTAACTTTGGGAGAAGGGTGCTTTCCAACAAGTCTTGGATTCAAAAGATAAGTAGGCGTTAATTTGAAAGCCATATTTCGACCCAGACGTTTTTGGGATGCCGCTAATAACCAACAAATGACAAGTGCTTTTCCTTGTGTGGATCCTATCTCAATGGGAACTTGATGAGTCAATGCCTATAAGAGCTAGGAATGAGGCTAAAGCAAAGACAAATTGAGGAAGCCTCCTTTGCCTTCTCATTAGCAAGGTGAAATCGTATCTAGTAAGCAATCCGCCAAAAGCAACCAAAATATTCCTTGGTGAATCGGGCGCTTTTATGCGGTGCTAATTATTTAATAACTATCTTTGTAGGTGCTAGGTATTTAATAACTATATTTGTAGCTCCAGAATGTTTCAGTTTATGCACATTAGAGGTGAACGATCAGAGGTGTCCTACCAAGGGAACTAAAAGTCATTCCATAAGACTTAATGTCTGAGGATGATTTGAAGTTTTTGCCCTTGCTGGTGAAAGTGTTAGAATAAATGTTGGCCTAGATAGAGGAATAAAGCAAAATCTTAGCTTGAGCCTACCTTCGCACACCTTCCTTACTCTTTAGGAGGCGATACGTAGTTCCTAATTATCCAATGTCTCCAAGAAGCTTGAGAGCACTTGTACAATGCTTCAAGTCAAGGCTCCCCGCCACTCGTTGCAGGCCATGGTGCGGATAAAAGCTTGTGGGTTTTCTCCTGCTTATTCAGGTCGGGGTGGCCGGTGGTTTCGGGATCCCGTGGAAAATGCTTCTTTTATGCCTCGGGCATGGATATACGTCCTACAGTGAAGCATTTGTTGGTGGCATGAGTTGTTATGCTAAAAGACCAACGACTTGTCTAAAAGAATCGATCAGTGAGACCAAAGTGATGGTCTTCTGGGACGATACATTCGTAATGGATCCATCATATACGTTATTTTAGATGGTTCTAATTGTGGGTGATCGCCTTTTGCCGGCAAGCTAGCCTCGCCTACCTAGTAGTAAGCGATCCGCCAAAAGCAACCAAAATATTCCTTGGTGAATTGGGCAAAAACTTTCGCGTCAAATATACCAAGTTCGAAGGGGAGCTTCCTATATGAATGAAATGCCTAACCTGAAAGCTTCTCACTGAATTTCTCTATAACTGAATTCCAAAGTTTATAGGGATGGTACTTACTTTCATACAGGTGTTGCATGGCTGTCATCAGCTCGTGAGTTGTTTCGTCGTGGCTTGAGGTATAATGGTTCACTTCATATATTAATTACGCTCATTCGCTAGCTCTATACTCGCTTCATATATTATGCTCGTTCGCATATTTATATTTTTTTTTTTATATTGTGTAACCAAAAGAGCATTCCTTTAAGAATGTATCTGGTTCCATTTTTCTTTTGTTAGTTAAGCCAAGATCAAAATTCGAATTGGTTCCTGATCCTGGTCTCATTCTTCTTTGGCACCTACGATAGAGATCGGAGGTATTTGCCCCCAAAGGGAATTAAAGAAAGCTATTTGAAATTCCTTTCACTCTCCCTCTCTCGCTTATTCATTCTTGCTTGCCTACTTTGTAGATTGAAGGGGGGAGACCTATTCAAAAAGGTAACGAGCAAGAAAATGGATGTGCTAATTTGATTTTGAGCGATTATGTAGCTAAGAGCCACCTTCATAGTCTATTCATTTGGGTCCCTCTTAGGGCGTTTGATTCCGCGAAATGGCGACCCGTTTTGCTGGAGTATACCGCTGTGGCTAGCATCAACTACCTAAGGCTAAGGCGGATTTGTCAACGGTTGTGTTGCTGGCAATGATTACGGGGGGTTTCAGGGAAGACCTATGTGGGGCACCTTTTGGGTGTGGGATGCTCGTTTAACCTCTGTATTAATCTCGTTCCTTGGCTCGCTTCTTCAAGCTCCGCCCCTTATTGGAAAAAGAAGTGCTAATGTGCCTTTACTTTTTTTATTATATAATACCTTCTTGAGAGTTGTATGTAACTACAGTTCTTTATGGGCYGGGGAAATCTCCTAAATTACAAGAGAGGAAGATAGAGTTAGCATTGATTGGGAAGGAAGGAACTAGTAATCCATTTAAGAGGACTTTACCCTAGAAAAAGTAAAGGGAGATCCCTTGTTTCAGTCAGAATGAGTCCCTAGGACCCCAGGACATTGGCTGCCGCCAACAGTGAACTATTAAGGATCGCATCTCGTGCATATTTTTCTTCCACATTTTGAGGAAAAGGTGCGGAAGGAAAAGGAAACAACGGGGGGATCTGAATGGCTCCAGTGAGGCGCTGCCGCAGGCGCCAGCACCGACTGAAGTTGGCCACCCCGCTCCCGATCAAAAACAAACTGACACATGGGACTCACCCTTTACTTGGACAATTACAAGAGCTTTAAGTCAGCTATTATAAATTCCAATCAGAGGTTATAATTCTAAAAAAGTAACAACTCTTTTATAAGAGTCAATATGTATTATGTACTATGATGTCAAAGGAAGGATCATAAAACGGTTTTTGCAAACAAATATTACTATTGAACATCCATATGTTGTTGTGGAGTAGCAATTCCATGAAGTGCACAAAATGTACTTCTCTAGCTTTTAAATTGCAAGCTATGATCTGGTTGAAGATCGAGCTAATATTTACAGATTTATTTCGTTGTTAATTTATATGTACACTATAACATACGACAATCTATAATCATCTAAATATTTGCCAGGTACAGTTCAACGAAAACTTACACATACTACAAAAAGACGTGAATGAACCCAAACATTAATTCCTTCGATAAAGCAAGTCCTGTTCATACATCGCTAGATCTCAATTGCAGAGAACATTCTAACCTAAAGCAAATCTACAGTTTGATAAGGTAGATCATATAAGTAAAAGATCGAATCAATCGGCAATGCGCTAACATAACATCCACAAACAAGTACAAGATATACAGTAAAATTGCAGCCGACTAACAAATCTGAGAGAATTTTTGTACGATTACCTCAACAGTACTGCCGTGGATTTCGCGGAGTATGACTTTATCTAGGCCATTGATGCCTTTAGTGATCTCAATAGATTTGTTCTCGATTGTTGACATCTCATCCATCATTCATCAACTCCCATAACCTAGCCCTGAATCTCTCGATCACGATCACACACACACAAACACTGCTACTGTGTGTACAACTCTCTCTCTCTCTCTCTCTCTCTCTCTAGTCTCGATATGTCAAAGTTGATCTCATACGGAAGTGTTGAACTTCTTCCCCCAATAAATAAAACCAGCGCTTTCTCATTAAATACAAAGAATTTTACACCATTAAAGACAAGTTAATTCAGAATTTAAGGAATAAAATAAATATATAATATATATTCGTAATAAAAATAAAATAAAATAAAAAGGCGTTAATTTCAATTAATAAGCATTCATCAAGAATATCAAAATTAAACACATGCCACGTTTACAAATGCTTATTGGGTATGTTTCTATCGAATTTCACTTACCTTATCCGTTAGCGGGGCAAAGATTAAGAACTTATTTTGTAAGAAGCATAACATGGACTAAGGAGCTGTTTACTTGTGACTTAATTAGGTTTATTGGTCTGTCTGATTTATTTGCGTAGCTCATTTTGATTGTTTACTTACGACTTATTTGCACAGAACATGATTTAATCGCACAGATAGAAATGGTATGTTGTCCACATTTAGCCACAAAAATGACACCACTACCACTTATTTAAAGCACCGCCTCTTTCCCATATGAGACAATCCATCGTCGGCCTCTTTATGATTTTTTTTGTTTTTATGTTCAAATAATTAATATTCGGGGGTAAATTGGTCATTTATGTTATTCAGACTGTTGGTTCAGATAAAAAAAAGTAAACAACAACACCCATTTATCCAGACAGACAAATTTATCTATACATGACTTAATGAAAAATCTGATAAACAGCCCCCTTAAGAATCTTACCAGTAAGTAAGAGAGAAGACTTTTATCAGGTAAAAGATGTTTACCCAAAATTCATTTTGATGACAAAAAATGTTACCCGATAAGATAAGTGAAAGTTATTATTCTTGTCGATAAACATTTCAAATAAAAAAATTATGCATTAAAAACATATTATGTTATCTTAATTATATTAAAGATGTAGTAAATTTCTCAAATGAAGCTTTTAAAATTAGTTTCTTCAAAATAAAATACGTTTCATTCTACAAAGAGTATGATGTTGTCATGTGCCTAAAATCCGAAACCTCAGACCTCCTATTTATTTTTTAAGGACATCCACCTCCTTGTCTACTGGTTAAAAGATGGAAAGACCAAAGAAGCGTTTGGTTTGATGGAATGGTTTTGAGAAATTTGGATCTCGTGAAAGGATTTCGTGTTGGAAGGATTTTGAATCTTTGAAGTATTTGGTTATTGATTTGGAATGGAATGGAATGGAATTCCATTTTTTATAAATAAAAATTATAAATAATTATAAAATAATTAAATTAACTTTAATTAATGAATTCTTATAAAATAAATGTTTTTGACACTATTAATATAAAAAAATAATAATTATTATAATATAAAAATAATATAAAATAATAAAAAAAACTCATACCTAATAAGCACTTACCGGGTTACCCAAAAAAATAAGGAAGGGCGGTAACTGTTACCGATAAACACTAAAAAAAGGGTTTGATAAACGGCATCCAAAATACATTTAATTTTGATACAATTTATCCTACTTAAAATACCATAAGAATAAAAACACCTAATGGCAACTGTTGGTGCAAGTATCTGAAATTCCACAGATTTTGATAATTGACAGACAGACCCCCAAATATTTTATAAAATATAATAAAAGTTATTACAAGTTTGGTCATATATGGAGAAGGAATAATAAATACAGTTAAAAACACACATTTTACTGTTAACTTACACTCACTTGTCCTGTACACATCTCCACCCTTGGGAGTAGAATACAATCTAACAAAGTGTCTGCATCTGCAAACTCTAATAATACCCCTCACTTAGAAATCAATAATCAAACAACAAACCAAAAATATGCAAGCTCACACCCACCCTGTGACGATAATAAAACGACGACACAAAAATAAATAAATAATGAAGGACGAATAAAGCTACAAGACGAAAGTAGAGTTAACCGAAATTTGCACTCTAACTCTCATATCCACCGTAAAACCAGCTTCTTGAGAGCAGAAGCAGCTAAAAATGCACCGATGCTCTCACTATCACACTAAAACACGAAAAACTGGACCGCCCACTGCAAAATATATATATATGTATATTTTTTTAATAAAACTGCGGTTAGAATAAGCCATGAATTACGTATGTCAATCATTTAAAAGAAAAAAGGAAGAACCAGGAAACATATGGAACCCCTTTAAATCTCTCTAAAAGGAACCCTTGTAGAGAGGAGAGATTCCTACATAAATATAGGCGCAACCATAAATATTTTGAGCCTGAAACCAACTATTCATGTTTTATTAACGATGAATGTCGTAATAGATATTTATAATGAAGATACATGATATTCATATTCAAAGTGCATGATATTCATGATGAATAGTACATGAAATAGTTTGGTTCCCGGGTTTTCAAAATATTTATGGTTCTCATTTGAACTTCACCCATAATGTGTGTATGCGTGTGTGTGTGTGTGTAGGTTTGATGGTCCGCATCTAGCCAATGTGGGACTCTAAAAAGATGTAACGACAGTGGAACGTATAAGAGAGAAGAAAAGGCATACAATTTTGTAATTTAGGCTGCATAGAACTCAGAACAGCTGAAGTGCCATTTTCAGTTTATTTTGCTTCCATTTTGGCAGCTTGTAGAAAGCTTCTTTGGTCATTCCAAACTTATCCCTGAACTCAGCAGAGGACAGGTATGTCTACAGAAAGCAAGTTGTCAATGACATAAAGAAAACAGAATTATATATTTACAACAGCTCAAAAGGGATGTAGAAATTGTTCAGAAACAATACCTCTCTCTTGGTTACATCAATATCGGCAGCAGGGTTGGTGGACACGGTCGTAAGGCGTTCATATGGGTACAATGTGAGCCCTTCCTCATCTTCAACCTCATTTTCTTTAACATCTTCCTGTATCGTTAGGGCTTCCATTTTACTGCTCATCAAGTTCTCTTTCGAGTTCGAATCAGTTTTTGGTGGCGATTTGGGCCTCGCTTTATACATGCAATATAATAACAAGTTTCAGTCTTTTACTTGATTTTACTTGTAATTTACCAAACCAAAAGTGAATCCCACTCGAGAGTAGGGTCTCCGGGGGGGAGGGTGTACGCAGATCTGACCTCAACCACCAAAGAATAGAGAGGCTGTTTTCATGATTTACTTATAATATGATGAAAGATATCTTACGTTTCACAGAACGAGGCATGAGAGGTTCTCGTGGAGGTTGTTCAAAAGTAGCGGTTAGAGATGCTAAAGCGGTGGACCGAGAAGCGGAATCGGTAGCACCGGACTTTGGATAAGGTTTCCTTACGAGAGGAGGAGGAGTTGACAGATTCCTTGCATTTGCATTCTCAAAAGTGGAAGCAAGAGCATTGAAGGCTGGAGATCTGCCTCTCACACGGACTCTGTCAGGGCTAAAAGACACACTTCTCGAACGTTGTGGTTTTTCGGTCGCTACAGACCTTCCTCCATGTGATACAGGTGTTCGCCTTTTTGGTTTCTAACAATATAACAAGCATCTTATTACAAGCAAAGAAAATGGAAGAACCATTTAGCACTATTATGAATTTCAGCAAAACAGTGGAAACAACACAATCAATAAGTGAAGTACAAGCCACCTAAGTAGTGATGAAATTTGCAGACATGGAAATATAAAAATTAAAAGTATTTCTTGGACTTCCCATTATGAAGAATTTTGATGCAAGGTATGAAACGATTCTCGTTGTAAGCATAGAAATCACAAAAATATAAAATATATCCGACATAAAAAAGTTTAACAATAGACCGCTGTAAGAGAACAGATCGATGCAAGTAGCAGAATACTTGAAACCTGAAAGAGATGAAGTAACTAAAAAGAATCCTGGCATGACTTTTAGGGGTGGCAATTATGACCCAAAGCATAAAAAAATAGAAGTGCAAAAAGTAATAAAAAAAAAAAAAAAAAGACAATTGACACAGAACTATACAATGATTAGCCTATTTGGGTCATCATTATTTCCTTTTGGGTCAATGGTGTTTCTGGCAGCTATAAACCCACAAATAGGTGATGGTTTATGTATTAGTAAGCACTACAACAGGTAAACAGGAAGAGGGCAGCGGCACACCAGAAGGGTTCCATCACATTGAAAACGGAAGTGGAGGCAGCGGCATGGCTAGGGTCCAAGACAGAAGTGTAACTAGGTTTCCATCAAACAGAAGAGGAGAAGAACCTCATGATAACGAGAAAAATAGATTGTGACCATCAGATGAAATCCTTCCATCAAAATGTAAAATATCATGATCTAACAAAATCTCACAAGAAATTGTAAATATCACGATGAGTTTAAGGTATAGCGATGGAAGTCCATAATTTCACTACCAAGAGAGATCAAAACCAAAAAAGCTGCTGAATTGGTCAAAATAGAAATGACAACACCACAACAGAAGTCTTGAATTCGCATCTATTACTAAGGGAAACCCCATATAAATAATGCATATGTTGTCGGCTCATGGGCCAAGAATAAAAATATAAAAGACAACTAGAAGACCCTAATAACAAGAACTATTAAACAACTATGCATAATTGCATACGGAAACTAATCTGCACAATTATCGGAAACTCTCAATGAACCTAGACAGCCAGAGAGAATAATAAGATAAATGAAACAATCCAGGAAACGGACAAAGGGAATCTTATACCTTAACAAAAAAAATTGCATGCTAGAGGAAGAAACAAAAACATGACTTACATTATTCAAGGTTGGACGACCTCCATTTTTTAGTATAGATAGCTTCCTCTGGAATGAGTTTCCATGCATCTGCAGCCATATTAACAAATTAAACTCGTCCTGAGAGGCGGTGGTTTACCCTGCGGTGGATGTCTAAATACTATATAATTACTTCAACTTATAATTGCAAGGTGACCACTTACTGCAGATTTGGATGAATCCCATGTGAAGAATCGAGTGAAGAACTGTGGCTCGCTTCCTTCAGTTATGATATATATTGGAGTTTCAAGAGATAATTTCTCGAGAAGAAAATCACGTTCCAGGAATTTCTGATAAATTGCAGTCCCAAATGAGTAAATTACAAAATATTCTAACTTCTAAAAGATGGTTTCAGACAGCAAAGGTTTATTTTTAATAAGAATTAAAGGCACATTATTTACAAAGTAAAATATAGGAGCTGTGTAGCCCGTCTCTCTAGTCCAAACATCAACAAATCATCAAATAGCAACAAGCCTTGAACCAAAACTAAATGGAGCAGGCTAAACAATGAAATGCAGCAGTTATCATAAAGAGTATCATTTACACGGCCATATGCAAAGTCAGCAACTTTTAGCTGAAAAACAAAATAATGAATGTAAAGGTGGTGGTTGAATCATACCTGCCCAATAACTAATGCTTCTGTTTTAATTTTCTGATCAACCTGCTGCCCTACCCAAACAAAGATGCTTGAGTGACAATCAAGGATAAATATATCTTCCGTCATCAAATCGTCCTGGTTGAAGTTGTATATCTCAGTGACCTGCATTATTAACAACCACTTTCTTTTAAACAAAAAGCTACAAAAAAGAGTGTTTAAAACATACATGTTTACACTATGACTTGTTTTAACATTTGTGAATTTGAACACATTCACCATGGATGACCAAAATCATGTAAGCTTGGGGAAGGACTTAAATCTAAGTCAATCACAGCCTCCTCAATTAAGGTTCCGTTGTGAACTAGAAAGGGAAAATTACACACCTTCAGATCTCCTGAAGCAGCACAAGTGACAGAAACAAGCAACGAAAGAGAAAGAATTAGTTGGTATATTTTTAGCAAGTAACAAAACAATCTGGATGGAGAATAAACAAGAGGTGTCGCTTCAACCTTTTGAAAATGTGCATGAGAACAAATGAGGGTCGCTTTCAGCATCTCTTGCAATCTTCTGACTGGGGTATTCACATTTTCCACCTAAAATTTCCCAAAACTGTTCAGACTCCGAACCCTCCTTTTGTAATTTGGACTGCATATTTGGCTGCAAGTATCGTGCATCACAAGTAAATCATATGTTAAATTGTTGCAAAAAGAACATTAAGTTAACAGAAAATAGACGAGACATTACAACAATCTACATATGTATATGCTCATGCTCTATCTATAGATTAGATAAAACAGATTTTATACGCCATCTCGAATACATTACTGTGATATGTTGTCTGCATCACACCTTTAATTTGATAAGGTGCTAATTTCATTGACATTTTGTGATAATCCTGATGTAAAATTAATCTACATATCCATGGACCTATTCTCAAGCTTGCTAACCCCCTAATATATATTCTCCATATAGCAATGGGTTTTCAGAAAAAATAAATAGAAAGAATAATTTGAATGATTGTGGTTTCAATCACAAAATGATATCCAAAGAAAAACAAGTCTCAGGTATATAGATGTCCAAATCTGCAGAGCTCAAGTATGCATTGAAATAAGAAGAGTCCCTTGGCAAGATTTTCAAACCTTTATCACATCCAGTTGCCTCTCAACAAGTTCCTGGACTTCAGGAGTTGTAAGATTTCCGATCCATGAAAATACAGAAGAATCACGGTGTAGTATGTAACAATAGGAGGAGTTCAACGAGGAAGCCACCTGAGAAAATTAGAAACTTAATGAAATATTCGCCGGTGTCGAAACGTAAACTTCTTTATCAATAACAAGTTTTAAAAAATATGCAAGAATTAAGAAACAACTTCAATGTAGATAGTTTTAACTCGTGATCACAATTACAATGATAACAGGCCCTGCGACCAAGTGGCAATTACCTACCCTAAGTTGTAATCTGACTTTTCAAGCATCACACCATTTGTCGTCATCGGAAAATGTTAAATATAACTTGAATGCCCCACTTTCCCACCTCAAGTCCTTTACCTTCGTTGCTTTTACACCCTCAAATATATCTCCAAGGTGTTGTTTGTTTTTTAAGAGGTGCTGAAGTCGGAAATCTTATTTCACTTCTGATTGATAAGCGGTGGTGCTGAAGTCTAAAATCAAAATCAATAAGACTGCTTGTTTTTTTTTAAACTGACAAATGTCTGAATATGGATAATTGTCCATTTTATCCCTCAAAATGCTATATTGTTGAAATTACAAAACCATAGATTCATTTTAACTAACAGGCAATAGCAGCTGTACGCCCAGACTACAATATCGATTATGTTGATGACAAAAACCTAGTTGAGCTTCCTTCTGGTAGTCCCTTTCACTCTTGCAGTGGCTCATGATTTGCTCTTGATCCTCTGAATGCATAGAAAATGTCTCTCTCAAGAGTGACTTCAACGATGAGGTTGTTAAACAAACAGGACTTCTATATAATTTTATGTGTTCCTCTCCAGGGTTTTAATAGATTTCACTACATTCGAAACATTGGCCAGTTTCACCCTATTTATTGCCAACACAATTCATAGAAAAAACTTAGGTTTTACAGAGACCATACGCTGAATAAAATGTTCCACATCAATCTATATTCTTCATCTCTTCATACACTCCTGAAAAGGTATCTCAAATTGTATGCTACACCATGAATTTGATGCCATTTCTACATATGATTCAGTGCTTATTTAGTCCATGAGGAATGCCTTTCAAGAGGTAGACAACTCTCCTCATGATGCCCACCCACTCAAAATGCTCTATGGTATGAAAACAAGCATGCCTAACACATTCCCCAACCCTCTAATTATTCTAGTTAAATGTAAATACCAAAACTACCTTTCAACAACTAATTTAAGCCTAACAATATGTAAAAATGTCACAACTGCTATTAGTATATTATTGAACTAGAACTAAAATATTAGCTACCAAACATCTAAAAACTCTGTTGTGGTAAGAGCTTTCCAAAAAAATTACCTTTTTACATATGAAATTCGATTTCAACAACACTCATTCGACAGCCCAAAATTAATGATTATGAGAACAAAACAAAATCGTAATTGAGTTCTTATTGAACATTTCTCAAATTACCCTTGTGTAAACGTTGCATAAAAATTAATTAAAAAACAAAAGTTCACAGAAACTGAGACAAAGTCACAAAACCAAAAGTTAAAAGGCACATTTAGTTTATGGCTGAGAGAGTATTGCCTTTCACAATAACAAATGCAACCTATGGGGCAGATTTTCTTTTATCTTTCTGATGATTAAAAAAAAGCTTTCACTCGTTGATCATTGTGAATGCTCAGGCCATTAAAATCCTAATAGAATGAAGATTCCCCTGAATTTACACATGAAAATAAAAGTTTTGTTCAACACTGATGATAAACTTACAGGTTCAACTTGGATTGCTTGCATATTTTCAGGTCCAGATCCCTGAACTCGAAATAGTGCAACCCCATCTTCTTTATAAGTTTCATCAGGAAGTTCCTTCCCTGATATGAAATTCTTGTATCCATCACTTAGACCCCCCTGAGAATTTCATAAATTGATGACTCATGTCAATCGACATCAAGAGCTAAATTCAGAACTGTAAACGAAGAACAAAGACTTCATTTCTAATGTTTGATCTATATTACAGCATCTAAGTTGAAGCACACCTTAAGAACCAGAAAGCTCTGAAAGATTGCAAAGAAAAGGATAGGTTCGCTTCCTTCATAAATTTGCAACTAAAAATCCATGAAACCAAATTATTAGTACAAATACATCACAAGATTAATAACAGAACATGATACTAAATTGATGATCAGGTGAAGCAATCAACCTGAGAAGCCAGAAACTTGAGTGACTCAACCATCTTGTTTGCCTGTGAGGTAGCTGAATTGCGGTCTTCCTACAACACATATTTGGTTAAATATTAATTATATATACACACACCCATTATATATGCACAAGTCTCTCAAAGATACAATGACTCACAACCTTTCAGGCGTTATCAGATTGTTTTAATTGATCCGTGTATATTTAACTATATGTCTCATGTTGTATGGTTTTGTAGGTAATGATTATACTAACGAGTATCAGGCTTATCCAGATGCTGGGGATGGAACACACAATTCACATATATAGAAAAAGTAGTCATACCCAACACATCCTAGAAAAGGGCATGTGATTATTAGGGTGATAAGAAATTTGGTTGCCTATTCCCTGATAGCTTAAGCAATTCATGGTTTCAGTTGTTGAGAAACCCACACCAAAATATTTGTGCATTTTAAGGTTGTTTAAGCCATATCTACATGAGGGAACTTCCATTTTTTCAGATCACTTACAAAGACAGTTTGTCAATCACTAATATCTTTCCTGCAGAAACCAACTTCATGCAACGTTTTTCTAGTGATGGTTGAAATTTCCATCAATAAGAGTATTATGTAAGTTGGCATAACTGATTTCATGAGTATCATTTGGATGAATAAATATTCCAATATCTATCACTTGGTTTTAAGATAAAAGATGAAATCCATAACTTACGTTTCACTGTTAAATGTAATCTATGATGTTAATATATTATTATGAACCAGTGTCTGAATAAACCTCAATATACCCTTTCAATAGAGTCTTCTTTGCTGAACTATCATGTTAGAGAACAGCCCAGATGCAGAGCATCATAGAAACTATAAAGTTAATGGATAAGATGATGCTGATACTACTGAATACGGTTACCTTGGTAATTATGTTTAATGAACTTTTAGAGTTCAAATGTGTGGTAAACTGGGAGTTCTGAGTTCAAATGATGTTTTTGCTAACTTTTAATGATTTGATATCCAGATAATAACACCAAGGAGTTGCCTGCAGAGAGTTGAAATCCAAGATATATGAGAGCATTCAGAATTTCCCATTGAGCAGTACCCCCAATTTTCATAAATAACGACTTTGATTGAGCTTTGAGACTTGTTATCCCTTTTATAACAAATGTCCTTTTCTATCACTAATATTTAGTTCATTCCATTCTCCTATCATTACAGCAAAATGCTAGCCGTTGAAGATGAACTTAATGTTCAGGAAAAGAAAGGACACGTGAATTGCAAAAATTAGAGGTGGCAATTACCATCAAAGGTTTCAAATTTTCCCAGTCTAAACCTCAATCCAAAGGGTTGGGTGGTTGATCCCAAAAAAAATTGTTGTGGGTTGAAATCAGTCAAAAGATTACAACGAGCTAATGCCTTTCATGTAGACCTGATAGAATTCGTTAATGCCTTGCTCCTAATAATCTTACAAAAACTGCCATTTTCTCAACCTTTGCCCATGTGTCTTTGCCATTCATTTAATATATTGGTTTTGATACCATTATAATACCTGATTTTCCTTATAACCGTTTACGTGTTCCATTATAAATTATTTATGCACTAATCGCTTGTACAATAGCTTGTAGTGTCTTGTACCTTGTCCTAAAAATGAAAAGTAAAATGGTAAATAAGGACCAAGGTTGTACAAGCTAATCCATAGTTTAGGACCAAAAATGTAGTGAAATTGTCATATAGGGGCTGGTTTTTAATAAAGCCAAAGTTGGGGGTTTATAAAGTAATTTTTTCCCAATAAATATATATATGATTTATGAATTAAAAACCCTCATTTTCAGATCAATTACTCTCTCTCTATTCTAAAAACCCTCTCTTTTCTCTCTTTTAATCCCAACCCTAAAACCTCTAGGAATCCCTTCATGCAATGACAAATCTTTGATCTTTTGAAGAATTGAAGCCATTTTTGTGTTTAGAATAAATCAATAGAAGGTATGACTATGTTTTTGTTTCAAAAAACTTATCTTAATATGCTATTTGCAGGTGTGGTCCTAAATTAAGCTAAGAAACAATGACTAATCAAGTTACAAAGTAGTTTGGTTAGCAATTGTTAGAATTTCTTGCTGTTGGAATCTGGCAGAAAGTGTTGTTCGTTTATAAAATTCGTATAAAATCACTGGTTGCTGCATTTGAGGTGTATTATGCATGGATGGAAAGCTCTGTGTCTACTACAACTTTGTAGTTCACACCAAGACCTAATTGTGGCTCTAGAGGGCTCGAAACAGTGTATTTCCAAAGCTGGTACTGTGAAAAAAAGGGGATTTGCACACTGTTTTTTGTAAAATTCCTATAAAATCGGTCATTGCTCTAAATGAGTTAATTCCAAAGTGATTGGAACCATAAGAGTCATATCTTCAACTTTCGTTTAGACCCAGAATGCTTATTTAGCCTCTAGGAGTAAGAACAGCTTCCAAGTTAAGTTGGTACAAAGCTGTCCAGAGTGCAGGGGTATAAGCCGCTTTGGTTGTGTATGTCGTGCCTAAAGGCATGTCCTTTATGTAACTCTTTTCAATATGATCCTAAACCTTGTCTAACCTATGTAGGGTTAGTATAGGGTCAATAACAAGGCATAAGGGTCATATATGTTTTTTTGTACGATAGTAATGTAATTCCGAATCCTTTGTTATTATATATAGGATCCTTGAAATTGACAAAGGTCACCACACATCTCGAGTTGTACGGTGTCCTCATCTATCAAGTACGGATTTCTGTAATTCTGACTCGTGGATAACATATTGAAGTGGTTATCTAATCCGTGGTCGTGGTACACCACAATATACTAACAAGATAGGTGTCAATACGAAATTGCTTATGATCAATCCCAATTGTTATGAGGTTGTCTTGGATTTCATTGTGGTTTGTTTGGTATCCTTTCTTGATTTAAGTTTCATTATTAGTTATTTATTTCGGATTTTATCTGTTATCATGTCTTCCCGTTTGATGTTTATTTGAAATACTTGATTTCTTACGATTATGGATTCGATGAACTTGATTATTTGTTGAACATTGAATTATTATGTGATTGCCACACTCAGTGGTGGCCCCTTTTGTTGATCATTTGCAGAACACCTGACCAATGGGGCACCATAGTAGGGATTGCTTCCATGGTGGCTATACTATCATGGCATCCTCACTCTGATTAGGTTCCTTAAGTGGACCTGGTCTAGTACCGGTCATTCAGAGAGCGTATGGATCGATCCTAGAATTAGTTTACGCATATTTCAGGCCGTGAACATGTCACGGAGGGGACTAGATAGTCGTGTGTCCGCGCACCTCTACCCCCAACCATTCGAGCGGATTTGACAGTCCATCAGACAACACGTCTTTGTGATGCAATTTGGATTGTGTGATTCTTGATTTTGCCGTCAGGCATATATTAGCTCCATATTGTTATGTGTCCATTTGAATTACATACCAACTGAGTCTTGATTTTGATTATACAATTTACTTCTGCTGTTTGTTTTATTTAAGTCCAATTTAAGGTTTACTGGGTCTATCTTTAATCCGTTCACTGTGCACGTTGCTCGGCGTCTTTCTTTTTCTATGCACGACAGGTTAGTAGCAGTTATGATGGGGATGGGATTGAGAGTTGAGCATGTTTCTTTTATAGTGGCACCTTGGAGACATTATTTATTACTTGATCTTGTATTTTTGTATATTGTATGTTGTAAACTTTTGTCAACTCTCCAAGGCTCTATAATGTATATATTTATATATATGTACATAAATATAAAGGATTATGCATGCTCTATAAATTGTGCTCAGGGATGTTACAATCATCAACATCGGTACATTTTAGAGAATTATTTGATAATAATGAAAATGAATTAATATTACTACATAGAACTAATGTTTTTTCACTGTACCCAACTCATAACTATCCAATATTCATAAGTCTCTTTCTTCAATTGATGTCTAATATATATATATATATTCTTATATTTACTCCTCGCATTTAGGAAAGAAGAGGAATATAATCGGGGATGTGTAGGTCAGATATTGATCCAACCTAACTACACAGAACAACAATTTTGCATTTTATTGAAACTACAATATGGAAAATTATTAGGTTCTTTTAATCTATTTCAATTTTTGGTTTCTGTCGGAACGTGTTAAGAATTATTTTGGCTCCATATCTAGTTTCATTTTATGTGAGACTACAAATTTCAAAGTTTCACTTATGATCACATCCTGATAGTTGAATTTGCGAAAACAAAAAACAAAGGGAAAATGAAAGGTTAACAGATTGACACACCCCAAACCTGCCTAATTGACCAATACGTCTTCAACCCATCTACAAGAAACAACCCATATCAACTTTCACATTTGACCATTTACCCATATCAACCCAATCTGACCCAGCCTTGTCATCTGAGTCATCTAGTAACGGTTCAAGCAAAGTTCTTAATTATATGCAAATTTAGATAGAGGTTCTTGTGTTGTGTCAGCTGTTTGCATTGTAGCTGATGCTTTTTGTATACATCGACAATATATGATGCTTGAGTTCCGATGGTGTTAGATAAACCATGATATATGAAATTCAGCGAAAATCATAAAAATTTGATTGCAAAAAGAAATACCTCAACACTTTGCTTTCCAAACCATGTCCCTACAAGGCATTCATCTTGATCTTCTCCAGGACATGTATACTGGAAGATATAGCATTCTCCACTATAAAACTTTGACTGATCAGGGACTGAAAGAAGGGTCTTATCTTGACCATTTACACGCCAAACCTGTGCAACCATGTTGGTGAATACATCAATAGAAAACGATGGAGCACTAACTTCAGGTTCATTATGTAAATTCTTCTCCTTTTCTGGGATGAAAACAAGAATAAGGCTACATATTCACTGGGATATGACAAACTGAAAATGTGGCCCAGATGACTTGCATGAGAAACCAAAGGGCCTTTGGGCTAGCGGTATGTGAGCCTTTGTCCTCCTAGGAGGTCAGGGGTTCAAACCTCACCGAAGGTGAAGAGGGTGTGTGAGTTTATTTATTACATTTTCTGTATGTCAATATTATATACTTTAGAAAAAAGATTTGCATGAGAAACAACTCAGAATATAGGATATGTGTTCTAACAGCACATTTACCAAATTCATAACATCAAGGTAGAAGAGGCCCTAAAGAAAAATCTCAAATCTATTATATTTCTGGCGCTCCCAATTGAATATGGAAGATGAAATAGCCCATCACATTTTCAGGCCATGCCTTATCACTTTTCATAGCCATAACATAGCAGATAGACGGGAAGCTTATTAAAATTCGAAATTATATTTTCTTTCTTTCTAGTTGGATAAAGGGAAACCAATAACTAATATCTGTTCATAAATCTTATGGAGGCAGCAAATCATCTATCCTCCTATATGTTATTTCTTATGACTAGGGCAAGTAAATTTGCAATTAGACGATTAACAAGACACAAAGTACAGCATAAGAAATATGTGTTCTTTTTCCACTACCTGCAAATGTCCAGTGCAATCAATATATGGTTGAGGTTCCTCCTTTGCAGGAGCAGCTTTAAGTAGACCCCTCACATTGACCCCTTGGCGCTTTAGAAGTGCTAAAAGACAAACAAATAAGAGACAGCGTTAATCACTCACAAAACTTGTCAGGAAAAATCACAGTTACACTCATAAAAAATACTCCATCAAATTGATTTTTATAAATATTGCAGAGCAAGTGTAGCATATAATAACTAACCGGCCACCTTGCCTCTACCATCCTCAGAGACTGCCACCTCAGTTGATTGAGGCCAGGCCTCAAATTTTGATCGAAAAGTTACCGTCTCAAAATTCTCAATCACGCGTATTATATGAGATTTTAGCCTATCCTGGCTACGAAGATATTCCTACAAGTTGAGGTCAACAACATTATGTGAAGACGATCTATATCAGTGTAAGAAGCATGAGAAGAATGAAAGCCTGAAATTATACTTCTGCAGCTCCACTTGCAGCTTTTCTTTCATCAAGAGAAGTACCTCTCCCCATCCATACATAAATTTCTGCCCCACAATCCAGAAGATAGCATTTACTCGTATCTAGCAACTCCTTTTTCAAGGAATCAGCAGCAACAAGTTCAACCTGCCCCTTCTCGACACTTGAATACAACAACAAATTGTCAAAAAAAGGCTATATATTCCATCAAATTTCACCGTCCGATCAAAATCCTTCGAAATTTTAACAATTTTAAACTTTGTTTATCATTCATGATTTCATTTAATAGAATGATGAAATGAGAGTTTTTTTTCAGTCACACATTAGATTCGAATGCTAAAAACATATGTGGCAAAATCATTAAAGGAAATAAGCAAAATGAAAACATTCATGTGATTAAAAGAAGTAGCCATAGAACAAAGAGAACCCAGAAGGGCATGCACAAGCAGAATAAGAAACATAGCCTGTAATCAGGAAGATGTTGATATCAAAAGAACACCAAACACTAATCTTATAGTCAGAGGACAAGACAAGGGAAATAAACTGTGACAATATGAGGATATGATCATTTCAGGTTGAAAAAATCGTGCTCTAAATGGAATGGGATAGAAACTTCATATGCAGCAGAAAATAGGATTGAGAAAGCTGAGTCAAGCAATCACATTTTTCAAAGAACAAAAAGTTTCCTTAGCAATCCTTTTCTTTTTTGTTCTCCCAAATTATATAACTAGGAGCACCGGTAAGATATTTGTTATATTGATGATAGTTTTCATTATTGGTGGAGAACTAGACCTACACAAGCTCATGAAGTCATGAAAATCATTTTGTTGATGATAAGCCGTAGAACATTCCTGACATCAATGCCGATTAACCAAGGGGACATCCTTAAGGTGATGCAAAACCTGGCCCTTGGTGCAGTCACCTCTCCTTAGTAGTTTGTTACAATTTCTAAAAAACCAACTCCAGAAAACATCAGCAATCACCTCTCCTTTGTAGTTTGTTATAATTCCTAATTGTTGCATCCATAATGGCTTTTGTCTTCTCCCAATCTTCTGGTACCATTAAACTTGGCATCTTACTCTTCCCATCTAGCTCATTATAATACATGCATGTATAAGCAGTATGCAAAGGCAGACTCAAAATGGTGAGAGCACATTACCAGAAGAGCTGAGTGGGAAGAGCATCGGCATTTTTGGCATCATCTGTCGCCGTTTTTCTCGGAAGTGGAGCAAAGCCACCAAAGAAACCCCAGAACTCTCCAGTTTCAGCATCAGACATCAATTTTCCATCCTCTATCCAGGAAAACCAGAAATAAGACTTCAATTGTGAAGACCATGGAGATTTGAAGTAGCAATATAATATCCACTTACCAACAGTAGCTATGTCACACTTCCCATCATGATAAGTATCTTTGATATGCTGCACAACCTCTAGTGCTTTAGCCCTTTCTTGAATACATGAATTGGAACCATTAAACTGGAATATCTTATTCGCGGTATCCAAGATAAAAATGTCATCATGATTGAGTGAGGATCTAGCAAAAGGAACCTGCCTCCAACAAAGTAAATTGAGATACCATGAAAATCCATACTGACAATCTGTAATGATGGAGCATTAAGAACACAAACTTGCCTCTTTTACATGAACTACATGCTTTCCTTGGCAAGTAAACATACGGTTCTTGTGCTCCTCAGGTTCAGCATGCTTGAAACCAGATGCAATTCCACCTTCTTGAGGTATAATGCATGGTTTAAAGTAAGAAAGGAACCTCTCTGTCTCATGTCCTTGTACTTCACGATACTGAACAGCACGTCCTCCAAGAGCTGCATCAAGCTCAACCGTCTTCAGGGCTGCTGCTCCCGCTTCATCCTGTAACCAAATAATTGGCATGTGGAATTGAAGGGGGGTGGTTCAACATATCATCAAATTCAATTGGATCAAGAATCAGGATTACATTTTGAAAAAGAAGATGTGATGTTAGATAGTGACTGGTTATATAACTTGTATCCCACAAGTGAAAACTCACCTGACTTGTATCTTTGCCAAGCCAATAATGGATGTCATGACGTAAGGCACCACTTTTCAAAGCAATAGTCTGCAAAAGGAATATAAAATCCATTATTTAGAACAATGTGAAGTCTAAAAATAGAACCTTGTCTAAAGACAAATTTTACTGAGCCATGCAAGATGAACCACACATTTCAACAGAAAGACTTTTCAGATGACCCAGCAAACCACACCCAAGAAGGTGAACCTTTTGCCGCACAAGTTGACCTGCCGCATGGAACTCGGGACCTTTAGGTGGTCCCGAGTAAGTCCTGACAGCTTGGTCAAGCCCGTCTGGACCTCAACAAAATGAATAAGCACAAATAGTCGTAGAAAATGGCCCAAGTGTCCTAATTGAAGTAATTATCTTTCCGGCCTACGATAAAATACAGCTTCCCTTTTGGGATGTTCATCTAAGCTCACATTACCAGAAAAGTAATCATGTGATTTTTACATGTCAGGCTACCACATTCCTTTACTGTGTTTCAAATTTGGTGAAATGGAGTAGATAAGGCTATTTTATTACCACTTCTCATTTATTTTCTCTCCTCTGATGTTTTTATTTGTTTTCTTTACCTTTTCTGCTTTTCTGTATGTTCTTGTTTCGAGGCTTCAAGCACACCAACATATAGCTTGATGATATTGTAACAATTTCCAACTTGGGATGTCCAACTAATTGCTACGATTCCTATCAGGTCACTTGTCTTGATTAAGAATGACTAATTGGATTAATTTTGGTCCACAAATTTATCCTCATTTTGGCATCTTAGAAGTGTATTGGCTATTTAGACATTTGACTATAGTCGAACACTTGTAAAAAGTTATTTTATTTAGTCAATTATTGTCATTTTCATAGATTGCGTACTAATATACTGTTGATAGTTGAATTATTTCATCAGTGAATACATGAAAAGCTGTTTTACCCTAAAAATGTTCAAATTAAGACAAGTACTGATATATTTTGTGTGGAAATAAGAATGTATTTTGAATAAAAAATCTATAAATGGAAAAAGTTGATCACAAAGAGAACCTTTTCAGAAGAAAAAGGAAAAATGAAAAAAGAAGTGTCATAAACGTAGTTGCAATACCATTATTGCATAAGAAATGTCAACCTTAGGAAAGTTTATAGTTATTTGTCTCAATTGCAAAACTCATTAGCTCAAAAAATTTAGAGTAAATTACAAATATTGTCAATGATTGGAAATTGCAAAAAACGTCATCAAGGTTTCACTTTGTTGCACTTTTGGTCCATGGCCGTTAGCAGCCGCAGTTAAATGAGGAACGTTTTGGTCTTTTTGCTATTATTTATTTAAAAACAGTTGCAACTTGGAAAAGCATTTTAAAAAAACCTAACCCATGAACCAGTGACCATCCCAACCCACCACCCTCCCCCCAGCCCATCTTCATCCCCTACCCCAATATGCAACGCTGCAAATCCCCCCAATTGCCAGTATTCCTCTTCTCCTTGCACCACCAAGAGAACAAACCATCTCCTCTTCTCCTTCCTCAACCACCACTGTGACCACAAGCACTCTCTTCACCGCGGTTCGCTGCTCCTCGAAGCCGTGAACCACCCAGTCACCACAAGCACTGCAGCCACCGGCCTTCGACATTTTCACCACCACAACCCCTCCTTCCTAATCCAGCTGCGTCCCTTCGTCCCTGTGACCACAACGGGCCACCACATCTGCCATCGGAGCCAGGATCTTTCGATGGGGGGTCTGATCATTCAGTGTCACACTTTGACACTTTGTTAAATGATAACGTTAAATATTGTATACAGAAAAAAAAATTGTGACCATCCAGACTAAAATAGAATTTTGATTTATGAAGTTGATGTGGTCCAAGTTTAATATATACTCAACTATTTCCACCTTTTAAAAATTCAAAGAAATTACAATTTACATGTATGTTATATGAAAACCTAAAGCAAATTATAATATCTCAATATTAACAATTACATCCAATTAAACTAGGGTGTGGATTTTTTTAACAACTAGACATTTCACATTAGTTATAATTGTATTTACATTATTATATTCGAGCCATTGCCCTATTTGGTTGATGTAAATCATCACACTTACGGTCCAACCAATCTACAAAGAAATCAAATATATTTAATTAATTAGGCTTTAAACAGTTAAGTTTCTTTTAAAGTTGTATCATTTGCTAACAAAAAACCAAAAATTACTAAATACTAATAATTAACTTACATGTTGTGATATATGTGGGGCTTGAGCCTCTTTTTTCAATATTAAATTTTTTTATAAAACAAGGCTAAGAGCATCTCCAAAAGATTTTCCAAAATGAAGAAAATGGATATTTGGGGAATATTTTTGCTCCAACAGATTCTCCAAAATGGAGAAAGCATGAGAGAGAGTGAATTTCTCCAAACTTGGAGAATTCCCCAAAAATGATTACCATGAGAGAGGAACATTCTTTATTATATTCCACCAATAGCTAACCTTGATGTTAAATGTTTATGAGAGAGAAATAATATTTTATTACATGTACAAATTATTTTTATAATGTAATTAATGTTTTAGTCTCCAAAATAGAGAATCTGTTGGAGATGAATGAATGTAATTCTTTTTAGAGATTTTGAGTTTTAATTCTCCATTTTGGAGATATTTTGGAGAATCTGTTGGAGATGCTCTAATGGGGTTGGACATGTATTGGGGATGGCTTGGCACCAGCCTGTCCCCCTTTTGGCTACACCTCTGTCTGCCATCTACCTCCAGCACCGTGACCGTCGTGCTCCTTTTCCCCTCTGCTCCACCTCCTCTTCTCCTTCTTCCCCCTAATCCCCCTTGTCCCCTATTTACTTCCCCCCGCAACACTACTGATCCATTCCCCATTTGAGGCTAGCACTCCTTACTTAGGTTTGTTACACAAGGCTGTCCAAGGAAGAGGAAGAGAGATGGGTTTTGAGTTTTGAGGCGGGTAGACAGGGGTGGAGGAGGGCGGGAGTTGCAGTCATCAGCGATTGGGGGAAACCGGTCACTGGTGGGTGTGGGGAGGAAGGAGCGATGGTGTGTGTGTGTTTTAAGAGGGGGGTTGCGTTTAGTTCTTTGTTTTGTCTTAGGATTTTGTTTGAAATGCTTTCATAACTTGTACATAGCTCTAAATACTTGTACACTATTTTCTAATAAAAAAAAATAAAAGACGAAAATGCCCCTAACCTAACGGTAGCAGTTAATGGTGCTAACAGCCATGGACCAAAAGTGCAACGAAAATGCAAACTTTGATGACGTTTTTTCTAATTTCTAATCGTTGGTTACATTAGTCAGAGTTTCACCAAACATCAGGGACAATTTTTTGTAATTTACTAAAAATTTTAAGACAAAATTACAACCCCCTTAAGATGGCAAGTCAGTGTAACATAACTTGAACCCATTGTTCCCTATGATGTGATGTACATCTATAAATACTTAACCTCTGAACTTTAAAATCCTTCAAGAGTGCAAAGGCACTATAACTGCATTCAACATTACAGATTTCTCACAAATTCATGGTGCTTAGAAAGTATGAAGCAGCAGGGAATATTTATTTGTTCAGAATCTGCAAGTTTTAATAGGAACTTTGTGAATTGCAGGGCACTCCGTCTTAACAAGTCACAACTTTTCAGCTTAGTAAAGAGGATAATTAGTATTTAGTGGTATCGCTTAAATCATGGGGATGTTTAAAGATGAGATCATTCTAGATGCCATATGTTTAGTCCCACTCAAGAAGGGCGATTAAATAACACGTTGATGATTACTGCATTCTAACAACTTTACTAACAATACTAGACTCTTGATTTACGATACGTATTTTAAGTATGAGCACTTCACAATAAAATGAATAAAAAACGCATATAGTACAACCCCATAGGTGAGAAACAAAATATCAAGAGTAGATAACTAACATCATAAGCTGCAATTATGAATAAGTTAATCTTTTCCACAGAACAATAATATAGAAAGACTCAAGAAAGTAACAAAGGGCAAATATGCAACTCTATTAATATTAGAGAACAAACCTTCAAAATAACATAGGAATCCCCTGTAAAGAATTTGCCATAAGAAGACTGTGGAACGACCACTGGCTTAAAGTTCTCAATGCGCCACACTTCAATTCCTCTATAAATTGTTCAGGAAAGAAAAAAGGGAGAACAATCATGATGACTAGAAAAAATTACATCATGGAACATATAATCACCCATATATGAAAAAGTTATAGTTGATAATTTTTAAGATATCTTTGTATCCCCTTCTCAATCAATTCCATGTTATGTAGCTCCCATCATTTACATGAGACAAAATAGAATATAAGATGCAATGAGATGAAATTAACTATATTTATATTATCATATAATGCCATAAAGGCAATGAAAGATTCCCAGTAGAATAAAATTATAACATGATACATCAGAAGACAAAGGATACGCTTTTTGTCCAGCTCCTTGAAAGGCTGGATCCAAATCTCTCATAGAAACAGACATAGTGTTTTTACTTCAGTACGTGGCTTTCTAAAGCCACAGCCTGAAACTGGTATGGAGTACCAAGAAGAGCCTGAAATGTGTATTAGAAGGTCAATTGAGGTTTAGAAATTGACAAGGTAAACAGAAGTGTAAAAGTACTAATTTACAGGCATTTGGTATGGGATACACATAAGTTTGATCTTTGATGTTCATGATGATTTCATAACCAAAAAGAGCAAAAACGAGTATAATATAACTTAAAAAGTAAAAGAAAACACCTTCAGGAGAGGAAGAAATATAACAAATGCAAGATCTAAAAGAAGGCCCAATCAGTCATATCGATTCTAAGTGAACCCCATTGAATCGAAATAGGAAGTTTTTATAATGTTTGAACTACTGCCTAGTAGTCAAGACCAGAGAAGCAATGCACATATCTAGTTATGCACATATGCATATAGTATTTAGGATGTTGCGCCCCTTTTTGTTCATGATATTTGAGGTCGTGCCTTCATCTAGTGAGGTACTACCTAGTGCGCAGTCTACTTGCAGGAATTTAGCATCTGCAAATGTTTTCAGGTAATTTTCTTTTCTACAAGACTACAACAAATGGATTCCTTTCGCACCGATATTATGTTTCTAGTGACTATATTAGATTACCAGAATGTGTATTGCTAATTTCTTTGAAGGACTTTACAGCTCTAATTTTTAAATATCATATCAGTTCAATGTCAATCTGACATCTTGACAAACCACAAGTGAGCTTCCTGCAATAAGGTGTATTATGATAATCTACCAAAGTCTATTATGGTAAAGTTCATGAAAAAATTCAGCTGTGAGAATCAAGAACCATGTTTCTCGAATATGCTTTGGAGGCTGCTTTTATGCATCAGATTCTATATTCTTTAGGTATGAAAATTCACTTACACCCTCCAATTGCCCCTCCAACAGAATTGGTCAAGTTATTGTTGTTAAGCACAATGACAAATCCAAAAAGATAACTCTGTATCAACACGATGGATTTGTGAAATAAACCTTAATGGTAAACCATATCCTTGTTTCAACAACTTACATTCACGACCATAAAGCTATCCAGCAGACAAGTAAGCATTCTCAGAATTCGATCTCTTCCCACCCCCACCCCCACCCCAATTTTCTTCGTTTACTTGACAACAGTTGACTAACATATCAATTCAGCTATTGCCCCATCAATGGCACAAGAAGACTACAAACCTTAAGCACTTCTCAGTAAATCTACATGGCCTCTCTACATCTATCATGAGCAAGTTACAGCAGACTTTAAGAACGCTGGGGTCTTGTATTGCACATAACAAGTCCATTTAAAATTTAAATATATAAGTCAATTTTCGTCAGATTTACAAGAAGATGTGCAGGCCCGAAAACAAATGCAAAAACCAAAATTCCCACAATTATACATATAGCTCTACCCTACACGAAACTTCCACAAACATCAACGCTTTAGCATCCCAACATAATAACAATTCATCGCACCACATACTGTAATCATTAACTTCTAGTCTCGAAAGCATTATAAGTTCTACCCACCAACATTTCCCCAAATTATATACCAACATTTTCGATACGCACATCTAAAATCTAATACTTATGAGGAAAATCCAAGAGGAAAACTTCAATAGTTCCTACCAAGACCATCAATCATCACATCAAATCAAAACATTCGAATTATCCAGATCAGTTCACAGATACAGACAACAATCATTTTAGCAAAAATCTTGAACATCGAACTTGAACAACTTGATGAAATGGAAGAAGGGTAAGCAAATCTTGGTTAATTGAAACATCACCTACCTTGACGTAGTAGAAAAGATCGAATTCGGTATCCGAAAAAAGGATGTTTAGATCCAATCCGTATGTGGAAAATTGAGAAAGAAAATGAATAGAAGGTTGTGGGCGGAAGCTGGAAGAAGAGAAAAGAGAGAAGGAGGAAAAGGGGGGAGTTGGGGAGAATGATGAATGACAGGCGTGCTTATCACTAATGGCAATGGAAGCTCAAAAAGCGAAGGAAGAGACCCTGAAACAACTGTCAATTTTTACTTACGCCGTTTCTACAACATAAAACCTTTGCTTGACTTGTAAACTGTCCCAAATATTTTCCTAATTTCATTTTAAACCATTTCTAATCAATATTTTATGGTAATAAATATGAAAATTAAAAACTGTAAATTTTTATCTTTTTAATATTATTCGGTTTATTTGTTTAACTCTTAATAGTCCCGTTAACAGACGGTCTCTGAATCGCTAAGGGGTGAATCTCGTTTGGTAACAAAAATTGTCTCTTAATTGTTCTAAAACCCTCTGAATATTTTGTATTTTGCATCTCCCTTAACCCTAATTTCATTTTGAATAATTACCAAACAATTATATTTCATTTTACACTATATTATAAGATTTTCTTAATCATTCTAACCATTTAACTATTCGGTATCAAATCATTCAACAACTGTCAAACAATCCCTTGGTTTAAATAAAATTATAAGTATAACAGGCTAAAAAAACTCCCAACTTTACGTATAGAAAAATAAAATATATAGTTACTAAAATGAGATAATGTTTATCGATATTTATGGTCTCTCGAGTCTTTCTCCTTTCGATAGCAAGTCTATAATAAGCAAACTTGTTTGCTATTGAATTTGGTTCAAGTCGACACCAATCTAGAGTGTGGGTGTTGGTGATTTAGTGAATTATCGAGTCTTTTTTGCATTTGATTCACAATAAAATGAAGGGTTGATAGTTGAACTAAAATACGAGCTAGGAGGTGAAGAATGGACAATCGTATAAGCTAGATATAACTCGGGGTCGTCGAATGTTGTCATATGATAGGGGTCAGGGACTCGGGGGTCACACCACCCCCTTGTAGGTTCCAATGGACAGAACCCTAACAGTGATCTCACTGACCGATCAAGGGGTAGGGTGAACGACGCATCCACCAAACGAAATATGAGGAAGTAACATTGATGATTTCAACGTTTGATGTACATGAGTGGTGCTAGTGAGGTTTTGTCAATGGCACCGATAAGGCTTCATTAGTGGGTGGAAGTGTTACTCACTCGTGGGTTTACACACTGATGCAAACCTGTTCACAGGGGTGCACAAAAACCCGACCAACCCAGCAAATCCAACCCATTCAAACCGTAATAACTCAACCCAATGTCTAATCGAGTTGTAAAGTCTTTAAACCGTATGTATTGGGTTAGAACTAGGTTTAGGTTATTTGAACCCACCAACCCGATGAACCAATACCCTTCTATTCCTTGGATTTAACATGATTGTTAAATCCGTTATTAATATGTACACTAAACCATTAGACCATCCGCTCTTCATATGCATTTATTTTAACTCTTTTCTTCTTCTCTATATAACACCTACATTTGTTTTCGTATATATGTTGAGTAAATGTGATTATTCATATAAATATTAAGAAACACAGTTGAATGTGTTCTACTTAATAATTGTGAATAAGTTGTATCAATTGATTAATGATAGATAACACATAATGTTCAACGTAACAAATATACGAGAATATTTTGATGTACTAAAGTTTCAACATGACTAACTCAACCTAACCCGCACGATTCAGGGGGTTGTGTTGTTCAAATGTTTTCAACCCGATTAATGTAACCCATGTTCAACCCTACGACCATACCTATTCATAAATGATATCGAGAGGTTACATCGCTTGATAATTGCTCATAAATTCTAGTACTTTTACCAGGGCATTCATTTTAATATACGTGGATTTTCTGTAACTTCATAATTTTTAATTTATGCAAAAATCATAAAGTGTAATTTAAGATTATTCTCAGGTAATCAAGACAGTAACGAAATATTTCTTCAGATATTACACAATCTCTGATTTTATCCAATTTCTTGTTGTAATTTCCCGCACACCCAATCCAGTTTCTAACACGACTTCACTTGTTTACAACCCTATTTACTATTATTATCATCGTCAAACTCACCACAACTGCTATATATATAAAAAAATTTAAAAAGGTATGTGATACAGTATGCATTTTATCTTCTTATACAATAAAATTGGTAAATTGTTGATAAAATTCGTACACATTAGGCATTTCCAAGAGTTAACATATTATATGAATCCGTGGAGACCGGAAATGGAACACGAATGTCGGTTCAACAAGTACATGTCTAGTTACAAATATAGTGTTATCTGAATGGTCGTGGCTCGGATAACACGACATATACCTATTCCACAAGACAAACAGCTCTTGAGAAAACCCCCGACTAGAACACTACATACATGGATATGTTTATCGACGAGTTGGGTTAGCAAATTGTTTAGCCTCAACTTGAGATAAATCATATCATCCCCAAAGCTCGACTCCAACACGAATATCTTTTTTTCAAAACAACGTAAAGTTAGAATTTATCTTTTCAATGTTCAAGCTCAAGCGTAATGTTCGTTAAACAATTTTGAGTTACATATCGTAACTTATAACTCAACATTGATGATTTATAAGCTTGTTTATATGGTCGAATTCAAAATCGATTAACTCGTTTATTCACTCAAAAAAAGTATGACTCGTTTGACCTAACTCAAACTTTTGAATAAAGTGTTGAATCGAACATTAATGATTACAAAACTCGATTTATTAAATTAAATTAATTAAATTTTATTTTGTGTTGAAGATGGATTTGAAATTTGAAAATTTTTAAACTCGTAATTTAAGATATTATTTAAAAAGGGAAATAATAGAGTCACGGAATATGTTTTTACAGATAATATATTTTTGTTGTTGGGATTATTTTAGTTGAGACAAGTACTCCCACCACAGGGATGGAATCTTCTACAAATCCTTGTTTATCACATTATTTAATAATTGACTAAATTACAATTTTAGTCCTTACAGTTTGTAACTCGTTATTTATTACATAAAACACCTACAGGTTTGCACTTTCTGTAATTTTGGTCCTTGGACCAAACGGCTGTCCATGACTCCATGTCCATGTCCATGGTATCTAATAAACCCAAGGGAAAGATGGTTATTTCCCCCAAAATAAACCTAAACCCCTTTACTTATAATAGCCCATAGGAAGCCCACGAAATAAATTAAAAAAAGCCCAAAAGATATGACATTTGAGTTTGGGCCTTAGGGCCGGTGGACTGAACTGAAATATGTTTATTTCGATTTTGGATTTTGGAATATATAATTAAATGATGGATAAAATTTTATTGAATTTTATTTTTTCTTTAGCATATATTTGGATTTCGGGACTGCATGTAAGTTCTCAACAAAAATTAAATAAATTCACACTATTTTTGACCTTCAATATTTTCATAAATAAAATTAAATCAATCTTATATTTACATATTATATTATAAGGTTATTTGACAATAACTCTTAAAAATTATTTTTATGTATGAAGTTTTATTTATTAATGTATATTTATTTAAAATTCTAGATTACAAGTAAATTATGTGTAACTACAACTTATTGAAACTTCATATTTGAATTCGGGTAACTAACTGCAGATAAACATAATAAAATACATGATAAATTTCTCATTTTGATAATAAAAAATCTAAAATGTAACTAGTATAGTCATTGAGTTGTAACAAAATACTTAATTATTATCTTTATTAAAAGTTATATTAATAAACAAAAAATAAATTACTTCATTATTATACTTAAATTAAATTATAATAAAAGAATTGAATTAAAGAAATTACACAAAAAACGAGAACATTATTATTATTTTTTCATTCTTTTATGATATCTTCAAATTTATATTTATTCAAAAATAAAAATCATTTTCTCAAAACTACATAAAATCGTATTATAACATCAACATAGATAAATATTAAAATAAAATATTAACATCGAGACGTGTCTCCTTGTATTGTGCAAGTACCATTCTAGTTCTCATAAAATAAATTTATACCGTTTCATTTGAATTTTCTCTTGAAAGGAAAGCAAAAATATTCTCATAAAAACGAAAGAAAAACAAAAAGAACGAAGGATTTGCAAGGCGCATAACTAAGAGAACTAAAAAACTCAACAAGTCCATACAAATCCGAAGACATTAAACAAAACCAAAAATAAGAATAGAAACCCAAAAGAAAAAATAACATTCCTACACACTCGAAAACCAAACCAAACCCTATATTTTAAACGAGAGCAGCAATGACAACACGAGCTAACCATCAAACCTATGACCCCGCACCACTCGTTTGATTTTATTGAAATATCACAATCACTATTACCATTTCAAATTTTTATAATTTAATTTTGGTTTATTAAAAATAATATATATATATATATATATATATATATATATATATATATATATAGGGGCCTATTCAAGGGAGAACTGAGTTGTTTGTGGTAACTGTGAGAACCAATATTAACCACAAATCAATAGATAAATTAGAAAATTTATAAATTTGGTAATTTTAAATTAAAATCTTAATGAAGGATATTTTTGGTATTTTAAAACTCTCATCTCTCCTCTCTCCTCTCTTCTCTCTCCAACCACCGTTCTCCGGCCTCCGGCCACCGTCCTCCGGTGATACCACTATGATACCACTGTGATACCTAAAAATATTGACTCTGTTAAACAAAAAGATATATTGTGATACCTAATCATATATAAGATGCATAGTGATACCACTGTGTTACATCTTCGATCGACCACACAAACGACATCAATGTGATACCCAAACACATATATGATGCATTGTGATACCATTGTAGTATCACCGGCGGACGGTGGCCGGATAGAGAAGAGAGGAGGGAGGAAAGTTTTAAAATACAAAAAATATCCTTGTATTAATATTTTAATTCAAAATTGTCAAAATTATAAATTTCCTAATTTATCTATTGATTTRTGGTTAATATTGGTTCTCACTGTTACCACAAACTAATTAGTTCTCATTTGATTAGGCCCCTATATATATATATATATATGTTTATGTATACACAAACCTATATCTATATAAGTAACGATTCGAATGAGAATACATTTATTTTACAAAAACATGAGAGTATCTTTTCACTTATGGTAATACATGTGAGTGGATCTGATTGAAGTATGCAGGGGAAAATATAGCTTATTGGGTATGGTAGCCCATGCAACCGCACAAAATAAAAAAACAATTTAAGGGCCGGTTACATTAGGTCCTTAAATGTGAAACTATAAATGTTTTTGGATGGAACCATAAACATCGGAACTTTAAGGGTTAACATTGAAACTTGAGGTTTGAAAATTCAAAGCAATTAAAGAAAACACGGAAGGATAGATGGTCCATTCTTTAGTTTAAAAGGTTGAAAGGTTGAAAGGTCAAGTAATCAAACCAATTTTAAAACCCTAAAACTTCTTCAACAAGACTCCAGTACTTTTTTTATTAACCTGAATATCCAATTCGTTATGTAAGTCGACTAATCTCAGAAAGACAACTTGTTTTGTGGGTAGCCCGAAGTCACCACATTTGAACCCCCGTGGTCATAATGAGATTTTTATTTCTTTTTGGATTTGAACATGGAACCTCCAGACACTTTTTATCTTTAGAGTCCAAACTCAAACCAATCAGCATCACCTTTGTGATTGACTCCCGCCCTTTACCAGAGCCTTTTTTATAGCAATATTATAAATATAGAATGTATATATTGTAATTGATAGCAATATTATAAATATCCACACCATGTGTATTTGTAGGTTATCCCAAATACCATCGAGGTTACAAGTATTTCAACATCTCTACCAGGAAAAACATTCTTGTATCATTCTAAAAATTTATGATTCGTAAAGTAAATAAATGTTAGTGGTTAAAATTTAAAGAGTAAAAGACATACGGGAGTAAAATGTCGATACTCAGAAAAATATTATTTTATTGCAATAAATAAAATCAATAAAAAAAGAAAATGAAATATTTTGTATTTAATTGATTTGAGATGGAAATGTAGAAAGAAAAACTAAAGGGACTAATTCTGCCAAATGTAGAAAACTAATTTGGAAATGATTGAGATTTGGAAATCATTTACCAAATCATGTTTTTTCTATTCTAGAGACGGTTTGACGCCTTATAAATTGGAATTTTCGGCTGAATTTTTGTGGAGACATTTCTAAGGGTGTAAGGGAGTAACGTCTTTGGAATTTCGGTATTTCATCAAGAAACGAGATAGATGTTGAGTTTGGAGCGACATATGATCATTCCGCACAAAAACGACAATTGGAGGTAAAATACTCAACTAAAATTGATGTATAATATATGGTTGAGTTCGTTTTTCAATTACCTTTCTATTGTTACAATTTCCGTGGGCTATGGTAGTCTGTACGTCGAGCGGTTTGGGCTAAAAATTGCTGTGGCGGCGACTCGACTATGTCAACCCTAGTTTTGACCCATTTGACTTTTAGGTTGACTTTTTGGGAAAAGTTAAGACTCTAAATATAATTACATGTTATAGGGCATTATTCAGTGACGAGGTTTAACTAAGCAAAACTATTCAGGTGAATCGTCATGAGATTTTAACTGGGATGCATGTTTATGTACAAATTATTTGAGCATTGCGTTAGTCTTATGTACATGTTTATCGACTTGATACATGTATATGAATTATTATTATGGGTTGCATGCTATTTGTTTATGTGTTTTTAAACATTAATTAGGATGTTATAAAAGGGTTAATATTTTTGTCGGGTATGAGAATGGGTCAAAAGTCATAAGAATGACATATCCTAGGGATGAGTGATCAGACGAAGGATAGCTGTGTAACCCGGGGAAGTGTCAATGACGGTAAGACCTTAACTCGACGAGAATTTAAGAGATCTCATTATTATTTAAAAAGGGTTTGAAACAAATGTGTGTATTATTTTATTTGGGGTATTCTTTGTTTTATGGCTGTTGAGATATGTATGATTATGCACAAAAAACCATGAATTCACCGAGCTTTGTAAAGCTGACAATTAATATGCATATCAGGTGCAAGAAGTTCAAGAGTGGACAAATGACAAAGTTCTCGCCTAGAGAATTATATTATTGTTATATTTCAGATGTTTAGGTTTATGTTTAAACTCATTTTGTAATGTAACCCGGTATGGGACGGGTTAACATTGAATTATTAATTTTATATAATTTTTTTGTAAGACTTCCGCTGTAAGATGACTTTATTAGCCACTATATTTTGAGGTTATTTATTTTTATTAACGAGAATGACGTGACAAGACTAATAGTGAAAATGAAGGTGTTACAATTCTCTCTCATCATGCCAAATTCGACGAGTCTGTTTTCCCTTTCTCTCGCGTCTACCTTCAATACCACCACCCACTACTCCAACTCCTACTTGTGATGAATCCACACCCTTTCCTTTCCCAACCACCACTATATTTCCCGCCCCTCCGTTACTCACGTCTATAGTACCCAATAGCAACCCACTGCCCACACCCTCCACAACACCATAAACCACCCTACCTCATCACCTAAACCCACTCGCTCACCAATCCATCCCATCATTGTCTCCCCCAACTCGTCACTTATACACCCAACCATCCAACCCCCACACACACGATGACCACACGCTCTAAAGTCGGCACCTTAAAACCTCGCATTGTCCGAACCAAATTGGAAAGCCACCATGTGTGACGAATATACTGCGCTAATTAAAAATGGGACGTGGGAGTTAGTTCCACGTCCACACTATACTAACATTATTTGATCTATGTGGATTTTTAGTCACAAATTTAACTCTGAGGTTCATTTGAGCGGCATAAAGCCCGACTTTTTGGGGATGGCAGGTCTCAACAGGTTGGAATCGACAGTACGGAAACATTTATCCCCTGTTATATCAGAGAACTCAAAGAGGTATTAACACAAAGTGTTCACGTTAAAAATTCAATCAATAAGCATGGCTATATATAGCCTACAAAGGAACTAACAGAAAAGCATAAAAGCAGGGACCACAAGTCCAAAGGAAAAGTTGAAAAATAAACGTAAATTGATTCCTAAAAACTAGGTCAAAGACCTTTATTCTGCAAACTCAATTTTGACCATAATAATTCTTCCCCTTAAACTAAAAATGCTAAATAAGCATTTAGTTTATTCTTCACGTGTTTGAACTCCCAGCAGCCCTCTTAGTTTGACAAAAGTCTCCAACTTTATAAGTTTAGTCATGATATCTGCAACTTGTTCTTTAGTTCCACAAAAAACTAACTTCACCACTTCTTGACTTGTAAGATCACGCAGATAATGATATCTTGTATCGATGTGCTTCGTTCGCCTATGCATCACAGGATTCTTCGACAGCTTAATAGTGGAGCTGTTATCACAAAGAATTTCAGAGCATTCACTTTGTTTCTGATTGAGTTGCTCGAGTAGACCCTTTAGCCACACAGTGGCAAGCACATGAAGTTGCAGCCACATATTCCGCTTACGTAGATGACAACGCCATTGACTGCTTCCTTGAACTCCAACATATAGCTGCATCACTCAAAAGGAAAACATACCCAAAGGTGCTCCTTCTATCTTCAACATCTCTTGCATAATCACTGTCTGTGTAAGCCCTCAACCTTGTATCCACAGTCGTACCTTTCAGATATCTTAACACCCTTTTTGCTATCTCCATATGTTCCTCCCTTGGTTCAGCCATGAAACGAGACAGTAGGCAAACCACATACATCATGTCTGGTCGTGTGACTGTTAAATACATTAAGTTGCCTATTAACTGCTTATAGACAGTAGAGTTAACTTGATCACTCTTTCCATTCTTCACGAGAACAGTGCCTGGAACTATTGTATTTTTAACCGAGTTACAATTCCACATTCCAAATCTTTCCAAAACCTCCTTAGCATACTTCTTTTGACAAAGATGAATGCCTCTTTGATCTTGATGAACCTCTACTCCGAGAAAGAAYCTCATAATTCCCAAATCAGTCATTTCGAATTCTTGCTGCATTGATTTCTTGAATTCTTCACACAACAAAAAATCATTACCAGCATAAATCAAATCATCCACATATAGACTTACAATAATAAAGCTTTTTCCATCCCTTTTCGTGAACAAAGTGTGATCATAATTGCTCTTTTCAAACCCTTTATGCCTGAAGTAACCATCAATTCGACTAAAACAGGCTCTTGGAGCTTGCTTTAATCCATACAAGGCCTTGTAAAGTCGATAAACCTTATCTTCTTCCCCTTTCTTGACAAATCCTTGAGGTTGATTGACATAAATAGTCTCTTTCAGCTACCCATATAAAAACACACTTTTTATGTCCAATTGGTAGACATTCCACCCCTTCTGCCCAGCAATTGCTAGTAATGTTCGAATTGTATCCCACCTTGCTACGGGTGCAAAGACTTTACCGTAATTGACCACTTCCTTTTGAGCATACCCCTTCACAACTAGTCGCGCCTTGTATTTATCGACCTCATCATTTTCACTTAACTTCATCTTGAAACCCATTTCACCTCAATTTTCGTTGCACCGTCCGGTAGATGAACTAATTCCCAGGTTTTATTTCTTTCAATTGCCTGCACTTCATTTTTCATGGCATCTACCCATTTTCTTTCTTTAACAGCTTCTTCATATGTAACAGGATCATCATGAGCACTAAACATAACCAGGTCAGCCTCTTGATCAAAAAATTCTCCTCCACTTGCATAGTCTTGCATCCAAGTAGGTTCTTTTCTGGGTCTTCCTGTTGGTAGAGGTGTGTCTACCTCAGAATCTTCCGAATTTTCTGGTTGAGCTGTTGTCACTTCTTCTGTTTGCAGATCATCATTATCTCCTTGTGCAACATTTTGATCAGGTGCTTGCTCTTCTTCTGGATTTGTATCGCCTTCACTCTGATCAATAAGTTCAAGACTAGGACTTGAACCACTTTGGCTCCAGTCCCACTTTGCATCTTCATCAAAAATCACATCTCTGTTGATGACTAATTTTTTCTGAATTGGATCATATAGGCGGTAGGCTTTTGACTCTGTACTTACTCCAAGTAACACACATTTGTGATTTCGATCATCTGGCTTGGTTCTTAGTTGTTTGGGCACATTAATATGTTCCGTACAACCAAAAACTTTGAAATATTCAACACTTGGTTTAAAACCACTCCAACACTCTTCGGGAACTACTCCATCCAATGAAGTGGAACTACGATTCAACACATGGCATGTCCATATGGCAGCTTCCGGCCAAAAATACTTAGGCATTCCCTTTTCGGCTAAGAGGCATCGTACCATATTTATTATAGTACGATTCCTTCTCTCCGCCACTCCATTTTGTTGTGGAGTGTAGCCAGCAGTCAATTGCCTCTTAATCTCATGTGTTTCACAAAATTGGTTGAACTGAGTTGAGTTAAATTCCCCTCCCCTGTCACTTCTTAAACAACGGATATAATTTCCGGTTTCTTTTTCAACCATATTTTTAAAACTTTTAAACATATCAAAAGTCTCATTTTTTCAGAAAGGAAATATATCCATGTTTTTCGAGTATAGTCATCAACAAAAACAAGTAGGTACCTTTTTCCACTCTGTGATGCTGGTGAAATGGGACTGCACAAGTCAGTGTGAATTAACTCGAGTTTGTCTGCTGCACGCCACAGGCCCTTCTTCGGTATAGCCTCCCGATGTTGTTTGCCCAAATTACACACTTCACATACCTGGATTTGACCCTTTAATTGAGGTAATCCCGTTACTATTTGTTTGTAGTACATGGTTCTTATTGCCTTGGTGTTGAGCTTCCCATAACGTTTGTGCCATAAGTCGATTGACTCCCCCGCATCCACTTGTAAACACTTACTTGGCTGAGGCTTCATCACTGCTGAGATCATGAACATTCTGTTGGAAGTGATTGAAAATGTTATGATTTGCCCTCTTTGAGGATGGAAAACCTTGCACGCCCCCTTTTTAATCAAGAAAATTAAACCTTTTTTTTCTTGTAACTGCCCTACGCCGAGTAGGTTTGTCGTTAATTGGGGAACCAGAAACACATCAGTAATTGTATGTGTTAATCCTTCAATCTCCATCCTGATATTTCCCTTACCCAAAACATTCAATCGTGAACCGTTTCCAAGTCATACAGTATGGCTGAAACTATTATCAAGATCAACAAACCACTCCTTGTTACCTGTCAGGTGATTTGAGCAACCTGAGTCAAAGAACCATGAGCCCGTAACGTTGTCATTGTTGATCTCTGCTTCAGCCATTAAGAGAAGTTCTTCCTTTTCTTCAAAATCTGCTTCAGCCATTAGGAGCAGTTCTTCCTCTTCTTCAAAATCCACATAATTTGCCTTTTCGAAGGTGGGACATTCATATTGAAAATGCCCCAGCTTATGCCACTTGTAACACTCGATTATGGCTTTGTTGAAATCTGGTCTGGTTCTTCCTCGTCCTCTGCCCCTTCTTGAAGGACTACCTCAGCCTCGACCTCTGCCTCTGCCATAATTCGAATGAGACTCCACTTTAAGGACTTGTTCTTCACCGCCTCGTCTTTTCAACTTGTGTTCATGTACCCGTAAAGAACTCTGCAATTCATCGACCGTTAGTTGGTCGATGTCCTTTGATTCTTCAATAGAACAGACAACAAAATTAAATTTATCTGTGAGAGTTCTCAAGATCTTCTCTACAATCTTCACGTCATCCATTTCTTCACTACAGTTCCGCATATCATTGGACACAATCATTACCCGTCCAAAATAATCGGTCACCGATTCCCCCGTCTTCATTTCCAAGGTCTCGAACTCTCTTCGAAGGTGTTGTAATTGAGCCCATTTCACCCGTGCATTACCTTGGTACTTGACTTTCATCGAATCCCATAACTGTTTTGCTGTAGCTTTCTGAACAATCGTCTTCAGGATGGACTTATCAATGGCCTGAAACAAGTAATTCCTTGCTTTTAGGTCTTTGAGTTTTGCATCATCCAGAAACTTACGCTGAGCTGCAGTAGTTTGTTCCTCTTCTCGTAGTTCCCTGTAACCTTCTTCAACTACGGTCCAATATTCTTTGGATCGTAACAGATTCTCCATCAACAGCTTCCAATGATCATAGTCACCATCAAACTTAGGCACACAGGGAGTTTGAAAGCTGCTTGAGTCTTCTGTCATCTCGTACACACTCGTGTTTCACTCACACTCGTGTTTCACTCACTGAACGCTCACTTGCGTAGGCACACACAACTCTCTTACAGTGGCTCTGATACCACTTGTTATATCAGAGAACTCAAAGAGGTATTAACACAAAGTGTTCACGTTAAAAATTCAATCAATAAGCATGGCTATATATGTAACGCCCCCAGAACCCCATAGCAATGATATTGTCCGCTTTGACTAACCTGCCCGCTAAACCACAAAGCAGTAGCCGCACGGTTTTGTTTCTGGCAGCCGCACAACGCAAGCCCCAAAACGCGTCATACTAGGTTGAGGTATCCACACCCTTATAAGGAGTGTTTAGTTCTCCTCACCAACCGATGTGGGACGGGTTGTTACAATATATAGCCTACAAAGGAACTAACAGAAAAGCATAAAAGCAGGGACTACAAGTCCAAAGGAAAAATTAAAAAATAAACGTAAACTGATTCCTAAAAACTAGGTCAAAGACCTTTTATTCTGCAAACTCAATTTTGACCATAATAGCCCCGTTGTTAAACTGAAAACAATTTGTTTCGTGCTAAGCATTGCCTTATTGAAATCATGGTTGATTCATCAACTTGATGTGAAAAGCGCGTTTTTGCATGGCATTTTGAACGAAACAATCTACATGCATCAACTAATGGGGTTTCGAGATCCGAATTACCCGGATCATGTATGTCTTCTAAAGCAATCTCTATACGGCTTTAAACAGGCTCCCCGGGATCGAGATCCGAATTACCCGGATCATGTATGTCTTCTAAAGCGATCTCTATAAGGCTTTAAACAGGCTCCCCGGGCATGGTACCAATGATTTGCAGATTATGTTTCCACTCTTGGGTTCTCTCATAGCAAGTGTAATCATTCTTTTTTTATCTATCGTCACGGACATGACTATGCCTATCTTCTCCTATGTGTCGAGGATATCATACTCACTACCTCTAGCGACAAATTGCACTCCACCATCATGCGTTCTTTCAGTTCTGAGTTTGCCACGAAAGATCTCGGGCCTCTTAGACACATCATAAGGACATGATATTTCTCTCTCAACGCAAATAGACCAAGGAAATCATTGAATGGGTTCGAATGTCAGCATGTTCCCCGTGCGGCACACCTGTTGACACCAAGGCCAAAATCAGCGCCAAATATGGCGAACCGTGTGATGATCCCACTCACTATCGTAATCTAACCGGTGCCTTATAATACCTTACATTCTCTCAGACGAATATCTCCCATGCAGTGCAACAAGTTTGTTTGCACATGCACGATCAACAAGATAGTCATATGCGTGCATTGAAAAGGATAATTTGATATATTTAAGGAACACTACATCTGGGCTTGCATTTATATAAATCCTCCCTTAATTCTTTGGTTTCATACACTAACGCTGACTGGGGCGGATGTCCCGACACGCGACGCTCGACTTCCATATATTGCCTTTTTTTTGGGACAACTTACTGTCATGGTCATCTAACGACAACCACCTTATCACTATCAAGCGCGAAAGCAGAATATAGAGGTGTAGCTAATGTGGTTTCCGAGTCGTGTTGGCTTAGCAATCTCCTTTTGGAACTGAATTGCCCTATCCACAAAGCTACATTAGTCTATTGTGATAATGTCAGTGCCATATACTTATCCAGAAATCCTGTCCAACATCAGAGAACCAAACACATCGAAATGGACATTCATTTTGTACGAGAAAAAGCTCAATAGGTGAAGTACGAGTGCTACATGTTCCTTCACGATATCAACTAGCAGATATCTTCATCAAAAGGACTTCTAAGCGTCCTCTTTGATGAATTCAGAGACAGTCTCAGCGTACGAAAATCTCCCGCTTTAACTAAGGGGGTCTGATAGCAATATTATATATATAGAATGTGTATATTCTTTTCCTAGAATAGATGATTATCGTTTCCTAGATTATCGATGTGTCTCTTGTATATATTGCTTGTACCCTTTATTGTGAATGCAAGGAAAAGGATATTGATCCATAATCTTACACTTTTTCTGCCTTTTCTTTCAGGTTTCGTTATTCACTTGTTCACACCGTCACACATTGAGAACTCACGACTCACTCAACTCTTCAACTCCACCAATCTTAGAGGTATTCTATTATTCGTTTATTCTACATTTCTACTAATAACTAATCTATTGTTCTTAGGACTTTTGTTATATATTAATTTATATTTTATATAGTTCTTTACACAGTTAATTTTAATTGAATTTACCTGTAATGTTATTACGTGGGGATAATTTTGTAACTTCTACGGTTAGTTTATTAATGTCTTTAAATTCTTTTCTTGATTGTTTGAAGATGGAAAGACTTCTAAAAAGAAAAATATCAAGTTTTGCATCTGGATCTGATCGCGTAGAACCCTCAGGTGGAAATACCCCAGCAAATCCATTTAAATGATCTTCCTTCAAAAAGACCAATTTTTTTTGACTTATCATCCTAATCAAAAGAGATGAAACAAGACACTTATATCTATTTAGACTGCCTTGTCAACCACGAGGTCATGAGTTTCCAACAACTTTGATAGGAGACAAGTTAAGACATTTTATCGCTCACTGGTTCGATGAATTTCGATGGTGAGAGTATAATGTAAAAGTGGACAAAGTATATTGTCCCTCATTGGTTTTAGGAAGTTGAGTGAGTTTTATCCATATGATTTTACTCGTATGAAAATAATAAAACTTGGGCATCAACTTGATACGTATCATGTCGTGCATCGAGATGGAAATTTCTCAACTTGAATGGTATTGACGACCTTTCTAGATTGATGATTTCATCCATGAAACTTGTGAAGTCGAATATGCGGAATTGAATGGGGGACAATTTTTTGAATGATTCTGTCAGTTTTTCTGCAGAAAAATAAGCATTTGCCTTGGTTACGAACAAAGATGTATTCAACCGCTTCCAAACGATGTAGTCTCATAGGGAACAGTTGTAGGCGACAGTTTGTATCTCTTTTTTTTTCTTCTGATGACACTGTATTTTTTGCTAAATATTTGTTTGGTATATATTATTATAGAAATTAATTCGTGACACTATACCAAAAAAAAATTGGATCCGCCTCTGGGATGTACAGACGACTTGCTTTGCCACCTAGGTCATGCCAAAGGTCGTATGCATCTTTAGTTTAGTATCACATTTGATGGATTATAGTACTACATCAAAACACCCTTATCACATATATTAATATACAGGAGAAGACATGGTGGTGTACAAGCGATTAGGTCTGCAACTTAGGTCACGCCAAATGTTGTTTGCATCTCTAATTTAGTATCACATGTAATGAAATATAATATCACATGTGATTAACTATAGCAAAAAGGTATTACCGGATTCTCGTAAAATGAAGTTGTTTTCGTTATATATATATATATACATATATAGACTTGGGATCATGTGAATATATATATATATATATATATATACACACACACATACACACACATATAGACTTGGGATCATGTGAGACCAAAAGTTTTCCGTGAGACCCGTAAGATCAATTCTCAACTCTTGGATTAGATCTACAATATGAACATTCATAATCACGAAATTGCCACGAGACTTCTCAATAATCACAAAATTGCTACCCAACTTTAGACCATTAGATCATTAGCTTATAAAGTTGATCAATGAACATAAA
>NC_037529.1:9191339-9201433 GCF_001531365.2 Cynara cardunculus var. scolymus | reverse complement strand
TATATATATATATATATTGTTTCTTATTTAATTTATGGTTTAAAATAAAAGAAACATAAAACGTAAAAACAAAAATATGTTTAATGGGTTCGTGTGTTGTCACATTCATTTTAGCTTCTTTGTCTTCATTTTTGAAAATAACATTTCATGATCTTTCATTTATGTTCCCTTCAATGGAAATAACAGTGTTTTTTTAACCATCACAAGTATTATTTTTATTAAATATATAAATATTGATTTTAGTTATGCATTTAAGATTCCGTCACACCATAAAATCAATTAACTTCATACATTGTCACATTCTATTTATAAGCACTATATATTAAAAGTTAGTGTATTTTTTGTTAAAACGTTTTTGTAGTATTTAACGCATTTAATACAATAAATATATTTTTCTACTTAAAAAAGTTTAATGTTGCACTGATCCCTCTCTCTCTCTCTATATATATATATGTATATTAAAAGAAGAACCATGAGTGTTTTAGGTGACATCATGAAAATTGGGTATTGAGGTGTTGGTGAATTGTGGTTGAATTTGAGATATCTCACACTAGTAATATTTTCTAACACGACTATTTATTTTTTATTTTATGTTCTTCGCTTAGATGTTGATATTTAACACACAACTTGTGTCTCTTTACATTTTTGCAAAACAACAAAATAAACTGTACAAGATGATCAAGATCATTCTTGATTCGACATGTCATTAACCATATAAAAACAAAAAACAAATAGATACGAGATTCATAATATTTTCATCAAGATTTTAACAGTTTCAATTTCTTTGTATTTAACCGCTTACGTAAAAACAAAAAAAATACGTATATCATCAATCTTTGTATAAACAGCTAAACAATGATTCAGATTATGTATAAAACATATCAATGTTTATTTACATTATATATATATATATATATAAATAAAAGACACGATGATTGTTTATGTGACCTTTGTATAAAAAAAGATCATATTTGTTTTAATAAAAGTCATAATTATTTTGTTTACTCCTGTCTTTTCAAGATCGTCTGATATAGTACAAGATGTAAATCAGGTTAAATTTTTTAACTTGATTTGCTAACAGAACATAATAGAATATTGTGTTCATAATTCTATAGTTCCATATAATATTTTTGTTATAAATAAAACCATTCTTATAATCTTTGTTAAAATAAAATAAACAATTATTATAAAAACAAATTGCATGAAAAAGTAACGTATTTTAACTTAATTCTTATTTTGGGTAACGTACTTTCAAAACTTCTATTTTGGTATCTAAGATGTCAAATTTCAAACATTTAAGTACCCTGTTAACTGTTTTAAGCATTAACCGGTCACCATGTTGATGTGACGAGTGATGAAATGAAATTGAGTTGAATAGTAAATAATACTGAGTTGGATACCACATCACTCGCCACATCAGTATGGTAACCGGTTAATGATTCAAACGGTTATCCAGATAGTTAAATGTTTAAAATTTTACATCTTAGGTACTAAAATAAAAATTTTGAAAGTACATTACCTAAAATAGGAATCAAGTTAAATCATGTTACTTTTTCATGCAATTTGCCCTTATTATAATATCAAAATTTATAGCAGTTTTTGACGTTTTTTAATTCCGATAATTTTGGACAATTTATACCAAAAATCTGAACATGTACGAAGTAGAATGATTTTATAACAGTTTTTTATGTTTTTTATAAAGATTTTTATATTCCGAACAAAATTAGATAAAAAGTAAAAATAAGTTACCATTTATGACAAGTTTGCATTCAAAGAAATACTCAAAACTTACTGAATTGACTATAGGTCCAATACCTATTATTTTAATTCCACAATGTACCCTCAAGATTAGAGTATCTACACCTATGAGGTCCAATGACCACTTTCCAATTGCAGGGTCAAAATGGTCCATACCTATGTGGCATGGACTAAGTAGAAGAAGGTTTTGGATGACTAGAATTAATTTTTATTTTCGTATTTTTTATTAATGTAGCCTTTATTTTCATAATTATTAATTATTATCTTTTTAGCTACAGTAAAAAATTATTATTGTAAATTTTTTATCATATAAATCATCATCGTTATTATTATTTACAATATTTATGGGTTATCGGCTAAAAAGTATGAAATATGAAGAATTAAACAATTGTTATATTAGTTGATTGCTTTATCTATACTATATTATAAAACATTTGATAAAAATTCTTAAAAACCATTTTTTATGCATGAAGTACTGTATATTGATGCATATTATTTAAAATTCATGATTACAAGTAAATTGTGTACATAAGTACAACATATTAAACCTCTATTTTTTTTAATTCATGTAACTAATTGCAGATAAATATAATTATATACAGGATAAACATCACATTTTAAATATAAAAAATTTAAGATATAATTAGAATAATCGTTGAATTCTAATAGAATACTTAAATTATTATCATATAAAATATTATATTATTAAACCAAAAATAATATAATTCATTATTAGACCTAGATTAAATTATAATACAAAAATTGAATCAAAGAAAATACACAAAAAAACGAGAATTTTTAAGTAGTTAATTTAATACTAATATCGTTTTTTTTTTCTTCTAAATTTTAATACAATATCTTCAAATTTATGTTTTATTAAAAAATAAAAATATTATTATTTTCTCAAAACCATATAAAACTGTATTGTAATAATAGACAAAGAATAAAAAAAAAAAATCGGGATATATCTCGTTGCATTATCTGAATACCCTTCAATTATTAGTTAAAAAAAAATACATTAGGACCATTATTTAAAGTAAGAAAGACTGAAAATTTTGAATGTTGGGAAATAAATTAACATTTGCCCCCCATAAAACAAAATATTGACATCTAACCCCCTCCAGAAACTATATTTGTCCCATTAGAGACAGGAGACTGACTCATGTCATGAGCCAGAATTGGCAAGAAAGAATAATTTCCCCGTTTTAACCCTATATGTGGTTTATATAATTTTTTAAAACTTATAAAATAATTAATTAAATTGTTTTATAAAAAGCTATTTTTGTAACAAGAAACAGAAAAAACGATAACACATCGCCTCTGAAGATAAGAGTCTAAATTAAGTATGAATACATGAGTGACGGAAGTTTGTTTTGTAGTAGTCATATTTAGTTTAAAGGCACTGTTATTTGATGATGAATGAACGGTTTTTGATGACATTAAAAAACGTGAAAATAACAATAGGAATATTGTGGCAGATTCTAAAGAAAAAGATAATGTATACGATTCGAAATGATTCGAAAATAATTCATTTTCGTTTTTAGTTAAAATTTGCTTTAAATATATATTGCCGTTAAAGTTATGGGTTTTCGTCTTTTTGATGAATAAGTTTCTATTCTTTTTAACTTGTAGAAGTGTACTAGATAACAATTAATCATCTCATTTCGTTCAGAATAAACATATGATTTAATGACAACTGATTGTTGTATTTGATCAGATAAAAATGACACCAGAAGATCATAACGTTGATGATCCTGGACAACTTTCCATTGTTTTTAGGATGAAACTGCAAATACAATGTTTGGATTATTTGCTCTGATATGCTTTGATTTGTATTCCACGTGAACTTGTACGTAGTCTAAGTATCATATTGTATTTTAACTATTTTGGTTGTTAAATTCAAAAAGAAACAATTTTGTGGACAAACTTATGAGGATATAACGTTACTTGAATGTCGTTTGTTTATAACTTAACGGGCTTAACTATATGAATGACTTATTTCGCTCAGCCATACATAATCATTAATTTGTTTACGAACTAACATATAATTTACAAGGCGCGTTACCTGTTGTTCCAATCATGCTCATACGCCTTTAACTATTCTAGAAGAAAAGAATGAGTTGTCATCTTTGTGTTGCTGCTCTACTTTGTTGAGCGGCTGGTTCATCACTCGTTACCGTCACCACTACTACATTCGTCTTCTTAGACATTGTCATTTCTCCTGGTAACTGCGTAGTTGTCCCTCAATGTGAATGTTATAAAACAAATGGTGGAATTAAATATAGCCTTTAACTTTGTTATGCTAAATCTTCTCCCATGTGTCCTACACTTTTCGAGCTCTGAATCTATTTTTCTTCCATACCTAGCTCTTTAATCCCAAATCTGATGTAATTGATTGTACTGAAACTTTCTTTCCATACCCATAATGCACAATAAAAGAATATAGAGGATTTAGCTTACTTGTGGGTCGGTTACCTGACAAACAACTGTTAATCTTTTGCTGACAAAAAAATATGAAATTAGCAGGGACTAGACACTCCAGGGAATATATTTGTGGACTAAATATGACTCCAATAAAAAAACTGTCATAATACTGTAATTAAATTTTTACATAATATTTTATTTGATGTTTTGTCCATTAAACATCTTAGGGGTTGTTTGGTTGCTGAATAATTTGGTGTAAAATAATTAAGTTGTCAGAATGATTAAGAGATTCTCATGATATAGTGCAAAATGAAATATAATTGTTTGGTAATTATTTACAACGAAATTAGGATGCTGAATGGTTAAGAGAGACCCGGGATACAAAATTATTAAGAGGGTTTTAGAACTATTAAGAGACAAACTTTTTTTGTCAAACAAGATTTATCTCTTAACGATTCAGAAACTACCTCTTAATAAAATTATTAAAAGGTAAACAAACAACCCCTAATATTGACAATAACATGCTTTTTAACAGTTTTCAAACAATTAGTTTGAAAATTTGTCCAACAAAAAATTTAAAGAATGTCATATTTACTTTGGTACCCACAATTACATAAACCCATGAAGCACATGTGCACAATCACAACATTGTTGAGTTTTAATGCAAGGAAAACAAAAAATATGCATTAATATGTCATGTCCTACTTCTTTTAATGATTTTCAAGTCAATATATTAAAGTATACGATGGAAAGTATATATATATATATATATATATATATATATATATATATATATTAAATAATAATTAAATATAATTAAATTGATTTAATGTTTATGACGGCACAATTTCCAATGATTCCACACCCCTACCAAGAGGGTGCCATTAGCACTCCCCAATTATTTATTACCGAATAATAAGGCAGATAAAAAGAAGAAAAAGAACTAAATGAAATACAATACAAAGATCAAAGCACATATGATAAAACTTTAAATGGATTAGTAACAAATACTTCAATTATAAATTATAGTATTTAATTGTTATAGTTAATTTTTCATGTTATTAATGATGTTAGATGAAATACTTTTATTTAAATAATTCAATTTTTATGGAATAATAGTTTCTTGTTTTACATTTTGTATTAAAATTGTTAAAATGACAATTTCCTAAAATCTGAATCGCTTATTCAGCATATACAACAAAAAACAATCGATTTTCGATCCCAAAAAGAAAGCAGAAGGTCCTTTTCATTATAGCATGCTGTGACCGTTCTGTACCATGAATTCTTCCTACAAAATTTTGTTGAGAAGAAACTTTACTTGATTTAAATATATATATATATATAGAGAGAGAGAGAGAGAGAGAGAGAGAGAGAGTTTGTTTCAAATGCAATCCATCGCATTTGTACAACCAATGCAACCCAATAAATTGATATATTTATGAAAATGATAAGAGTTCATTTATTATGATTTGCAGGGACGTTCCAATCTTTTTGGAGGCCCTGCTATATTCAAAACTTTTGATTACATTGTATAAATGAGATAACAGAGAATATATGTTAAGACAAAAATGGGTTAAACCTAAAACGATTAACAATCTAAAACTAAACCTAATAATCATTTGAACCTAAAACCAAACAATTAATGATTTGAACCTAAATAATTTCGGCTATAATTTTATACAGGTCGATAAAAAGACCCCAAACACATGTAAATTTGGGCCCCAAAATTTCGGAAGCCCTATTCAAAATCTCACATTTAACATGCTAAGGGACGACCATGATGATTTGAATATTTATGGAAGATGAATATGGTTAATTAATTATGATTAATATTTTATATTAGAAAAAAATCAAAACTTTTATGAAATTACATATTCATTAAATTAAACAGACGGTTGAAATTAAATTGTATTGATTATACAAATGTAAATAGTTGTATAATAACTCAACTCTGTATATAATGATAGATTAAATATTTAAAATTAATTGAAATTCGATCAATAATTGCATAAAATTAAACAGTCCACTTTTGCACCACTAAAAACACAACACATAAAAAATTAAAGAGAGGGACATGTACTTACAATAAATAAAAAATTAAAGAATTAGAATTAGAATTAGAATTAGAATTAGACTTAAAATTAGAATTAATTCTTTGTCTTTTGTTTTTTTTGTAATTGTATCTTTTTTCACTTCCCAACGCCTATACCTTTATATACCTTCTTCTTCCCTCTTTACACACAGTGGAGGTATGGGCTACAAATCCCCATGGCCAACGCCATTGATGATCTTTATTGTATTCTCAAGCTCCACCATAACCACTTCATTCTTATCTAATCCTCCTCCGCCGCCTTCGCCTTCGCCTTCTCCGAGATCATCGCCACCCAACTCTGCGCTCAAGCCAAGCATGACTATTATCGTCGGAGTTCTCACCACCATATTCTCCATCACTTTTCTTTTACTCCTTTACGCCAAACACTGTCGGCGTTCGCATAATGGCTACCCGCCGGGAGGAGATGTGATGGCGATTCGTGCTACCGACAGGGAAAACTCCGGCATCGACCGGACTATCATCGAGTCGCTTCCGGTTTTCCGATTTGGATCTTTAAGTGGACAGAAAGACGGTTTAGAGTGTGCGGTTTGTTTGTCCCGGTTCGACCGGAGTGAGGTGCTCCGATTACTGCCCAAATGCAAGCATGCTTTTCATATAGAGTGTGTGGATACGTGGCTCGATGCCCATTCCACTTGCCCGCTTTGCCGGTTTCGGGTCGACCCGGAAGACATTTTCCTCGTGCTCGGTGAAAACGAAATCTCGCGAGATATTGGCAGGTCACCGGAGGTTAAACCAGAAGAGGACAGTGAAGTAGCTCTCAGGCGTGTTTCCGGTAGGCACTCGTCGGCGGAAGAAAGAGGAACCGGGTTACGAATCTCGGTGGAGTCATCATCGGCGGCAGCAGCAGTGGGGGGAAACAGGAGATCTTTAGACAGTTGGAACAGTAAGAAAAAGACGGCGAAGAAGATGAAGAAGAAGGAAGAAACGGCGCCTTTAAAGGCGGTTTGCATAGACGAACACCGGAAAGACGGACTGTTGTTGGCGGCGGAGGAGGAAAGACGGAGGAGCTTCGAGAAACGGTTCGAGCACCGGATCGTTGTTGGGGCCCAGAGATGGAGCGACGTACAGCCGTCGGATCTGTTGTATTTACGGTCAGAAATGATCCTAAGCGACGTCCGTAGATTGAAAAGATCTAGACCGTCGGTTTTGCATGAGGGGAATAATGGTTGGTGGCAGAGTGGCAGAGATGTAATAAATTCGAGAAGCGTGTCGGAAATGACAGGGTTGAGTAGGTTTGGTAGTAATGAGGTGCTGTCGAGGTGGTTGGCTTGGAAGTCCGAACCTAAATCCAAACCACCTGTTTTACATTCCGAACCTAATTCTTGTTCTTCCAATGTATAGACTTCATTCACTGTTTTCCTTGCTCACCTTACACTTATTATTAGTACACCTCCCATTTATTATGATTCAGATCATGTGTATAATTGATTTTAACTGTAAGTGTTCATGACAGATTATATAGATCTCGACCAATTAAATAGGACCTCCTGTAATTATCAGCTAGCCAATACCTACCGGTTTAGAACCTAAAAAAACATCAAATAAGTCTGATTGGTTTGAGTTTGACTACAAAGGTCAAAAGTACAAGAATGTCACAAGTTCAAATCCAAGGAAAAATAAAAATTCTCTTGTGGCTATGGAGGTTCAAATGCGATGATTATGAGTTATTTGCAAAGCAGGTGGTTTGTCTTGAGATTAGTCAGCTCGCATAACGGGTTAAATATCCAGATTAATTAAAAAAAACATTAAACAAATCATCTAAAATAGAGAAAATAAAGGGTTTGTACTTTATTTTGTTACTGCATTGTTATCTAGAAAATGGTAAAACATGAAAAAGAACGAAGTTTGGAAAATTCTTTAAAATATAATATGAGGAGAGAATATATATATATATATATATATATCACCAATAATATTAAACTATTATTATTTTATATAAAGATTTTTGTTGAAAAATTATTGAGACAAGAAAATTATGGAATATTTTAAAAATATAAATGATACTGAAAATTTTAAAGCAGACGATTTGTTGGAGGTGAGTGCGTGTGCACGTGTGTATATATATATAGAGAGAGAGAAAGAGAGAGAGAAGTTGGTTATTATACAACCCTTGACATTTGTGCAACCAATACAATTCAATCTCAACCGTTTATTTCATTTGATTAATATGTGATTTCATAGAAGTTTTTATTGTTTCTTAATATAAAGTATTAATCATAATTAATGAATCATATTCATCTTCCATAAATATTCAAATAATAATAAATGAACTCTCATCATTTCTATAAATATCTCAATTTATTGAGTTGCTATGGTTGTACAAATGCAATGAGTTGTATTTGAAACAAACTATATATATATATATATATATATCTATACTATATTATAAAGCATTTGGCTAAAACTCTTAAAAACTCTTAAACTCTTAAAACTTTTAAAGACAACATCTATTGCTAATGGTACAACCTGTTAAAGCCATCCCTAAACCCGTTCATCCCTAAACGATTTCATCCCTATCCGATTTCATCCATATCCTATTTCATCAAATACAGGATAAACATCTCATTTTAAATATAAAAAATCTAAAATATAATTAGGATAATTATTGAATTCTAACAGAATACTTAATTATTATCTTTATAAAATTTATAATATTAAACCAAAAATAAATTATTTCATTATTAAACTTAAATTAAATTATAATAAAAAAAATAAATTAAAGAAATTACATAAAAAATAAAAACTTTTAAATAGTTGATTTGATATTAAAATTGATATATTTTTTTTTCAAATTTTTATGATATCTTCAAATTTATATTTTATTCAAAAATAAAATCATTATTGTTTTCTTTAAAACGCATAAAATCGTATTATAACATCGATAGAGACAAAGAATAAAATAGAACATTAAAATCAAGATGTGTCTCGCTGCATTGCGCAAGTACTCTTCTAGTATATATATATATATATATATATATATATATATATATTAAGATTTTTACTTTCGATATTATATTTTAAAGTCTTAGATAACCTCTTGGTAGCTATGTTATTATAGACTTTATTCTATACAAAAAGGGTCAATAAGAAGCCAATCATGTTACGCTTGCTACCAATCAACAATTAATTTTATGTTTAGAATTTATTTTGAAACATCTCTAAAGCTGCGTTTGGTATATGAGACAGGACAGAACGAGACAAAACTTATTGTCCCATGTTTGGCGCGACATGGGACAAGACAAGAACTCATTGTTTCACGTTTGGTGCGACACGAGACAGGGACAAGAACTGCAATAAAGTGGGACAACGTGAGACAAAAAAGGTTTTTTCTTGTTCCACCAAAATAGGTGGAACAAAATGGGATAAAAATGAGATAGAAACTAAAAATATTACTAACCAACTCTCGTTTGATATATAACCTTAACATAGTATTTGTTTTAGTGGTCACCAACGCTAGTTGTGGCAGCCATCACCACTGGTAGCCACCGTCGGTGACCTCCCCCTCCTCCACCACCTCCACAACCACCATCGACTACCACTGTCTATCACCACCTCCACAACTACCATTGGCCACCTACCACCATCGTCCATTGCCACTATCAGCGTTGGCCACCTCCCACCTTCTCTTCTACTACAACAACCTCCTCCAGAACCATCGTCGTCCACTGACCACCACCGTCCATTGCCACCACTACTACCACCGTTGGCCACCTCCACCTTCTCTTCCACTACAACCTCCTTCTCCACCTCCACAACCATCATCATCATCCACTAACCATCACTACCACCGCTGGCCACC
>NC_037529.1:9187549-9190144 GCF_001531365.2 Cynara cardunculus var. scolymus | reverse complement strand
GTATGTATGTATGTATGTATGTATGTATGTATGTATGTATGTATGTATGTATGCATGTATTTGACAGTCGGTTTGGTCCAAACCGCCCAAAAAAGGTTCCAGACCACAGACCGGACCGGACCGCCCGGTTTTGCTATTTTCCAAACCAGACCAAATCGCCAGACCGCTCAAACCGCCAAAAATGGTCCGGTTTGACTTCATTCGGCCGGTTTGAGCGGTCCAACAGTTTTTTTTGAACACCCCTAGGGTGAAGTTTATACACTTGAATGTGGGATGATTAGGACCGAGTTATCAATGGAACAATTGCTTTAATTCAACTGAGTCACCTAGTCATATTGGGTCATTGCATTGATGTTCTTGTTTACATGTACATGTTTTGGTCATGATGTAATTTAGTGGTTTCATATAGTCTTAGGGGTTGTTCGGTTCGTTTTATATTAATACATATATGAATAAAATTGTTTATATCAATAAGTTATTCGGTTGGTGTGTTGAATAAATAATCTGAATGTCAGAAATGACCAATTTACTACCGGTCTATATTTTTTGTTGAATAAAACAACTATTTGATAAAAATGTTGAATAAATGACTTTTAATTATAAAAAATAATTCAATTTAAACATCTTTTTTAAATAAAACAACATGATAAAAAGCAGTTTTCGATAAGAACCTACTTTGGTGGGAACCGACTTTGATCATATCCCCTTTGGGGTCATAATTCTTCACTTTCACACTTTCTTCCGGTCTCTCAAAACAAGTTTCTTTCCCCCAATTTGATGGGTCCTGAGTTGATCAAAGCAGTGACGGTTTCCAAATCAATAGTTCGGTTTCCAAATCAATAGTTCGGTTTCAGAAAACTTCCCGCCGAGGCATAACATCAAAGGCGTAGGTTGATCTTTCTGGTCGACGTTGCAATTCAATTTGACACGTGGGAAGAGCTTACCCTATTAGTGGCTCGGTTTGGTCTCACTCCCTTCTCGTACTATTCCTCCCTACTAAAATAAGAGCGATTGAGAATCTCGAGAACCTTTCTGAATTTCTGTTTTCTCGGGGCAATTTGAAAATGAGTATATCTTTCTTGTAATGCCATCCACTCCACTATTCTGATTGAGAAATAATCTCTTCTGAACGACCTGGTCATAATGAGTTTAAAAACCTGTGCTTTCTTGGCCTTGTGGAACATGGATTAACATTATGTCATTCCTACAAGTGTCGTCGTCTTCCTCAGAGAATTTACATTAAATGGTACTATTTTTCTGGGCAAAAACTTAATATTCAGAAGAAAAAAATGGAAAACTCATTTTAGTAGCACCAAATCGACATTGAGGAGAGAAACTCATAATCAATGACACCAAATCCATGTCGAGTGATGGAGATCGATAGATTGAAAGAATGGAGATGCTTATGGCAGGTGCATCAATTGCAGTTCGACGTAATGATTTTTGGTGATGGGAAGCAGATCCGTTCTCAAGGGCCAAGGGCATCAAAGGAAAAATGATAGTTGAGTGTATATGACGTCCTTTAACTAGTTGAGCTATTCTATCATGCGCTGAGTAATTCAATCGTAACCGAACAACTACTTATGGTTGCGTGCTTTAGTTATATCCATTATGCAACCCATTAAGCTCTTATCGAACAACCCCTACTATGTTAGAGTTGTTAATTTTAATAAATTTTGATAATTTTAGAAATATAAAAATAAAATAACATGTGTTGTTGACCCCTCTTCATTATGAAATCGCAGTAAATGTATCACACATGTGCGTAATAAATACACATAAATAATACGTCAGATTTTATTTAATGTAATTTTTATGGTACGAAAATTAATATGCATATGCTATTCCCATGCATCAATTTCTACAAGTACAATAATTTCTTTGTTTAAATTCTAAATTTAAGTACAACAATGATGGATATATTTATGTTTTTTTTTAATTATAACATGATTTACAATATATATATAAATGTAATTACGTCTATTTGTACAACCAATGCAACATAATTAATTGAGATATTTATGAAAATGATGATTATTCATTTATTAAGATTTGAATATTTATGTGTACAATTAGGATCAACGTGTAACATTTTTTTTAAGTATATAATATTTATATACGACAAAGAGAACAAATAATCTCACACATCCTCCTCACCTTTGGTAAGATTTGAATCCTTGACCTCCTATGAGACCAAAGACTAACATACCGCTAGACCAAAAAGCCCTTTGATGAACATGTAATTTTGTATTTCAGGTTATAGTATGCAAATATGGATTGAGTTGTTACATCATAGATTTAAAAGCCCAATTTCAACCTCAAAATTACATTTTTAAGCCTTTAATTTTCAAAATCTAAGGTGATTATTGACATTCACTCTTTTAATGATACATAATAAATAAATAAATATATATATATATATATATATATATATTCATTAAAAGAAGAACTGATTAGTTTGTGGTAATCGTGAGATCCAATGTAAACCACTTGTTTGAGATATTTAAGGTTATCACAAACAAAACAGTTCTCATTTGATTAGACCCTTATATATATATATATATATATATATATATATATATATATATATATATA
>NC_037529.1:9182515-9186184 GCF_001531365.2 Cynara cardunculus var. scolymus | reverse complement strand
TATGAGCGCATGACTTTTAAACCTGTGTGATTTTGTACGTGAATATGTATTTATATATATATATATATATATATATATATATATATATAATATGAAATTGAAGGTGATACACATTCTGTTTTTGTATGAAAGTATTTGATTATAGCACATTTAAACAATATTCATATTATGGTTTGCATTTTATTCCCCCACATACATACATATATATATATATATATATATATACATATATATATATATATATATATATATATATATATTTAGAGGTTAATTGCTATAAAATTGCAACTATTACCTTCAAACCCGACCTACCAATCATCCATCAAAATCAATCATGACTCATACTTTGAATCTTCTCATCAGTCCAACAATAATTCTGTTACTTCACCAAACAATGTTTTAATTATTGACCTTTTGATAATGATATTAACCTAAAGTTTTAATTATGCATCAATTCTAGTTTGAATACCAAAATTAAATGCCACATATATATGTACCACTTTTAAGTATCACTTTCTAACTTCTACCGCCACAACCTTCAATCCATTTACCATTCATTTTAATGCATTCCACAAAAACGGTGTCCGATTGATTTGAGCATTGTTTCCACATGTCAAAAGTGATTTGAGGTCTTGGGTTTAAATCTAAGGAGAAATAAAAATACATTTGTGGCTACGGAGGTTCAAATGCGGTGACTTTGAGCTACCCGCAAAGCATGTGGTCGTCCTGAGATTAATCGATTCGCATAACAGGTTCAGGTTGGATATCCAGATTAATCAAAAATATATATAAATGCATTACTTTTATTAAAATTAGTTAGACACTTGTACTTTAATTATCACGACACCTTATCCATCTATGACCTCAACATTCCATTTCTTAACAAGTTGTCACGACTAACTAATTATTAAATTAGTCAACTTTTGAAATATATTGTATTAATTAATCTTTACTATAATGGTATTCGCATAATGCTGCGAGATACATCTTGATTTTAATATTTTATTTTATTATTTATGTTAGTCGATGTTATAATATGGTCTTATATATGTGATTTTGAGAAATCGATAATGTTTTTATTTTTGAATAAAATATAAATTTGAAGATATCATAAAAATTTGACAAAAATATATCGATATTAGTGTCAAATTAACTATTTAAAATTCCTCAATTTTTAATGTAATTTTTTAATTTAATTTTTTGTTATAATTTAATTTAGGTAAAATAACGAAGTAATTTATATTTGGTTTGATAATCTAATTTTCTTATAAAGATGATAAATAATTATTTTGTTAGAACTCGATTAGCTATCCTAGTTATATTTTAGATTTTTTATATTTTAAAATGAGATGTTTATCCACTATTTGATTATATTTATCCACAGTTAGTTATACGAATTCAAACATCGAGCTTTAATAAGTTGTACTTATTCATAATTTACTTGTAATCTTAAATTTTAAGTAATATGCATCAATATACATTGCTTTATGTATAAAAAATGGTTTTTAAGAATTTTTATCAAATACTTTATGATATAGTATAGATTATTGAATACAAAATTATTATTTTAAGTTACAATATTAGGAATAATAATTATCTCAATATCTAACTATTGTAATTTATTTATAAACAACTAGAAGGGTACTCGCGCAATGCAGCGAGATACATCTTAATTTTAATGTTCTATTTTATTTTTCGTCTCTGTCAATGTTATAATACGATTTTATGTGTTCTAAGAAAACAATAATAATTTTATTTTTGAATAAAATATAAATTTAAAAAAAATATATCAATGTTAATATCAAATCAACTATTTAAAAGTTCTCATTTTTTAATGTAATTTCTTTAAATTTTTTATTATAATCTAATTTAAGTTTAATAATGAAATAATTTATTTTTGGTTTAATAATATAACATTTTATAAAGATAATAATTAATGTTTCTGTTAGAACTCAATGATTATCCTAATTCTATTTTGGTTTTTTAAATTTAAAATGAGATGTTTATCATGTATTTGATTATGTTTATCTGCAATTAGTTATACGAAATCAGATATGAAACTTTAATAAGTTGTACTTACATACAATCTACTTGTAATTTTGAGTTTTAAGTAACATGCATTAATAAACAATACTTTATGCATAAAAAATGATTTTTAAAAGTTGTTGTCAAATGCTTTATAATATGATATAGATACGTAAAAACTTACAAAATACTACACGATATGTTAAAATTATGTATTTTATGTCAAAAATATAACTTTATAACCGTAATATGTTTTCTTTTATAATAACTGAATTTGCCAACTACTCCAGCAACATAATAATACAAACTTCCTAATTCCTAATCTACCCTTCATTAATCGTAATAAAGTATAACTTTCATGGTCAAAATATACAATTCAAAAATCCTAGGGTTAACCCAACATTGTTTGGTAAACCTAAACTAATTTATTTTTTGAGTACATATTTGGATGAAATGAGTTAATTTATTCAAAAGCTAGTTATGGTAGTTTTTAGTAGCTTGTTCTCACTTTTTCAATTATAACCATGATTAATGTTAATATTAGTTGTCATTTATTATTAGTTAATATTAATTTCAATTTGTTAATTAGTAATGGGAAAATTGCATCAAAATGGAACCAACTTTCACCTGATTCCTATTTTGGGGAACCAATTTTCAAAATCGTCATTTTGGGGAACCAACTTTCACTTTATTTTTATTTTGGGGAACCAACTTTCACCTGATTCTTATTTTGAGGAACCAACTTTCAAAATCGTCATTTTGGGGAACCAACTTGCATCTGATTCCTATTTTGGGAAACCAACTTGCAAAATAATTATAGAAAAATAACTAAAATTCATTTCTTTTCAAAAATTAATGCAATAAAATCTATTTTTTATTTCAAATCTCGTTTTTTTAAATTCAGATATAAAATTGAAGATTTTTCGAAAAAAATCCAAATTACCACGATAAAAATTGTTTTTTACTAATGTAATAAAAAATCAATTTAATAGAAAAAAATTAATTGATGCAATAAAAAATAAATATTAAATATCACATTCAAGATTTTTATATCTAACCAATTTGTGTCAATATTAAAGTTTAAATCAAATTTGGCAAATCCAACCAAAAGTTTGATATAGACCCTTAAATAATCTGTTACCGGTTCAACAGATCAATCAGACCTTTAAATAAACAAAAAGTTCGATAGAGACCCCTAAATGACAATTTTAAAAGTTGGTTCCCCAAAATAGGAATCAAGTGAAAGTTGGTTCCATTTTGGTGTAATTTTCCCATTTTTCTATAATTATTTTGCAAGTTGGTTCCCCAAAATAGGAATTAGGTGCAAGTTGGTTCCCCAAAATGACGATTTTGAAAGTTGGTTCCCCAAAATAGGAATCAGGTGAAAGTTGATTCCCCAAAATGACGATTTTGAAAGTTCGTTCCCCAAAATAGGAATCATGTGAAAGTTGGTTCCATTTTGGTGCAATTTTCCCATTAGTAATTAACTAAGTTTAATTATTGATTAATATTTATTTTAAATTATTAACTATATTGTATATTAGTCATCAATATTAGTTATTGATTATTTAGCATTATTTATCAAATATTTTTGTATTATCATTATTCAATATGTTAAAAATATAACAATATTAAATATATAAC
>NC_037529.1:9176302-9182355 GCF_001531365.2 Cynara cardunculus var. scolymus | reverse complement strand
ACATTATATAATAATAATAATAATAATAATAATAATAATAATAATAATAATAATAATAATAATCAATCAACATATTGTTAAATATTTTAATTATAGAGGGAGACTAATTGCACCACTATATATTGTTAAATGCACCCTACCTGATACTTTTATCCCCACACATATCAACATCAAAACCAAAAATCACTTTTTACATTCTCAGTGCATGAATTGGTTCGATTTTTGACATGGGGTGCAAACTATATAAAAATTGCGCCGGGGGTGAAACCTTAATTTCAATACCTTGACCAGGTGCCACATCCACAATTTTAACCAATTTGACCTCCATAATTTTTGGAAAAAATCTCAATTTCCACAATTTTAACCAACAAGGAAGATCACCTTACAGAGAGATGTAATCATGTGCGTTTATTTTGCAGAGGAAAATGTTTGGGGTAAAAGTTTTTTGATCCCCACTTTATGTTGTATTTATATAGAAAAGAATAAATGGGCAATAGCCTATCGATTTAATGTTAAGGGGGTGGTAATTATGGAGACACGCAAGTCCGTAAATTGCTGACCTAGGTATAAATTGTAAAGTTTTTAAATGTCAAGGGGCAAATGTGATAATCGGTTATTCGGTTATAAAGCTCGGGATTGTTTTAAAAAATGGTAAAAAATTGAGGGGCATAATTGGTTTATGTGCTTAAATTCTTTTTAAACATCCACCACCTCGTTTGTTTATTATGGCTATTGATGAGATATTTTACTTATCTTATAAAAAAGTTGATAAAAAGTTGGTGACAAGCTTATGTGTATGTGTTTTTGGAGCTCGAGTAAACATAACCAAAGAAGGGAGCTAGAAAGATCGATTATGTGATTCTTAACTGAATTTGTTGCTATTGATCTTCATATCATCATCTATGTGAATTACATAAGATGGGTTATTTACAAACTTTTCTTATTTGGTAGTTGAAATTAGAACCGTATGGTTCTTTTTATGGGGATGTTATAAAAAATGTTTTGGATGCTTTAAATTAGCATAATTGTGGGATTTTGATATGCTATATCATGTGTTTGAAATAAGGGTGACATATCAAAGAGATGTGTATTTTGGTTATAAGGGTGACATATCAAGGAGAGATGTATTTTGGGATAAGGGTGACATATCAAGGAGAGGTGTATACTAGAATAAGGGTGGCATAATCATCGGAATATAAAATCTGAGTTTTTGATCAAAGTGTTTTATGTTATCGCATCTTTATGATGTGATGACTTGGAGTTGTCGCATATGTATGATGCAATGACTTAAAGTTATCGCATCCTATTGATGAAATGAAAAGTGGTTATCAAATCCTTATGATGCGAGGAGTATGTTTATCGCATCATTTTGATGCGATGAGATGGGGTCCTTGCACCAGTGTGTTGCGAGGAGATAGGGTTCTCTCACCCATGTGATGCGACAAAATTATATTTTTACCTATATGATGTGATGAATTTTATCAGAATGTGTTAAATGATTTATTGAGGTTATTTGATGTGATAAATTGGTGATATCTCATCTTTTAGATACGACTAAAAAAGTTTGTTATGTCAAAATGTTGTATATTTGTTATTATTATAAATATGAGTTCATAAATATGTTTGGTGATTATTCATCCTGTAATAGCCAACAAAGGGATTTTTTACTAGACCTCAAGGTCTAACCCTCATTTTGATGTTTTAAAATGTGCATACAGGTCAGACACAACCAAAGGATAAAGGGAAAGGGAAACTGTGAGGAGTTTTATATGCTTACATGGGATGTGGAGGATAACATGTTATCTGTTGTATTTGAATACTTGTTACATATACAAGCTTTGTACAGATATTTTGTGAAAAAATTGGTAACTACTTCGTAATGTAGTTTTTGTGAATAATAAGACTAGTTGTGTAAATTATATTTCTTAATATATGGAAATATATGGTTATATGCAAATGTGATCCTTGGGGTGTTACAAGTTTGATATCAGAGCCTGAGTTTAATAGATTTAGATATTCAACATGATGATTAGACTTAAATTGTATTATTTGCATATTAAGGGTCCCTAACATATGTAGATATTTTGGAATAAATATGATGGGTTAAAAGAACGATATATAAGGTGAATTCATGATTACATTGGTAAATTCAAATTACAACTGACCAATGTAATCATGAATTTACAGGTACATATTTGTACTTGGATACCTTATTATATTTGGGGAATGTGATTATGTGAATATTAAAATTTGAAAATTTACAGATGGCAAGCCATTCACGAAGGTCTGAAAGAATCGCCCTCATCAGCCCGAACGAGAGGGAAAGTTCACTTGAAAATGTTCATACAAATCTACCAGCTGGCAGAGGTAGAGGGAGAGGTCGGGGCAAGGGTCGTGGAAGGGGACGTGTGAGAGGAAAGAACAGTCAACCTGAAATTCAGCCAGACCAGGGTAAATCAATTCAGGAGAACGTGAATTAAGAACCAGTACAACATCCTGAGTATGTTACTTGGGACATGTTAACGGAGGAAATGAGCAAGCTGAGAAATACTCTAACTTCTATTTTAGGAGTACCGTCCAGGGTGGAAACAGAAAGGGTTGAAATAAATCAACAAGTCTAATCTACAAACACTAGAGGGGGCGACAACAAAATGTTCATAACCTGCCCCCTACATTCTCTGGAGAAAGAGACCCTGTGAAGGCAATGTGCTGGTTGAGGGAGATAGAATCTGTATTTAATACCATTAAGTGCTCTTACGTGGATAGAGTCAGATTTGTCGTGTCAATGCTGAAGTCTAATGCCTTGTAGTGGTGGGATGTTGAATAATTAGCAAGACCTAATGTTTTGCAAACAATGTCTTGGATGGAATTTGTAGACCGATTCAGGGAGCAATTCTACCCAAAAGCGGCAGTCAGACAATTAGAAGAAGAACTCTTAAAGTTAGAAATGGTAACCAAATGGTAAGGGAGTACACTGAGAAATTTATCGAACACTCCCTATTTGCAGAGCAGTACATTTTATCAGAATCTTGTAAAGTTGAGAGATATATCTGGGATTAAAACCTTCGATACGAGAATTTGTAATTGCAATGAATCCTTCGACTTTTCCAATAACAGTAGATGCGACAAAAACAACAGAAAGGAACAAGAACAAACATGGAGAGGAGAAAGTAGTTGAGAAAATGAAATGAGAAGGGTCTTCAACTGAATATAGAAGAGCAAAATTTTGTAAACACATAAAATCGTCCTGCCCAACGATTTAATGAAAGATCATGCTAGAGATATCACCGTGTTCATCAAGGTGGCTGTAACTTTGAATAGAGGAAGTGTCATAGATGTGGGGAGCCGGGGCACTTGTCCACGAAATTGCCGAATTCCTCAACGATGTTTTCATTGTAATTCTCCTGATCATATTGCGCATAGGGGAGTCAATATCCGAAGAGGTGAACCAGATAGGGCGATGAGCCGATCATTTTAGATGACAAAGGGAGGGGCAGAGGAAACCCCCGATGTGGTAACAAGTACATTTCTTATCAACTTCGTATATGTCAAGATGTTATTTGATTCTGGTGCTAATTATTCATTTGTATCACCTTTATTTGCTGGGTCTCTATCCTTAATTACGGATTGGGTACTATTTTCATAATTTCTAAAGAAAAACGACTAAGAGGTGAAAACAAACGAAAATGACTTTTCTAATTAATTTCCCCTTTTCATCTATTTTGATTTTACTATAGTAAAAAGTACCAAGAATGTGAAAGAACCACCTTTTAGTACACATACGAGGAGTAAAAACAATGAATAAAGGGGCCAAAATAGGTGCCTTTTTAACATAAGCTGAAAGTTAACGGTTAAGAAAACTATATTATAATTTTATATTTTGAGTGATTAAGTTTTTTAATTTTTTTAACAAGTAAATGCTTGTTTTTATTGAAATTCAAGGATTTATTTATTCGATTTTAGTAAACTCGATCAAAGATTATCTTTCTAATAAAATATTCAAGAACTTAAACACTCAAAATGTGAAAGTATGTTTTTTTTTCTAGTTCTCTTTGATTCTCTTAACATAATTCACTTAGGAGGCATCTGGTTTACATAATGGAGTTTTATGGAATTGGAATCCATCAAAGGAATTTGATTTTGAAGGAATTAGAATGGAATTTAACCATACGTTTGGTTGGTAGGAATTGGAATGGAATATTTCAAAAGAATTGGAATCTCTATCTTTGTTTGGACCAAATCCACCCTCGCCACCTCCCCCCCTACCAACCACCATGCCACTATGTGGTCGTCACAACTATCACCCCGCTCCCGCCTCCCGTCTCCTGTCCAACCCCCTGACCCATACTCAACCGACCACCGTACCACTACTGCTCCTGCCCTCACCCCCATTTGCACCCTTGACCCTCGTCCACCCTCACTACCCCGTCCACACCCTACCGACCACCATGCCACTACTGCCCTTGCCTTCACCCCCATTCGCACCCTTGACCCTCAGCCACCCCCATCGTCCTGCTCACACCCTACCGACCACCATGCTACTACTATTGTCATTACATCTACTACCCCGACCCACCCCCTTCTCACCCCGCCCACCCTACCTAAACCCCACTGCCATTGTCTGCCCCACCCTAGTGGGTGGGGGGCAGAGGTGGACGAGGGCGGAAGTGAGGTGAGTGGGTATGACGACGACGATAGTGGTATAATGTCAATGGTGGGTTGGGGTAAGGTTGGGTGGATGCGAGTGTTGGTTGTAACGACGACAATATTGGTATGGTGGTTAGGGGGTTAGTGTAAAGGCATGATAGTAGTAGCATGATCGTGTAGGGATGTTGGGTAGGTGATGGGGGATGGGATGGGTGTGTGTGATGACAACAGTAATGACATGATAGTTAGTGGTGGATTGGGGGTTAGATTAAGGCGATGGGTGGGGGTTTGGGTGGTGGTTATGACAACGACAATAGTGGTATGATGGGGAGGGGATTAGAGATGGGGCATGACTGTAACAGTAGTAACATGGTCCTGGTGGTGGTAAGGGGTATGTGGTGATGAAATTCAATTCCTTCACTTATGTCAATGAATGATCAATTATTTTAATTTGTGGAATCCAAAGGATTTCATCAATTTCAATATGTGAACCAAATAAAGAAATTGACCATTTCAATTCATTTGAATTTTGCAAACCATTTAACACCTTAGTTTTCTTACTTGGATGCTTACACGTTCAAATTTATAGAATTTAAGTCTACCATTTATATTTGAATTAAATAAAACTCGATACTATAAAAAAGTTTAACAAGACCCATAACTAAAAATGATAACACGTATAATTATTTGATTCAAATTTTCTATTAATAGGATGTTTGGATTTCCAATTTTGAAATTAAAAATGTGATATAAAATAATAAATCCTTATAAGACATTTATGCTACTTATAATCGTAAGAATTACTTTCGATACATTTTGATTCATTAAAAAGGTTAACGAGAAAATAATGATATATTAAATAATTTTACTAACCCATTTCACAATCAATCAATTTCGTTGTAGATAGCATCAAATTGATTATTTGATTTGTACATCATCAGATAATTATATAAAAAAACACACACTTAAGTACACACACAATGTCCAACACAAAACTAATTCACACATAACTTTCAAAAATACATGTCCAAACATGTCATAAAACGATGTTTTTTCATTTAAAGGTTGTATTTAAAGACTGTCTCAGTTCGGATTGTTCTCTGCAACTCGGGAACATGAAGTTCGAATCGCTAATTCTTGTTTTGAGAAACATACTTTAAAAAAATATATTTAAGAATCTATACTTAAAAATACATATATTTTAAAAAAGGTTAAATGCATGAAATAACAACCTACTTTCATAAATTTTCTTATTATAACATTCTACTTTTCTTTTTCTTTATTACAGCAATATACTTTCAAACTATTTTTTATTAAGTCATCATACTTTATATTTTTTACCTATTATAGCAATGGGTAACCTGTTACCTTTTAAACCGATTAACCCCTTGACTTTTTTTGCTTGT
>NC_037529.1:9161330-9175492 GCF_001531365.2 Cynara cardunculus var. scolymus | reverse complement strand
ACCACTTACATCAACATTGATTACTAGAAGTTTCAAATTATATCACATTTAAATATAATTTTTAAAATTATGTTCTTCAAAATAAAAAATAAGTTTCAGTTTTATACGATTTGTTTTTATTAACATTATAAAATTACTATAAGGGTATTCGCATAATGTAGCGAGATATATTTTGATTTTAATATTTCATTTTATTCTTTATCTCAGTCGATGTTATAATATGGTCTTATGTGATTTTGAAAAAAACAATGATGTTTTTATTTTTGAATAAAATTAAATTTGAATATATCATAAAATTTTGACAAAAATATATCGATATTAGTGTCAAAATTAACTATTTAAAATTCCTCATTTTTTGTGTAATTTTTTAAATTCAATTTTTTTTATAATTTAATTTAGGTTCAAAGTAATTTATATTTGGTTTAATAATATAATTTTTCTTATAAAGATAATAATTAATTATTTTGTTAGAACTAGATAATTATCCTAATTATATTTTAGATTTTTTATATTTTAAAATGAAATGTTTATTTTCTATTTGATTATGTTTATTCGCAGTTAATTACACGAATTCAAACATCGAGTTTTAATAAGTTATACTCACGCACAATTTACTTGTAATCTCAAATTTTAAGTAATATGCATTAATAAACAGTACTTGATGCATAAAGAATGATTTTTTATAGTTTTTGTCAAATGATTTATAATATAGTATATATATATATATATATATTTTTTAAGAATCTATAATTAAAAATACATATATTTTGGATTTTTTTTTTATATTTAAAGTCTTAAAAAAACCACTTACATCAACATTGATTACTAGAAGTTTCAAATTATATCACATTTAAATATAATTTTTAAAATTATGTTCTTCAAAATAAAAAAATAAGTTTCATTTTTATAACGATTTGTTTTTATTAACATTTTAAAATTAATTTATGGAATTAATTATTGGTGTGAAGGACATTTTGGGAATGTGCAATCAAAAGGTCCCCATAAATTCCAACTGCCCTTATCACTTTCACGTCCATATCCAACTATTAGGTTCAGGTGAATACCAATTTTACATCCTTTTCACTTTCACCCCTTAACTTATCACATAATACATAATTAACCCTATATTATTGTCATCTCCAACTTATCGAGGTCTATTTCGTTTAGTTCCAACATGACATGGATCGGTTTCTGTTCAATTTGATTCCTTTTGAAACTGCAAATGTTCGTGCACACATTGATTAATCCATTGGGAATCTTAAGATTAATTGGTTTGTCAGTTGAAGGTTTCATGTCGTTTTTGAATCTGAGCAAATTAAATTTGGTCAGTTACGTTGAGTTATGGACGATGTGGTTTGGTTCTCAGCGATATTTTCATACTTTTTGCCCTCGTATGGTACGTAATATAAAATTTAAAATTAAATCAAAAGTATCAGAGGAATTATGCCAATTAATATTTTGTCATATCATTTACATTACAAAATATTCGTATAGTGGAAGGTTCAAATAAAAAAAATTAAATATCGTGAGAAAGTAAAAAACAGAAGTTCATATGTGAATCATGAAAAAGTACATTTGAAAATACATATGTGAACTCATATGAATAATCTGTAACGTCGATCACATATGCATTTTTAAATAGATTACTTCGAGATTTTTTCAATGCTCATATATGAATTTTCTCATAGCCTTTCATTTTTTGTATTCTCACAATATTTACCCTTTTATTAAAACCGCCCCTATATACGTAATCTATAAATTTTTATAATAAAAAATTAACAAAAATTTATTAGGCATATATTTAATGGTTGTTTGTTTACCTATTAATAGTTTCATTAACAGACAACTTCTGAATTGTTAAAAGGTTAAATCTTGTTTGACAAAAAAAAGATCCGTCTCTTAATGGTTTCAAAATACTCTGAATGATTTTGTATCCCGAGACTCCCTTAACCATTCAACGTCCTAATTAAATTATGAACATTTACCAAATAATTATATTTCATTTTGCACTATATCATGAGACCTTCTTAATTATTCTGACCACTTAATGGTTCCAAAATATTCTGAATGATTTTCTATCCCGGGATTCCCTTATTCAACGTCCTAATTTAATCATGAACATTTACCAAATAATTATATTTTATTTTGCACTATATTTCATTTGGCAATTGCTGAATGGTTTGGTGCAAAATGATTAAATGGTCAGAATGATTAAGAGGCTCTCATGCAAAATAAAATATAACTGTGTGGTAATTATGTACAATAAAATTAGGGCTCTTAATAGTTAAGGGAGATCCAGGATACAAAGTCATTCAGAGGGTTTTGGAACCATTAAGAAACAAATTTTTTTTCTTGCCAAACAAGATTCACCTTTTAACGATTCAGTGGTTGCCTATTAATGGAACTATTAAGAGGTAAACAAACAACCCTTAATCATCCTGCATCAAATCACTCAGCAACTGTCAAACAGCCTCTTAATCTAGTTATAGAAACTAAAAAAAAAGATCTTTTTCATTTTTATAAAACATTTTGAACATCTAACTAATAATTAGATATATTTTTTTCCAATTCAAACAGCAATAGCATCATTATTTTAAATACCATATGATATGATATAAAAAAAGAAAATAAAAATAAAAAAACAATATAATATAATAAGGAAAACATGAATGTCATAACACTTTCCCTGTACTTTGACATGGGTGGTTGAATATGTCTGCTAAAAGATATATACACAAATATGGAATCCTTCTGCTACCCTTTCTACCAAACTCTGCTACTCCTTTACAAGCTTATACCATTACCATGAATAAAATTACCTCTTTTTTAAATAAAAATTAAAAAAAATACTTCAATTTAAAGATCTTGAATTTGAAATACATTTCAATAAACAGATGACAAAAGTTTTTTCAAACCGGTTCAGCTTTTTTCATGGAAAAGCTTTCACTGGCATCAAAATCTCGGGAGTTCGGAGGTTGAGTTAACGAAGGCGATTCGGTTTCGAGAGGAGAAGGAAAATCAGCTGAGATGGTTTCCCAAGAAACTTCATCGTCCTTGGTTCTTTGTCTACGGTCCAAGAAGGTCGGTTTTAATGGGGATTTTACCATTTCGACCTTCCAAGTCAGCATTGCGACGACCTCCGACATGGCTGGCCTTATGTTTGGATGAGGCTGAAGGCATAATAAAGCCATATGAACTGTTTTCATAACATCCTTCACTACAAAACCATCCTTTTGCATTCTTGGATCAATGAGATCAACCATTTGTGACCTCTCATATAGCTTCCATGCCTTGTATCATAAAACATACAAATTAGTCATAATCAAATTTGTTTTGTAAACATTATACAATACACCTTTAATACTATTCAACAACTAAAACCAAACCAAACCAAACCAAACCAAACCAAACCGACCGAATATCTTGAACCACTAACCAACAACTGTCTATGTAATCTATATAGGCTGTTTACTACTCGCTGACTGCCTCTTACTGGTTGAGACTTGAGAGGTGCTTACCAGGTAAGAAGAGATGTTTATCAACACTGACAAATATGTTGACCAGTAAGAAAAGGGTTGCTTTCTGACTCGGTTAGTGTTTTAGTCAGCATGTACTCATACATTTGGTAAACAACCATTCTTACTCGGTCAGAAAAGCATGTATCAGGCCTTGCAAACTGATGCACAGTACCTAATAATACTCAGAAAAATGAAGCTAGTCCAACAGTATGATACATTTGGGTGGTTGGAATGTAGGGTCGGTAAGACAGAAGCCGAACAAGTAATTGTCAATTAGTGGAATCAAATCATTATAAATGTGTATAAATATCAAAAAGATTTGTTGACTATGAAAGCCAAGTCCTGTCATTCGGTAGCGAGACTTTTTTGTGTTTGTAACCGGTTACAGGCCGATCCATTAACCGGTCACGGGCCTCATGCCCAATGTGCATCTATGACTAATGACTGTAATCCTAAGGAGTTCAATTCATGTATGCTTTTGTGTTTCACCATTCCATGATTTCTTTCGGTTTATTTTACAGCTTACTCCAATTATATTAGACAAGTAGGCTTCTTTTTGTTGCTTTATATTTCCAATTTGTTTGTAGAGAGCAGAAATGTTAATATTGGCAACAAGATGTAAAATTGCTTACATATTCCGGGAGGTACTGCATTTCTGATGGTAGTGAAAGATCGGTGTTTCTCCTGCAGCTAATGATCTCAAGAACCAGAACTCCAAAACTGTAAATGTCAGCCTTTTCAGATAACTCCCCTCTGATGGCATATTCAGGGGCTGTATAACCTCTACAAATGACAAAGACATGAACAAACATTATTGAATTGCAATCTGAAACTTTAAAATGACTATTCTGCATCTGATGGTAGTGAAAATGACATAAATGTGGTATCTGTTAACAAGAGGCATTGTGTAAAGAGGTTCATTATGCAATAGTTATCATTCGACTTATTCAATAAGAACACTTACAATGTTCCAGCGAATGTGGTGCTGAGATAAGCTTGGTCCTCGGGGAAGAACTTGGCCAGGCCAAAATCTCCAATTCTTGGCTGAAAATTGGCATCTAGGAGAATGTTGCTGGCTTTGATATCTCTGTGAACAATTCTGAAGTGGGACTCTTCATGTAAGTAGTGCAAACCCCGAGCAATGCCCAAAATAATTTGGAACCGAGCATTCCAACTCAGATACTGTTTGCTTTGGCCTATTTAGAACAAAATACGAAAGAGGGGTGGGGGGGGGGGGGGGGGAAGAATGGAACATTATCATGAGATCTAGGCACAGCCTGATAACTTAGAAGACAACAATTCTTTTTGTTGTATTGACAATTTGGGCATTTTGTACCATATGAGATATAGTAACCAAACAGACCCACTATATCCCACCTCTTGGGGGATGTACACAAATCTGACCTCTACCTCAAAGAGTAAAACAATTGTTTTCCTAATGACCCCTCGCTTGTGCGAAAAGAAAGGATAAAACTTGCTAAAAGAATTGATGTGAAAGAACATAAGAAGAACTTGAAAATGTGAAAACGTGTTAGGAGTAAGCAACAACATACAAACAAACAACAAAACAAAACATACCAACAGAAGCACGTACAAGAAAAAATAACCAAGGTAAGAATAACTTACACCCCTAATCTAATCTAAGACTCACTGGCTCACTAACCCTACCCCCTTCTTTAACTCTCCAAATCCCTTCTTCCCGACTAGGTTATCTACAATTCCTCACCCTTAGTCTGCTATCCTTATCTTGCGCCTACAAGAACTCCTATCAGAGGCCATTTCCTCGGAAATCCCTAAAGCCATCATGTCTAACCATAGTTGCTCATCCCAAGTTCCAAGTCCTCCTCGGCCTAGCCCTCCTTCACTCTCTTGACACTCACTTTCAACCCTCCTCACTGGCGCCGCATCTGTCTTCTACGAAGTAACATTTTGATTCGAGTAGCTAGAAAGAAGTTAATGCATGTTAGAATGAAATTTTAAAAAAATATACCATATATAATGAGGTCCAAACTCCTGTTCTTCATGTATTCATATACAAGTACCCTTTGAGGTCCCTCAGAGCAGCAACCAAGAAGGCGGACAAGGTTCTTGTGTTGTATGCTTGTGATCATCCTCACCTCTGCAAGAAACTCCGACTCTCCTTGTTGTGATTTATCAAGAGACAGTTTCTTTATAGCAACCAGCCTCCCATCTTGTAATTTACCCTATAAAAAGCGCTTTAATTCATATATCTTGAATCAAATTATGAATAGTTGAACATCATTAGCGTCATAAATCTATAAATTTCCCCCCAAAAACAACAAAAAGGACTTTTTATCGGGCATTAACCAAAGAAGATTTCAAGGAAACATACTAGATAGACCGGCCCAAATCCACCTCTCCCGAGAAGATTACCCTCATGGAAGTTCCTAGAAGCTTCCTTTAATGTTCGAAAGCTAAAATAGCTTATTGTTTGAAGTTTCCCATTAAAATAATCTTTTGCAGCTGCAATTCACAAGAGAAATTTAATCAACTAAAATCAATCTATCAACACGCCATTGATCAGCTTAAACATCACAAACTGTAGACCATATAAGCATATTGAGATAACATATACAACCTTTACAGCTGTCTTCGCGTTTTACACACTTTCCGAGCTGTGTCGGTCTGATAAACTTGCGCAAGGCAACAATAATAATCAGCAAAACTAAGAACAAGACCAATCCTCCGAGGAAAAAGAATAAGCCTGCTCTATGGTGCTTCATTGATGAGCTTTCTTGATCAAGTGATAATGGTATTGAAGGTTTTTCTGCAATAGATGATGACATTATAGTGTTCTTGTCAAGTAAACAACTGTGATACACAAATGGCCATTCCTTCTTTACAGCTTAACATGCTCATATTACTTTAGAACACGATATAAACCAATTTCAGTTACCAAGTGTCTTGAAAGATAACATCATTTACACTTCAAAAGATTATAGTACTAGATTTCATATTTGCAATAGTCCATAATTTACAAATTAATATGCAAAAGTATGTTAGTTTTTTGGAGTAGCATGGTGGTGTAAAGATAAGATTAAACCATAGTAAAAGCAAGAGAGGGACATAACATGAGAAATCCCAGACTCAACCACTACCTTGATAAGAAACTAAAATCCAAACAGTACACAAGACCATTTTTGACCAGTTTGTTGGGAAATTCTCCCGAACAATACGATTTCATCAGTTGGGTCAAATATCAACACCCAAATGCAAGATTCTTGAAGGCTACAAGTGAATGAAAACGTATTTGATGTCAAAACACATCTGTGTCACACCAGGTGCTTGTTTAAAGTTCTCTGTGACAGATTCTTGAAAAACCCAACCGCAGGTTTCTGCAATCACGACTAAACATCAATAGCAAGTAGGATATACCTTGAAGTAGACGAGGCATTTCGTCTTGTCCAAATCTTTACCGTCTCTGCATCCTCCAATGCCTCATTAGCAGAAATGAATTGAAATGGCGGGAGAAAGCAGCAGTTTCTTCTCGAATACCAAAAGCTTGTCTTATGTTTGTCTGGATGGTATAAGGGGAAATGACAAACGACAAAGCCGAGATGATGGAAGCAGATTATCGGAGATTTCAAAGTATAATAAATCCAAAGAAGGGTGTATGGAGGTGATTGTCTTCTTGTTGAAGACGGCAAAATTGGAAGAGAACGTGGATTCGATTTTTTGAATACAAGAATGAGAAGATTCTTGGCTACTGTTATCGAGAGAGAGTGGGGGCAGACCCCCACGAATTCTTCTGAACCTGAAAGGATCTCTTCATTCAACGTTGCAGATTCTCACATTTTCATAGTGAAATTTTTTATTAAATAATTTAAATAGATTGTTACAAACCACAAAGGTATTCATACAATTTATCGAGATATATTTTGATTTTAATATTTCGTTTTATTTTTATCTGTGTCGATATAATACGATTTTATGTGGTTTTAAGAAAGCGATAATATTTTTATTTTTGAATAAAATATAAAATTAAAAATATCATATAAAATTTACAAAAAATATATCGATATCAGTATCATATTAACTATTTAAAAGTTCTTGTTTATTTATTTTTTTAATTCAAAATTTTTATTATAATTTAATTTAACGTAACGAATTAATTTAATTTACGTTTAATATTTTTTTATAAATATAATAATTAAGTATTTTATTAGAATTCAATAATTATCTTAATTATATTTTAGATTTTTTTATAGTTGAAATGAGATATTTATCATGTATTTTATTATGTTTATCTGCAGTTAGTTACATGAATTCATATATGGAGCTTTAATAAGTTGTATTTACGCACAATCTACTTGCAATCTTGAGTTTTAAGTAATATGCATTAATAAACAGTACTTTAAGCATACAAATGATTTTTAAGAGTTTTTGTCAAATTTTTTATAATATAGCATAAATGATGTTATATGTAACTTATTTTACGTAGAAATTACATAAAATTATGAATTGGAAATGTAAAACATAAGTTTTAATTGATATGTTTGAGTAGGAAATTAATAAATAAAAGTTTATTTATTAATATATAGGGATGCAATTTTATGAATAAATATCTATACTATATTATAAAGCATTTGACAAAAACTCTTAAAAACTACTTTTTATGCTTAAAGTACTGTTTATTAATGCATATTACTTAAACCTCAAGATTGCAAGTAGATTGTGCGTAAGTACAACTTATTAAAGCTCCATATCTGAATTCGTATAACTAACTGTAGATAAACATAATAAAATACATGATAAACATCTCATTTTAACTATAAAAAATCTAAAATATAATTAAGATAATCATTGAATTCTACTTAATTATTATCTTTATAAAATTTATAATATTAAACCAAAAATAAATTATTTTATTATTAAACTTAAATTAAATTATAATAAAAAAATAAATTAAAGAAATTACATAAAAAAATGAGAACTTTTAAATAGTTGATTTGATATTAACATTGATATATTTTTCTTCAAATTTTTATGATATCTTCAAATTTATATTTTATTCAAAACTAAAATCATTAATGTTATCTTCAAAACACATAAAATCTTATTATAACATCGACAAAAACAAATAATAAAATAGAAAATTAAAATCAAGATGTGTCTCGCTGTATTGTGCGAGTACTTTTCTAATTTTTTAAAATAAGAAAATCTCTTAATTTGAAATATTTCTTAGCACTTAGTAGTAGATAAACATATTTTATGAGGGAAAAGTCTTAAACTGCTCAAAAAACTTTCTTATTTTGAATAGTTTAGTTTTTAAACTATTTTTTGAATGAAAAAACCATTAAATTTTTTCATTTAGAATGATTAATTTTTTAAACTATTTTTTTTAATGAAAAAAAATCAATAAATTTTCATATTTTTAAAGATTAAGACCCTGAATTTTAAAAAAGTAAAAATAAAGCATTAGATTTCAGGTTAAAAAAATATAGATAACCAATTTTTAATGGTACCATAGTTTATTTATTATGTTCAAAAACTTAATCAATTAAAGTTGAAAAGTTTAATGGTTTTTCATCCAAGATGAAAAAATATAATGGTTTTTTTCATTCAAAAAAAATAGTACAATGTCTTAATAATTCAAAATAAGAAAGTTTAATATTTTTTTTCATTCAAAAAAATAGTTCAGAGACTTAATCATTCAAAATATGATAGTCCGTTGGGGTTTTTTAATTAAATTTTCTCTTTTTATTACTATAGTCTATATATGTTCATGTGATGCAACATGATATGCCGATATATTTTGATTTTAAAGATGAGAACTTGTATGAAATCCATAAAACCACGAACGTGTTTGTACTAATCTTGTGAATTGTAAGGAAACATTTTGCTCTTTTGCAAATTAAGCAGTGTTTCGACATGCTACAAAAACGATTTCGTTACAAACTTTAATTTTTACAGTGTTGGACAAAACAGATTACAAATATTTTAAAATGAAAAGCATTTATATACAAATAAGTTAGATAAACAATTATCGTTAAAAAACCAATCTTTTAAAATAAACGTATAATTACTATTTATTTTAATTAAATTGTTTTTTAATTATCCCATTATTTAAGCTTCGACCCTTGTAATATTTGGGGTTTGAAACTTTAAAATCACAAACACATCTTCGATTTCAATTTTCAAACCCATTTTTATCAATGATTTCAACTTTTGAACTCTTAAAATTAAATATGGTTTAGAAGCATGGTCATTCCTTAGCATATTAAATGTGAGATTTTGAACAGAGTCCCCGAAAAATTGGGGCCCAAATTTACATGTGTTTAGGGTTTTTTTATCAACCTGTGTAAAACTATAGCCGAAATTATTTGGATTCAAACATTAATTGTTTGGTTTTAGGTTCAAACCATTAATGGCATATGTTTAATTTCAGATTACTAATCGTTTTAGGTTTAGTCTATTTTTGTTCTTAACATATATTTTCTGTTATTTCATTTATGCAATGTAACCAAAAGTTTTGGATGTAACAAAGCTTCCAAAGAGATTGGAACGTCCTTGTTTAGAAGTACACATCATTCTCTTTGATATTATCGTATATGAGCAGATCTAAGTTAAAGATCAAAAAACTATTCTCTTTGATTAATTTGTTTCTTTAACGATATCAGGATTCGATCAACAACTTGTTTAGGTAAGAATTTCGGAAATTGTGATGGTGATGAAGATAGTTTAACAACTGTAAAGTTTCTAAAAAGACATAAAAGGAGCAATGAATATGTCAGTGGATTTGGGAATGTAGTTTCATGGTTGCATATACGCAACAAACGTGTCTAAAAACTCCGTCTGGTGATGAGGGCCCACTTATTAGTAAGACGTGTTATTACTATAATTCGTTGTTTTATTATTAGGCATCGCAACCAAAAATTAAGAGACTACAAAACCAAAATTTTAGTAAATATGAGTTTTAGTGATTAACAATGATAGATACATCTGCAATCGTCGTTCAATCATCACTTGGGATGTCATTCATCGAGTCTTCAATTGGGATGGCAATTAAGGTCCGATGGGACGCCTCTGATACTTGTGTTATAAATTTTTTTGACAAAAAATTCTTAAAAATTATCTTTTGTGTATAAAGTACTGTTTATTGATGCATATTATTTGAAATTCAAAATTATAAATAGATTGTGCGTAAGTACCCTTTATTTAAACTCAATGTTTAAATTCATGTAACCAACTGTAGATAAACATAATTAAATACATGATAAACATGTAATTTTAAATAGAAAAAATCTAAAATATAATTATGATGATCATGTAGTTTTAACATAATACTTAATTATTATTTTTATAAAAAAATTAGATTATTAAACCAAAAATAAAAACTTCCATTATTAATCTATACTACTTTATAAAGTATTTAACAAAAACTCTTAAAAAATATCTTTTATGCATAAAATGTTGTTTATTGATGTGTATTACTGAAAATTCAAGATCATAAGTAGATTGTGTGTAAGTATAATTTATTAAAACTTCATGTTTGAATTCGTGTAAACAACTGTAGATAAACATAATTAACTACAAGATAAACATCTCATTTTAATTATAAACACTCTAAAATATAATTAGAATAATCATGAAGATCTAACAGAATACATAATTATTATTTTATCATAAAATTACGTTATTAAGCCAAAAAAAAAACTTCGTTTTATTAAAGAAATTACGGAATGAAAATGAGAATTCTTAAATAATTAATTTGATATTAATAACGATTTATTTTTCTTCAAAGTTTTATTATATCTTCAAATTTATATTTTTTATTTAAAAATAAAAACATTATCGTTATCTCAAAACCACATAAAATTGTATTATAATATAGATAGAGACAAAGAATAAAACAAAAAATCGAAATGTATCTCGCTTTATTGCACGAGTGCCCTTCTAGTGTGTGTGTGTGCATATATATATATATATATATATATATATATAGATGGAGGTTCAAATGATAACACATTTATTTTACGAGAATGCGAGAAAACCCTTATCACATGTGATAATACACGTGAGGAAACCTGGTGGTATGCGGACGACATGTTCTGCAACTTAGGCCGCACCAAAGGTCATCTACGTCTATGATTTAGCATCACATGTAATGGTCTTGATGGATTATAGTATCACATCAAAAACACCCTTATCACATGTGATAATACATACGATGAGACTTAGTGGTGTAAGGACGACTTGGCCCACAACCAAGATCGCGCCAAAAGTCGTCCGCTTCTCTGATTTAGTATCACATGTGATGAAATAATAATATCACATGTGATTGTCTATAGTAAAAGAGTGTTCTTGCGTTCTCGTAAAATGAAGGCGTTCTCGTTTGAACCCTTCCCTATATATATATATATATATATATATATATATAGGCCCATTCAAGGAAGAACTGGTTAGTTTGTGGTAACCGTGAGATCCAATCTCAACCACAAATCAATAAATTAGGAAATTTATAATTTTGGTAATTTTTAATTAAAATTTTAATGCAAGGATATTTTAGGTATTTTCTCTCCTCTCTTCTCTCTCTGTCCCCATCTTCCGGCCACCGTCCTCCGGCCACCATCCTCCGGTGATACCACAGTATGATACTCAAGCACATATAAGATGATTGTGATACCACTGTGTTACATATCCGATCGACCGCACAAACGACCACAGTGTGATACCCAATCACATATATGATGCATTGTGATACCACTGTGGTATCACCGGAGGACGGTGGTCGGATGCCGGGGGACGGAGAGAGAAGAGAGGAGATAGGAGAGAGGAGAAAAAAAATACTTAAAATACCCTTGCATTAAAATTTTAATTAAAAATTATCAAAATTATAAATTTCCTAATTTATCTATTGATTTGTGGTTGAGATTGGATCTCACGGTTACCACAAACTAATTAGTTCTCATTTGATTAAACCCATATATATATATATATATATATGAAAATTAATGATCTCATGATTTCTTCATCATTATGAAATATGAATTCACCCCACAAAATTTTAAAGGTTTGTGGGCTTAACAACATAATCATAAGCATAATTAATCAATAATAGCTTGCATAATTCAACCCTAGAGATAACCTACTTCAAATTATTTAATAAAAAAAACAATCAAAGCCGTCATATTTAATTTTTCACCCTACAACACTGTAGCAATGGCATTCTTTTTATTATAATCATCATTTATATGGTCCTCGACGCCACCATTCACGACTGCTATCTTTCTTTTGTTGTTGCTCCTTTTTTTCAATATCGCTCGCTGTAGTGGGTTATCGGACGTAGAAAGATAGCGGTGGTTGTGGTGGTTTGTTTTGGATCCATATCTTCTTCAATAACACAAATACGAAAGAATAATACCCCCGATCTAGATTAGGGTTTTGCTACCTTAATTCCCCAAATCTGGAAACGGTAGCTAGGCCAAGAAAACATGTTTCATTGATGTTATTTTAGTGAGATAGCGCTCTTCAAAGATCGTCCATGTGTGTACGTACATAAGAGAAAGTACAGAAAAACCCTTGATCTTTTGTTCTGAAACCAAACTTCGATATGTAACAAGATTCAACTTATTTGCAAGTTCTTGTGTCTGGCCCTGCAGTTGCAATAATTTTCTTCCAATTAATTAACTAGGCTTATTATTATCCTACATTTTTATCCAAAAATAGTAACAACCATACTTATTCATATCAATTGAAGAATAGAAAATAAAAGCGAACTTTATTAAAATATAAACCCATTAGACTTATAACATTATAAATAGACTTTTTAAGACTTAACAGAACCATATGCTATCACTGTGTTTATTTTAACCACCATTTATCATTCAAAATATTCGTATTTTCTTGATCACAGAGAAAAGAGAGCTAACATACCATATTCAGGGTGCTATGGATTTTGAAGCAATCTTCAAGCATCGTAATCTGGTGTGTCGTGAGTTTTAGCTTCTTTCTTGATTCACCAATATAGTTATTATGGTAATCAACGTTGCTAGAATTACTTCTCTTCATCCTTCTCTCATCTTCTTCTTCTTCTTGATCGATTGTTTAGAGCCAAACGAATCTTGCTCATCTGTCTCATCATTGTACTTACGATCACGAACTTCAATCTTTGGATGAACGGGCAATGAAAGATCCAACCAAAAACCCATATTGTTTTGCTTTAAAAATTGCTTCTCCCTTTTTAACTTCCACTTCAATCCCAAGTGCAAGTGTTGTGTTGCAACTCTCTTCCTTATTCATAATCTCAAAAGGTTAATTGAGATTGTGAAATTAATTCTTTAGCAAAAAGAGTTGTTTTGAATTCAGTTGTGAATATGGGAATTTGTATGATGTGAAGAGAAATGAAGACAAGAAAAGGGGTCTATAAATGGGGTACAAATAAAGTCTTAATTGGATTAATAATTATTTAGGTGCCATAAATAAATGATAAACAAACCCATTAACAATAATCAATATATTAATAATATACTAATGAATTTAGAATTATATATATATATATATATATATTTCATTTCCATAAAAAATTTAATTTATTGTGTTGCATTGGTTGTACAAATATGATGGGTTGCATTTGAAACTATATATATATATATATATATATATATATATATATATATATAG
>NC_037529.1:9152029-9160611 GCF_001531365.2 Cynara cardunculus var. scolymus | reverse complement strand
TATATATATATATATATATATATATATATATATATATATATATATATATATATATATTACCTTACCATATCATTAATTATGACACTTCCAGGGAAAACCAATAAGATAACTAGTTTTATATATGCTTCGACACAATCCTACATTTTTGACTTTTTCTTAATCAAAGTCAAAGCTTAGTTAGGGTGACATAAATCTTGTTAATTACCATTTAATACAAGACTTAAGGGTTGATTGGTTGGTTTTATATTAAGTTTTGTATGGATAAATTGTCGGTGTTGATTAATCTGTATACATAGGTTAAAAATGTTTTTATTTGAGTGGATTTTTCATATATGAAATGAATGTGTTTTTTAATTGGGATGGACGAATTTAGAAGAAGAAAAAAAAAACTTGACTTTCAGCATAAAATAACCCCCTAAAAATGTACTGAATAAGTTACTTTCTATATCATAAAGCCACTATCCGAAAATCACATATAACTGACCGAATAAACTATGAACCTCGTTAAGCTGTTAACAAACATACTCTTATTTATTGTTATACGATTTAATCGTCGTAAGCTAGCTAAGACTTGAAACAGAAGAAAGGAACATTAATTAATGTGATGTATGTCTTGAAAATTTATAAGTTACGACCTAAATTAGAAGTTCTATTATAACTGAATTAAAATACTTACCAAATCGTTGTTATGTAGAAAAAACGTCTTTTCTTGAAACAGTCGCAAACCAAAATAAAAATATTTGAATAATGAAATCAATTGTTTTGTAATAATCGATTAATAAAAATGTAATTCAATTATTTCTATATTTATTTATAATTTTTTTCTGTAAATTATTTGTAAATAATGAAATCCAAATTCCTACAAACCAAACACACGAATGATTTCAAATTCATTTCAATCCAAATCCCTACATGAAATCCAAATCCTTCAAAAACAATCCTGCAAACTAAACGGATCTTAAGAATATGTGTTTTTGGCTTTATGCACATGTGTATGTTGTCCAGGAAACGAAGATGATGAACATGACGATTTATTCACATGTACATGCAACTCAAAATATGAAAGACGTTGAATATGATAATGCGTTCACATGTGCTTGCGGCCTAGAAAATGAAAAAGTTGAATATGATGACACAATGACAAGTGCATGCATCCCAAAAATTGAATGCATTGACTATAATGACTGCAACTCAAAACATGAAAGACGTAGAATATGATGGTGTGTTCATATGTGCTTGCAGTCTAGAAAATGAAAAATGTTGAATATGAGATACATTCACTTAGGCATGCAACATAAAAATTTAATATGATGAACATGACGACTTATTCACATGTGCAATCGCCATTCGGCCCAAAACATGAAACAAGTTGAATGTGATGATGTATTTACATGTGCATGCAACCTAGAAACTAAAAGACGGTGAATATGATAACTTATACACATGTGAATACGACCGAGAAAAATGAAGAACAAAAGTAATTGTGAAATATTTTTTTTTAGATTGTAGAATATATATATATTTTTTGTAAACTTTGTTTATATGTAGAATTTTTTGAAGTATTATTGGAAGATTTCTAAGAATTTTGGTAACTTTTCTTTATTTAAAAATTTGTATTTATGTTAATTAATATCTAATTGGTAAAATGTACCAAAACAACCTTTTCAATAAAAGAAATCAATTTTTAATAATGGATATTAATCGTTGGATTAAAGTTAATCAATGTTTTTAATGTGTTTCTTCGGGTTTTTTTTTTTTTTTTTTTTTTTTTTGCGGTTTTCTCCTAAACTTGCCCTTATATATAGGTTGTTTATTATACAAACCAATACAGTGTTAGAAACAATACCAAACAATCTCAACTGTCCATCTAAATACGTGGTTTCATAAATATCGCGATTGTTTCCTAATATATAGTGATCACATAGGGATCATATTTCCATAAAAATCTCAATTAATTGATTTGTATGGTTTGTAACAATAGCATAATTTGCATTTGAAACCTCGTGTGTGTGTGTGTGTATATATATATATATATATATATATATAGGAAAGGGTTCAAACGAGAACATCTTCATTTTACGAGAACGAGAGAACACCCTTTTACAATAGACAATCACATGTAATACTATTATTCATCACATATGATACACACTGATACTAAATCAGAGACGCGGGCGATTTTCGGCTCGATCTTGGTTGCGGGTTAAGTCGTCCTTACACCACTAAGCCCGCTCACATGTATTATCACATGTGATAAGGGTGTTGTTGATATGATATTATAATCCATCAAGACCATCACATGTGATGCTAAATTATAGATATAGACAACCTTTGGTGCGACCTAAGTCTTAGAACACGTCTTCCGCATACCACCATGTCCCCTCACTCGTATTATCATATGTGAGAAGGATGTTCTCGTGTTCTCGTAAAATGAAGGTGTTCTCGTTTGAACCTTCATATATATATATATATATATATAKAGAGAGAGAGAGAGAGAGAGAGAAAGAGAGAGAGAGAGAGAGCGAGAGAGAGCGAGAGAGAGAGATGAAGAACCGTGTGAGAATATGAGTTAATGTGAGAAGCGTAAGAAATGATCTAAACTCTTGATCACTTTTAATCTCACCCCACCCCATGAATTGCACTTATCACGAAAATTGATCTATTGCATCTCGGTGCACTGTATTAGTACTGATCCAAGGGTGAAGATCCATTTTTACCCTTCTCGCTGAAACCCAACCCCCCCCCCCATACACACATACATAATGTTGGTCCCGTAAGGGTCTACAATAATAGAAACAGTTTGTAGAAGGGGGGGATGAATACAAACACAGTATTTTCAAATTTAAAATATATATTGATAGAGAAGATCAATACAGATTTTACAAGACTGTTTGCGGAAAGATAAGGTAATTAAAACCTATCTAAACAATCTTTGGTTACATACAGATCTTTAGCAAATACAAGAAAAGAGATTGCTAAAAGGAAGATCATTTACTTAAGCTAGAAGTTGCTTGAAGTAAGAATAGGGTTAGAGAGAGATGTGCGCTCTTTGCATGGAGAAGAAACACTTCTATTTATACACAGTGCATTAAATGTTCATTTAATGCAATATGGTAGGTTTAGAGTGTGTGTCAAGCCTTAAGAGGAAGGCTTGTCCTTTGCTACAGTGAATAGTACAAAAGCACTATTTCTGAGCAAACATCCTTGCCTAAAGTTGGTGGACAAAGAGTCGACTAATCGGTTCCGTACCATACTAACTTTTGCAAGGGTATGGGTTTGTCCTTTGTGTGCATAAGGACAAGACAACAACAATCGTGCTAAGCAAGCTTCCTTTGATCGTTGAATGCTGGAATGACCTAGAGGTCTCATCATCATTCGTTGAAGCTAGAGCAGTCTTCACACATATGTAGACATACTTGTAATCACTTAATACCGCTTCAGATCACGTACTCGCTAGTCTCTAATCTTCAGTTTCAGTCTTCGACGTTTGCTGAAGGTTCTTTGGTGTGAGTGTTGTCTTTTTGAAGTATTGTTGTCTCTGATGAATTTACAATGCAAGTTCTTCAGCGATCACTGAACATACTCAGTGATGATCGCTGGAACTGAAAATACAGAAACACAAATACAACGTGAAAGGGAAAATGGATTATCATCAAATCACTGAGAGAGAGGATCAACATATATATATATATAGAGAGAGAGAGAGAGAGATAGAGAGAGAGAGAGAAAAGGATCGTGCGAGAAGTTAACTATTTTATAAGAAGACGAAAAGTTTCAATATCATATATAATTGCACCCCTTTAGGTGTATTTAATCATATATGATTAAGCGTCTATGTATTGTCAATGCAACATATGATTAAGCTTGTATATTGATAAATATATAACAAAATACACCTTAACACTTATTTAAGAATTTATTTTAGTATTTTCTTACTCCAAGATCCAGATATTGAGTCTTTTTTATTTTGATTTTACATATTACCGAGTCTAGAGCTAAGATTTAAAAGAGTTGGATTTATTTTATTTCCTTCTCTACAATATTAATAATATGCTCAAAGTTACCATAACAAATTACTGTTGCTTTATATAGCAAATTGGATATCCAAGTTAATAAGAAAAATATTACTATTGCTTTGCTACAGGACAAATGAATAGGAGGGTTGACTTTTTGTAACATATTTTGTTTGTTAGTTGGGTAATACCCAAATGTATATTTGTGTTTGTTAGTTAAAATTTATTTTGTATTCCCTTCTTTTGGAAGTCTCCTCCGTTATATGACGAATTAACGAGAGCTTCATTTACGTCTATAACAACTTATATGACTTAGTTCAGCTAAGTGTTTGTTATTCTCTAGTTCTTGTTTATGTTTGTATGAGAACGAGTTATTAAGCTTTCGGTTTAAGAGTTCTTCTCTTGAAGTTGCTACAGCAGGTTCTTCAGTGTTCATAAGCACCCTTTTTTTCTCAAATCTTTACAACTCTGCCATTTACATTCAAGCTCTTTAGGATTCAGTCATTTACTTAAATATCCTTTATATTTCTGTCATTCACATTCAAGTCATGTACATTCTTGTCATTTACTTTTAAGTTATTTTCATTTTTGTCAATTACTCTTAAACACTTTACATTTATGTCATTTACATTCATGTCGTACTTTTCTTGTAAAGCAATGATGGACTAATCACCCTAGCTTGGGTGTAAGTGAAGGTTGAGAAATTAAGACAACTGTGCATGTCGATAATTGCTTTCTCGATATTACCAACTCCACTATTCATTTCACTTCTTGATATTTCATTTAAATTATTTTTGAGAAATTGACACATGTCGTTTCATTTAAATGAGTTGAGCTTATATAAAAGACAACACAAATAAAAAGAAGTAAAGGGTTGTAGAAAGATATATCTTGCTATCGGACTGATACGGTTACACCTATATAGAGAGAGGATGAGAAATGTAGTATCAAGCTCATATTTGTACTCATTATTTATACGATAAGACCATTGCTAGCAAATGTCTGATTGCACTTCGAAATAAGGTCGTACAATCCAGTAGTGTGATATTGAGAACTATGGCTGTAACAACTTCAGAGTTGTTGTAGCAAGGTTCTTCTAGACTCACGCTAAAATCTCAACCTGATCTTACACCAATGCTTTCTTTTTTAGTGTTATATCTTTGTAGTTGTTAAGGGATCTCACCAAAACCACTTGCTTTAAATTCACCCTAGGAAATCCTCTTTTAAGGCTCACTTCTTGATTTTATTGTCTATGTGGAACGATATTAAGTAAATACTTATCATTATTACTTGTTTGGACGACATTAGTGAACCATGTATATTTGCATGTTTTGCCAGTTGTTGTAGCCTATTTTGGATTATACTCACCACCCATCATAAAGCATTCATGTAATTATGTATGATATTGAAACTTTTCGTCTTCTCGTAAAATATTAATTAGTTTCTTGTTTGATTATGTCCCTATATATATAGGGGGTCATTTAAGGGAGAACTCAGTAATTTGTAATAACCATGAAATTCAATTTTAACCACAAATTAAAAAATCGATTAGAAAAATAATAATTTTAGTAACTTTGACCTAAAATTTAAATTAAAGGGTATTTTAGAAATTTTATCTCTCATCTCCTCGACGAATTACCTTAATCCGGAACGCACCATATGAACAGATATGCATTGTGATATCTAAAAAACCTCGACGTTATTATAAAAGATGCATACAAATAATATTCACTATGGTACCCAAGATACATTGAAGATGAATATTGTGATACCCACTGTAGATTAACGAAAATACCCACTGTGACACAATTCATAAAACAAAGAAAATACAAATTGTGATACACTTCATAATGCAACACTACTTGACACACTTCTAAAAATACACACTGTGATACACTTCATCAGAGTTGCAGTATGGGTTTCTTCGAGATCTGGGTTATGATACATCATTGAGGTCTCCAACAAAAAAGTGGGTTATGGTGCATCATCAAGATCTCCGTCGAGATCTGGGTTGTACAACGCCGTCGAGATTCAGGCTATATCTCTAGCATTCTTGTAAAAGTTTAAGACTACAAAAGAAAAAATTATGTTGTGTTATAAATCTTGCAGGATGATGGGGAGGAAGAAGATTAAAAAGAAGTTACATGGAGATGATGATGGTGAAGATGATCAAAAAATATCGAATTAGTGTGAGTTATTAGAACATTTTCAACAGCTTCTGTAAAATATAGAAAATGAAAAAAAAAATGGAGATTACGAATCTATATTTTGCTCCAATAGTTTTTCCAAAACTATCTTCAAAATAGAGAAAGTAGGAGATGAAAGGGTTTTTTCTTCAAATACGGAGATCACCCCAAAAATGATTATCAAGTGAGAAAATTTTGAAAGTAAATATTAAAAAAGAAAAATAATATTTTAATAAATGAATGAAATATTTTAATATTATAATCAATATTAGATTCTTCAAAATAGAAAATCTACTGAAGATGAATGTTATATTTTTAAGACTAGAAGGGTACTCGTACAATGCATCGAGACACATTTCCATTTCAATGTTTCGTTTTATTTTTTTATCCATGTTGATATAATACTATTTTCTGTGGTTTTGAAAAAGTGATAATGTTTCAATTTTTTGAATAAAATATAAATTTGAAAATATCAATATTAGTATCAAATTAACTATTTAAAAGTTATTGTTTGTTTATTTTTTTAATTCAGTTTTTTTATTATAATTTAATTTAACGTAACAAAGTAACTTAATTTAGGTTTAATAATGTATTTTTTATAAAGATAATAATTAAGTATTCTGTTAGAACTCAATAATTATCCTAATTATATTTTAGATTTTTTATATTTTCAAATGAGATGTTTATTCTTTATTTGATTATGTTTATTCGCAGTTAGTTACACGAGTTCAAATATACAGCTTTAATAAGTTGTACTTATTCACAATTTACATTCATTTATAATCTTAAATTTTAAGTAATATGTATTAATAAACAGTAATTTATAAACAAAAAATGGATTTTAAGAATTGTTGTCAAATACTTCGTAATATATCGTAGATTTGAACTTTTAAGATCTCTTCTTACAAACTACCTAGTTGTTATTTTACTAGAACCCTAGGCATAAGTCATGAATCATAGTTGATGATTTCTTCATGATTATGGATACAAACTCAAATCTTTGAACCCTAAATATTGTAGGTAGGGTTCATAGATAGTAATCGGCTGACAACATAATCATGATTAATTAATTAATTAATTAATTATTCATAGATGTAGCAACCCTACTTCATATTATTTGGTAAAAATTAACAATCAAAGCCGTAATTGTGTTTCCAATTCCACCCTACAATCTTACACCATTTAATATCCTTCTTAGCCTCATGATCATGGTGCCTGCTTGCCGCCATTCACGACTGCTACCCTCTTCGTGTCTTCGTCGGATTTCCCTTTTTTGTCACAGGGATGACGCATCGCCGCCGTAGACGGGTACTGAATGTATAACGGCAGCGGTGGTTGATGACGGTGATCAAACTTTAATGAACAACATGACCGTGCCTCCTCTAGCTCTTTCTTCAGTCTACGGTTTTCGTCACCTAGGGTTTCACAGCATTTCTTTAACAACTCACATTCTTGTTCGATTTGCTTTAGCTTTGTCCTGTTCCCATAAATATGACCCATCGTCAAACATATACTAAATGCGTTTTCTAACTCTAAAAAAATTAATATGCGACGAGATTGATGTCCAAAACGTCTTTTATAAGTGGATTCATACTCCGGTGATGATCACAAGTACTGGTTATTAGCTAACCATAACGATGGTGCATGATTGGTTTGAACTTGAACTCCAAAGGTTGTCTAGAGGACTCAGGATCAAATTCAAAGAGGAATAAAAATCCTCTTGTGGCTATGGAGGTTCAAATGCGGTTACTCCAGGCAACCCGCAAAGCAGGTGGTCGTTCTGGGATTAGTCGGCTCGCATTAGATATCCAGGTTAATAAAAGAAAAATACGGGTGTTAGCTTGGGTGGATATATCTTCTCCAATAACATGAAAGCGAAATGATATGATCGATCAAGATTAGGGTTTCATAATCTTTGGTATTCTTTTTCCATCATCAACGAGTTGAATATAATGATTTAGAAACTTGCAAAATTAACACTCGTCCCAAACTTAAACTGTTACGTTAAGAGAAAGTTTTTTATTCAGGATTTTATTTTTATAAGATGCATGGAGTTTTTCTTTCAATGGACGACGTATTTATGTTTATGTATAAAAAGAAAAGTAAAAATACGAACCTTGCTCTTCTATTCTGAAACCAAACTTCGATTTGTCGAGGAAGAAGATTCAACTTCTTCGCAAGTTCTTGTTTCTGGCCCTACAATCACAATAATTTCGCCCACTCGTTTAGATTTAATATTATCATGCATTTTTTACTCAAACAAATATGTCATGTTCGTTATTTATGTTTTTATAGTTTGTTTTCGATAACCATTTTACCTTCTAAATTTTGGTGGTATATATACCGAATTTGATTGCATTTTTCTGGATTTTACGTTTATAAT
>NC_037529.1:9144529-9149529 GCF_001531365.2 Cynara cardunculus var. scolymus | reverse complement strand
TCAAGATTACAAGTGATTTTGCGTAAGTACAACTTATTAAAGCTTCATTTTTAAATTCATGTAACTAACTGCAAATAACATAATCAAATACAGGATTTTATGTGTTGTTAAGTTGTACTTACGCATTATCTACTTGCAATCTTGAGTTTAAGTAATATGTATTAATAAACAGTACTTTACATACAAAAAATAGTTTTTAGAGTTTTTGTCAAATGCTTTATAATATATATATATATATATATATATATATATATATATAGACTTGGGATCATGTGAGACCAAGGATTTTTCGTGAGACCCGTAAGACCAATTCTTAACCCTTGGATTAGATCTATATATATAGGTTAAAGAAAGAAAAAATATATAGGTCAAAAATACCCCTACAAGTTTAAAGTTTAATGCTAAAWWTTAACCATTGGATCATTAGATTATAAAATTGATCAATGAACATAAATTGGTCTTACGGGTCTCACGAAAAACCATTGGTCTYACGTGAACCCAACCCTAYATATATATATATATATATATAATATTATTAAAAGAAATAGTAACATTAAAAATTTTAAAAAAAAATTATCCACTTTACTTCAACAAATCAAATAAGGCTCACGAAAAAGTCTAGTTTATTTGTCTAATTGTGAAATCGTGATTTTAGTTGTATGATGTTTGAAGTTATGTTTAGTTTTATACTGTAATCTAATACATTGTTTGTAATTGATTCGATTATATTTGAGACATTTAAACTTGCATCTTTAAAAAAATTGTAATTTACTTTTAATTGTGAAAATTAACATATTGTAATATTTTTAGATCTGTTTTGGGTTTCAGTTTCTGTTATAACCAACGGTGAACGGGAAAAAGAGGATTTTTACCTTAACGGGTTCCCCAACGGGGATTGGGGAAACCGCGGGGACCCGACGGGGATCCCCGATAAGATCCCCGACGGGGATCAGGGAGGTCACGGGGACGGTTTTAGTTATCGGTGTCGAGGACGGGATACCAATAACCGGCCTGAACCTGGCCCGTTGTCATTCTTAGTTTTAAACAAGATCGAGCAAAGGAGATTGAGCAGAGCAGAGCAGAGCAAATCGAGATACAGCGTTGATGAATTGGGATGAGGGCTCAGGAATTTGTCGGATTGGAATTTGAAATCCGTGGTATATGCGGTGAAATTGTGAAATCAATAACTTAAGAAATTTGTTGGAATTGGAAGGATTTTTTCACGTCTATTATGTGAACCAAACATGATATTTGAAATTTGGTCAGAAATTTGGACATTCCAATTCCACCAAATTCCATGAAACAAACACCCCCTAAAAATCCTACCAAATTCTGCAAATCAAAACGGCCCTTAAATTACCTTATCTTCAGCTTTACAAACATGCAATATGGGCATCAGGTTATCTTACATACAGGTTAGGTGGTTGTTTAACGGATACTCGTAGGTGTAGGCGTAAATATTAGGAAGAAGACGATCGTTTATAACAGAATATCAATCGCTATTCTCGTTGTACACATTTTGACATCATCATAAACCGAAGCTATCCATGGCTTTCTAATGTCTCTATCAATTAAAAAGACCAAACTGAAGACATCTCGATTTGTAGTATAACACAAAATATTGGACGATGGACGTCATTTTGAAGTTGTTGAAGCTCAAAGGTCGGTTTTATGCCCCGAATCAATGCCAAGAAGCTTAGCCAGTTGTCCGCTTTCATAAGCTTCAATAGTATCTGTAGTAACCAATAATCAAGACAGGTAAGTTTTATTAGGCTCACCATCGATCATGGAAACCAAAACGAACAAACAATTACAAGTTACTGTTTGTATTTACCATCCGAGCCTCCAAGGTGCTTTCCATTAATGAACACTTGTGGAACCGTACGCCTTCCAACCAGCTCGCTCAGAGCATCCTGGATTTTCCACCCATCCTCTGCAAAACACAACACGCCTCTTGTTAAAATCTCCTAAAAATTAATGTTCATGCTTGACTTTACATACCAATAAATCTTGTCAAGGACAGAAAGGTAATTTAGGCATGCCTACAATATTTGCGTACAAAGATTTTTTCCCCAGAGCGGAGAGTCTTGAACCCACAACCACTGATTCAAGAGACTTGGTTGTATCAGTTGAACTAAAAGGCCATGGGAAGGATGGAAGAAGTATAGTCTTTATTTTATGAAGGTCAACGAAGAAGAGAGTAATTGATCATCCTTTTCCAAAAGGAACTAAAGCTTTTAAGGTAAGTTGCATTTTAAAAGCAAACAACTAAACGACCCACCGGTCTAGTCTTGTAAAAAATGATCAAATAAACAAGATACACAATCATATTTTCGTCTCTTCTGCGCATCCAAGTTGCTCATTATCCAAGTCTTAAAACTGAATACGCCAGCAATTTCAATCATCGGTATAACGGTATTCCTAATCTATTCTCAAAATGCTTGGAGATGATCTCTAATTCTGATTTAGTGCAATGAAGTTGATAATCTAATTCTACATAAATTTCATCGCATTCTCATTATTTATCCTACAACTAAACCATCTTGGTAATGAAAGATGTACTAGGGTCCATCCGTCTTGGTCTTGCTAGTTCCTATATACATTATTTATGTGGCTTCATTGAGCAAAGAGACGATTTTGGTAACTGTTAGATCCTTTCATCATATCCTTCCTCAAACTACAAGCCAAATTTCTTACCATTTTTAGAGATTGTATACTAGAAGCTACTTGATCAATAGAACTCCTTCGGTCTTTCCGGCATCCTCATAATCTCACTCCACGTGATATGTGATTCAAACAACCTCCATCATATGATAATTTACGAACCATTGGATGGTATGTTTTCTGCACAGATCATACTTCTGATATGTTTTCTGCTGGATTTGTTCATGCGTCTTTCTCGTTCATCGTTCTAATTAGAAAGGTTATTGATTATAACCTTCACAACACTGGTTACTTGGTTAGTATACAAGTTGTCTTCAAGAATCATGAATCCTTCGCATTCAACATCCCATACATGAAACTTTTTTTGGTTCATCATGTATTGATCTCTTAGATAGAACCTTGATTATACCATTTATCCTTCCATTGTTGTTAATAAGCACTCTACTTCACATGCCATGGGAAACAATTCTGTTCAATGTCCTGCACTGAGCATGTTCTTGAACCTAACCCTTCTTCTGATCATCAATCATTATCACCAGCTTATTTACCTTTTCACTCATCCTACAATAACACCAATCATTCCTCTCAAAAACACGTGCCTATCGTAATAATCTGCTTCCATGTATTCAATAATTGTGCCCAAACACTTCCACAGAAACTATAATTGTTATAGTCATTTGAGCACTCAAAACCAACTTACCAAAGCCACATCTTATGATTGAGCACTTTAAAGACAAGAGATGGATAATAGCAACAAATAAAAAGACAGAGGATCTTGAAAGGGAAGAAGGCAATTGCAAGTAATCGGTGTATATGATCAAGTATAAGTCGATTGCCACAAATGGGTGTATAAGATCAAGTATAAGTCGATTGCCACAAATGGGTGTATAAGATCAAGTATAAGTCAATTGCAACAAATGGGAGTATAAGATCAAGTATAAATCTGCTAGAAGCATAGAAAGATTGAAGGCAAGACTAATATTATGTCAAGAGGATACAGATGGAAAAACAAAGAGACCTTTGCACCTGTTATAAAATAAATTACTGCAAGAACTCTTGTTGCCATAGGCAAAGGATTGGAAGCTGAGCAATTAGATGGCAATAGTGCTTTTTTGCCAGGAGATATTGATGAAGAATCACACAAGTAGTCAACCAAAGGATATAACATTCATGATGATGTCTACTTTGAAAGTTGAAGATGTCATTCTATGGGCTTAACAAGCTAGTCGTTAGTGGTTTGCTAAGCTTACAACAACTCTTCTTGGTCAAGGTTATACCCACAGTAATGCTGATTGCTTCATCTTCACTGAAAAAACAAAAACGACTTTGAACTTAACGATATGTAATAAACATCATGAAGTAATTACCCCACTTGATCCCAATGTCAGGTTGTATATTCTTGATGGAAATTTACTTAGTGACATGAGGGACTACACTATGAGTAGTGGGGGCAATTGTCCCCAGTCAAACCAAATGTATTCACCTACCCCATGCAATATTTACCAGATATTCACCTCCATTTCCAATATGTTTGCATAATTTTATTTAACTTGGTATGGTTTGTTTTTGGTTGAGTTTCAATATCTGAAACACCCTAGAAATCAAGGTTTCTATTTGTGTGTTTTTATATGAAAAGGTGATGTTCAAGATAACTTCTAATTTCATTCTAATTTGCACTCCCAGCAGAAACTATGGAATATTTGCAGTTTCTATGGTTTTTAACTACATATGATTTGGTCCTTGACAACTAAAATGGAATTTCTTCGGTTCACACTCTGCCCCAGTTTCTGGATCCGTCACTGCTTGGTGATGCCTCCTTTTAAGTAGACTGGTTGGCAAACTATGTATTTGACGATCACAGACTTGTCATTTGCTGCTCAAGTGGTTGGCCATCATGCTCCATGTCCTCATGTCCCTCATCTACAAGCTTCGCTAATGAGATATATCAAGCTAGCCCTTGGACAAGGTTTCTTTTATCCCTACGATAATGATTTGAAGTTATTTCCTTCGTGATAGTAACAGGGGTAACTGACTTAATACTCACAGATCCATCTTTGGTGGTTGTTTATTTCTTGGGGAAGCTTCAGTCGGGAGGCAATCCAAGAAGCAACTCCTTTCAAGCTCTTCCAAAAAAGCTTAGTATCCTTCTTTGGCTGACAATGATTGTGATATTACATGATTGGTTACTCTTTTAAAGAATTTGGATGTTGTTCCAACTCCATTTCCTACACATTGTGATAGTCCTTAGACATTGCATTAGCTTCTAATCTAAGCCATCATCTCACATTAAGCATATTAAATTTGATTGCCACTTTGGTTGTGGCAAACTACTTCAA
>NC_037529.1:9115732-9144504 GCF_001531365.2 Cynara cardunculus var. scolymus | reverse complement strand
GGGGAGGAAGATATTCCTTCAGATGTAGAAGGTCAAAAGCATGTAATACAGCATACAGGCTTTCCAAGCAAAGGTAGCATATAGGGTATACAAGGAGTGTTCAGCAATCATTATGTGTTTTGTCCAAGCACATAGAATTTTATATTGAGGGAACTATTTATGTATCCTTTAGTTCTTTTAGTAATTTACGGGCAGTGGTAGCTATTGTGAGTTAGTCACTTTGTATAGATAGCGATGTACTAATTCTTTTCATTTAATACGAAAATTCTTTAAAACTCTGTTCTCCTTGTTCTCTTGGTCTTACAAGCCTAGAATATATCCCACACCTCACGGAATAATTCAAGGCATTCAGTCTTTATAATCAGTTATGCAATTAGTATCACCTAAAGTATCACAATGTAGAATCTTATTAAAAAAGCCTAATTATTAAGCATATGACAGTAGCATATACTCTGTAAGGATGTAAATATAAGAACCATACAAACTACCTACCTCTCTCATCCAGCTCAATGACATAAGGCTTCTTATTCAACTCCTTGAATACACCTTTAGCCCTTTTACAGTACCTATTGAACACCAACACCAACAAATGCCCAAAACAAAATTAAATAAAAGTAAACCATTTCAAATATTTGTAGTAGAAATGAATGACCGGAAATGGTTTCGTTTTTAATAGACCGCCAATATACATAAAGATGATCACCATATCATCTAAAATCACCCAAATTCTCAGAAGTTCATGAAATTTCAACAATTAAAATTAAAAAAAGAAAAACCATCACACTAATTAGCTAGCATGTGGAGTAATGATCTCTATAAGAAACTTGTACTGCGTCCCCTCTTTTTCAAATGAACGTATATTGTGCTGAGATAGCAGATTAATACAGATTACTGAAATATGTAAAAGAAAAGGTCCGACTGAATAAAATTATTCCGATGAAAGTGGTTGGTCAAAGTACGGCTATGAACCTTTAACTAGCAAATGACTGATACAAAATTACCAACAGAAGAGGGCGTTTGATATTTTCAGAAACTAGTTGCTACTTAGAAAATTAGCAGTGGTTGTCTGAAAATCCGGTACGGAACTATCAGGATTTGGGAACCAATTAGTGAGAAACGATCAGATTAAGGGATATGAAAGATACATACGGGCAGTAAGATTTGGAGAAGATGACAATGGAGTGAGAAGAAACGGTCTTCTTGACAAAATCGACGGATGATGCTTCGGCATCACACATAACGATGGCGGTGATCATCAACAGGATGATGAAAATGGAAGATACGGCGGCGGATCTGGCCATTTTTCGGCACTGATCTTGCGGCGATTTGGATGTCGTTGGTTCAACTTTGGACGTCAAAACCAGATCTGCAAAAATGGACCGACTTCCACTTAATTTACGGACAACCCCTCCCCTCCACCAAAAAAGAAAGAGGGGTGACATATGAAAATATCAAAAATAAATGAGTAAACTACGATTTTGGTCCCTTGGTTTACATTTTATTTTGAAAAGCGAGGTTGGATTTCGGTGAAAATGAAAGTTATAGTGAGAAGAATAAGAGAGAATCTCCACTCTTAGATCAATTATAATTGAAGAACAACAATAATGAAATGCATCAAGATACACCGGATCAATTCTCGTGAGAAGTGCAATTCATGGGATGAAATGAGATTAAAAGTAATCAAGCGTCCATACATCTTCTTACGCTTCTAACTTTAATTTCTATTCTCATACGATCCTTCGTCTTGTAAAGTGTCTCTTACAGTAACACTGTTAAAATATATACGTTAAATTATGGCACTTTGTTCTTTATACACATTTTATTTATCATTTTTTTTGTAATTTTTGCCTTTTATCCACCTATAATTATACTTAATAGGGAACAAAATAGTGGTTTACTCGAAACAACGTATTTTAATAAAAACTGATTAATTCAAATGAGAAATCCTAAATTTTAAGTGACCATTAGTTTAAATTTTCTATTTTTAGTTATTTTTTTCACTAAGAGGTTGTTTGTTTACCTCTTAATAGTTTCATTAAAAGGCAACCTCTAAATCGTTAAGAAATAATTCTTGTTTGGCAAAAAAAAAATGTCTTTTAATGGTTCTAAAACCCTCTAAATAATTTTGTATTATGGATCTCTTTTAACCATTTAGCACCCTAATTTCATTGTAAACAATTATCAAACAATTATATTTCATTTTGCATTATATAATGAGAGCATCTTAATCATTTTGACCATTTAACCATTATGCACCAAATCATTCAGCAACTGCCAAACAGCCCCTAATTACGATAACTATGAAAAAACTCAAATATCCAAATTTATCTCCTATTTTTTTTTATGTATTTTTGGATATTGATAATTATTGATTTTTCATCCAACTTTTCATTTTGAATTCATTGGCGATTTTACAATCTACAAATCAAATTAACTCATTTGCCGAAAACTCATACGTGAACACAAAATCGATGTTCTTCAGTTGTTTGAAATGTAATCAAAAGCAAAAGATCCCAAAAACCATTGTCATACGGTAATAGTTAGGTGTATATTAGTTGATATGTGAATATGTTAATCCTAACATATATTCACATGCGAATCCTAGCATAACTTGTACATTAATCGATTTAAAACTTATAACTGGTATTCTAAATCAATTTAAGATTCATATGTGAATATGCGAATCATAATATAGATTCACATGTAAAGATAATTATAACTTGTACGTAAATCCATTTATAACTTAGCATTCTTGTTTGCTCATCATTACTTGGTGTTTTTGTAGTTTGGCTAACTTAGTCCGAGAACTAAGGTCGCACACGAGCTTGTGAAGACAACTCTGTGACAGTAAGCTATAATAACTTGTAATATTAACTTATAAAATGTTTACATCAATAACCGTTATTTGATGATTAGTAAATTGCTTTTAAAAGTTATTTCCGGTCATTATAATATGGTAAAGATAAAGCATTTACAACGTAACACTACACGTATACAACTTATGTTCCTATTTGAACTCATTAAAACTAATGGGTCATTTATCAAACAATTACTCGGTAAGTATTTATCGGGTCACTTACCTTATCGGATAAAACATGACAATTATCTAGAATTATACTTGGTAAGAGGGACGGCAAGTTACTGAGAGTCTTATCGGTAAGTGAGAGTGACGACTTTTACCCGGTTAGCGATTATCGGATAAATTATTGTACACGTGCTATTTTGATGGACCAAAATTTTACCCGGTAATGTAAGTGACAATGTTGACTCTTACTGATAAGTGCGTACCGGGTAAGCATTCAAGTAAATGGCTCCTAACTGATAACAAACTGAAAAAAAAATTTAAAATTGTGAGTTTAAATTATTGGTTTTAAACTCAGATGTAACATGTTATATTACGTAGGTGTTAGATACATGGGTTCGTGTATTGATTACTCGGATTAAATCTTGGATCATAAACACTTTTTAAATACAATATTTCGATCCTTCGTGACCAAGGTTACATAAATTTTGTATTGAAAAAAATCTAAAATATCACTCTCATTCTTATGCAAAAACTCGAGTATACCATAAAAGATTGTCCTAACCCGTCTATTTATTAAATGATACATTAATTACCCTTTGTAGGCAATTGTTATAGTGGTTACAAAAAAATTACAGCTACAAGCATAATCAACAGAATACTGCACCAATTGAAGACATCAACTGATGTTGCTGTTGATGAGCAACAACTAATGTGCAACAGCTGATGATGATCAGTAGCAACTGACATTGATGATAAACAGCTGATGGTAAAAATTTAAATGTTATTAGTATAAATGATCAAATCCATAACAAAAGTGAAACCACAATGATCATACATATAATTGTGTTGTTTGGGGGACCCATCCAAAACTTCATAAAACTATAAGGACTAAATTTGTAATTTACTCTGTTATCTATACTATATTATAAAACATTTGATAAAAACTTTTAAAAACCGTTTTTTATGTGTAAAGTACTGTTTATTAATGCATATTACTCAAAACTCAAGATTGCAAGTAGATTGTGCGTAAGTACAACTTATTAAAGCTGCATATTTGAATTTGTGTAACTAACTGCAGATAAACATAATCAAATACATGATAAATATATCATTTTAAATATAAAAAATCTAAAATATAATTAGGATAATCATTGAGTTTTAACATAATACTTAATTATTATTTTTATAAAATATTATTTTATTAAACCAAAAATAAATTATTTTATTATTAAACTTAAATTAAATTATAATAAAAAWAAATTAAGGAAGTTACATAAAAAAAAATAAAAATTTTAAATAATTGATTTGATATTAACATTGATATATTTTTTTTTTCAAATTTTTATGATATTTTCAAATTTATATTTTATTCAAAAATAAAATTATTATTATTTTTTAAAAATATATTATCATATTATAACATCGACAGAGATAAATAATAAAATAAAACATTAAAATCAAGATTTGTCTTATATATCACGCAAGTTTATATTAAAAAAAGATATTTATTTATTTATTTGTCTATTTTTCGAAAGGATGGTAGTATTCGTCAAATCTAATTAAAGCACACCGTTTTAGCACGCAAACTTTCGTTGCCTTTTCTCGTGCTCTACCCCTAAACCAGACGAAACCCCCAAATTTGAACGCCACTCGCCTTCCTCCATCCACCACGATCAACCTGCACTACCACCTCAAACCCTAACAAATTTCACCATTAATCATCAATTTCCATGGCATACGTAGACCATGCTTTTTCTATATCAGATGAAGACATCATGATGGACTCTGATTCTGTTTACACCTCCCACAACCGACCTCCGATCAAGGAGATCGCTCTCGCTGTCTCTCTTCTTGTCTTCGGCATCGTCGGTATCGTCTCCGGCATTTTCATGGCCATCAATCGTGTCGGTGGAGACACAGGCCACGGTAACTCTCACTACCGTCTCTATGTGTACCCCTGGAAATATAATTTATCATGCTACTCTTTGTAATTTTTTATTTTTTCGTGTTTTATGATATTGTCAGGATTGTTTTTTGCGATATTGGGGGGGATCTTGTTCATACCAGGGTTTTACTATACACGGATTGCTTATTACGCTTACAAGGGCTACAAAGGTTTTTCTTTCTCCAATATACCACCTGTTTAGGGTTCGAATCATCTTGTACACCTTTTTAATTTCAGTATGTACATTTTTGTCTCTCTTGTTTTTGTACTTGTAGTTGATGGTTTTTCTTGCTATATGAAATAAGAACACGATTGTAATGGAAACTATAGAGTTCCTTTATAGGAATAGTAAATGTGAAATTTGTTGATGTATTTGGTGATAGCAACTAAAATTCTCAGCTGCCATTGCTGTGAAACTGGTATTGAGAACAAATAAAAGAACTTCTGTTGCATGCTATTCCAGATGCATCAAAGGTTATCAGTTTTTGTGGGTTTTGCATCTACTTGTGTAATCCGGGTTTTTGTAAACGTGTTGCTCCTTAACTCTGTCTAGGTTACTTGGACTTGATTTCTATGTAATTTGAGAAGCCTAGTAGTAGTATCTCTTTCCAATGTCATTACAATTTACACCAGGAAATGTAGTTGTTCACCTGCTGGCCCCTGTTGAAGGAGTGGGGTTATCAATAACATAGTATTGGCATCTTGATGCTAGCTTCATGATGCATGGGAAATCAGCTGGAAAACGGCTTATGAAGGAGGAATGACTTGTTATAAAGTATCTTATACATCTTGTACACGGTAGGCTTTGACATTTATGTGATCTCGCGTTATTTATAAGCTACAGCTGTGAGCATAAACGATTCCATTTCACCTGATGTATTTGGCTGTTAGAAGGTGGAGCACAATGTTAACTCAGCTTCTCACTGCAATAAATCAAAACCGAGCATCTTTTAAGGTCTATGCCAAGTCAATTAATATGAAGTGTGCATGACGAAGTGCAGATCTCTTCTTAAGACAGTCCTGCCATTACTGGTGGGAGCTTCTTCATTTCAATAGGTGTCACAAAGGGTTTACGATGTAACAGGTGATCAGTTGTTACTTGGTCACTATCCGAATGGTGACTGTGTAGTCGACATCTGCTCTGGTAGGTTGATAATCTTAAGTTTTCTTGTGGTTTACTTAACTGTCAATTTTTTATGGGGTATTTCGTACTTAAGGATTTCTGCTTTTTCCAGAATTCTTTTTGAAGTTAAGGACGATTTAACTGACTGCCTGGTTTGTGCTGTTTCCTTTCGTTATTATGCTAGTTACCAGCGTTAGTTTCTTATAATCAATGTACGATGCCAAATAAGAACCAATAAGTTATATCAATTCGCCACATCCTCACTTCTCACACAGTTTCTATACTCGAATACTCGATCTTAACTTTAGTCAAACTGGAAGTTGAAAATGGACAAGGAAAAAACAGTTCGCTATTGAAGGTCAAAATATTGTCACTGCACGAGCATTAGATCATTGCAAGTGATGCCAAATCAGAGACTGCAAGCTATCAGTTAAAAATACAAGGCTGGACAGGAACTACCTTATTCTTGAAGTATAGAAGTATGCTTTGTCCATTGGAGCATCAAATGGTCTTACATAATCCTTGAAACATTTATCATTACAGGAGATCCTTTTTCATGAAAAGTTCTGTTACTTCTATATGCTCATGTTTTATTTGTAATAGTTAAGAACATTCTAGGATGTCATGAAGTACAGCTCTGAACGTGATTCTAGGATGCCATGAAGTACAGCTCTGAACATGTATGGTTCATATTTCTTCATGATAGATATATTCAAGATTTCAAGTAGAGAAGAATGTCTAAAGTCACTTCCTTGCTTTAATTTTGAACTAGATTGGTCTGATAATAATCAGGGTCTTGGGACTGGAGGAGAATTGCCCGTGGTCAGGCATTAGAAAATGATAAGGTGGGTGGTAGTCATGGACTCGTTAAGACAAGTGAAGAAATATTAATATGCTCAGACTTTTTGCAATTTAGGATTCTAGGCACTAGCTCTCGTATCTTGATGTGTGAAGAATCAAGGCAGACTTGTCTAACAATGGTACACAAGCCTGGTGCTTGACTACCTTGCACTAAATCATCTGTGCAGAAATCCTCATATCCCAAACAGTATTCTGTAGTCACTTATGATGGATCACTTCAAAAAATTTGGGAGAGTCCAGAACTTTTAAAAGGTTAACCAGAATGCCAGAGTTATCTCGACTGTAAAACTAATTGCACCTAAAAACCTACATGACCAAATCCAAACTGCTAGTCTGCTACTAGGTTCCAATTGCTGATTTTATGCTTTCCCTTCATCCTTGCACAAGTAGCATACCTCATAAGTATTGCAATAGCCTGAAGCCTTGGCTCCTTACAAGGTGTGAAGCCTGTCATATGTCTCACAAAGGTCTAAAGCCTTGAGAGTTCCATCATCTCTTGTGAAGCTTACACAATTCTTTCCCTTCATCCTTGCACAAGTAGCATACCTCATAAGTATTGCTACTAGGTTCCAATTGCTGATTTTATGCTTTCCCTTCATCTTTGCTTGATGATGGTTTATAATTTAACATGCACATGTCACGTGATGCTTCTAGGAACATTGTTAATACCTTACTTTTATGAGGCATGGCTGCATATAACATGATATTTGTTTTGGTGGGTTCTAATATTGTTATCTGAACATAGCATCTGACTTGTTCCATTCTGCTATCTGTTTTCTTCTAATTTTTCAGTTGAGTTTAAACATTCATCTTAATTCTTGTTTTCTCTTGGTCTCACTTCCTTGCTTGATTGACAGTCTTACCTTCCTTTCCATTCGAAGAGTGAGGTTTAATTAGAAAGGCAAAAAGGCTGAGAACGTAAGAGGTAAACGATTCATATGTAAATCATTGGTACAAAGGTAAGTAAACGGACGTGGGTTCATTAATGCATCTTAACATGTGAACAATTAGTAAAAAGGTAAAGTACACGAACTTGGGTCACACATGATGGATTTTCTTTCAGGTTTACCAATAGTTCACATATGAATCTCTTTTTTTTGTCTTATTTGAACCTTCCCTTGGTTAATTAACACACGGAAAGCATCTCCAATAAATTCTTTGAAATGGAGAATAGGATTTCTGATAATCTATTTCTGATAATCTATTTTAGAGAGAATCTATTGAAGTTGGTCTAAATGTGTGCAACCATGTTATACATATGGTTGCATGTTATATAACATTTATTGTACTTCTGTTTCTTACAATAATTCTATATAAATTTTTGTATAAACCAGATGGCGTTGTTATGTGTATAGCTACGTAGTCACTGCATTTGAGCCTTAATGGCCACAAGTGGATTTTTATTCCTTTTTGGATTTGAACCTGGGACCTTCTGTTACTTTTGACCTTTAGAGTCAAGCTCAAACCAATCAAGCATTACCCTTGTGGTTAACTTCAAATAATTTTATACATAATAGATAATTTAACATATATAGAATGTAAATACACGAATGTACGCGTTCATACGATATAGCAAAATTTTGAATAGCAACCACCCAAGAGGGTTCTATATCCATTTTTAGCAGATCGTACGTTATTGAACATAAATTTTACTATTATTATACGTGATGATTTGGCAAATAATCATTGCGTGCACGATTTTGTAATTGTAGCTACCGTATGTCGTTTCTATAACCATCAAATCAAACGTTAATGGGTATGATTAAATTTAGAAAGAAAAAAAAAGACATGACTTTGAATATTATTTACATATGTAAATCTATGTTGGTTCATGTCGTGATTTGCATCTAAGATGGGTGTTGAGGATTCACATTCAATGTTCTTTTGATTTATCCGATCTAATCCAATTATTTATTAGATGTTGATTGTTACAACTGAACAAATCTAATCAAATTAATTAACAAATTTGATAGTTTTTATCGATTAAAATATTATTATTGAATATTTATTAGATTGGATTAGACTATCTAATATTTTGATCAAAAAGATTAAGTAGATTTAAGAAAAATTTGTATATTCTTACAATCCAACCAATTGTCTATTATACATTTTACTTATAAAACATTACTCATAACAAGAAGAGTGATGTCTGATTGGTTTGAGTTTGACTCCAAAGATCAACAGTATCAGGAGGTTTCAGGTTTAAATCCAAGGAGGAATAAAATTCTCCTTGTGGTCATGGAAGTTCAAATGCGATGATTCCGGGCTATTTGCAAAGCAAGTGGTCTCCCTGGGATTAGTCGGCTCGCATAGTGGGTTGGATATCCAGTTTAATAAAAAAAACATTACTCGTAAATAAAGATCCATATAAATTTAACATAATTGGTTTAGATGTACATTAAAATACGTGTGTATTATATCCAGGGAGAACCACAAAAGAATGAGAACCGGAAAACTTATCAAAAACCGTTGTATATGGTAATTGGATTGATCGATTCCATCCAACAAGCAACCAATTTAATTCTAATTAATTTGGATATTAAAGTCTTGGATCCGATCCTAAATGAATATGCAATTTTCGTCGATCAATTGTAATCGAAACAAATGACTTCTGGTACCATTTTAATATCTAAAGGTGGCTCCGACTCTCCCTCGGCAAATAATATGTTTACCTGCGAAATTCAAACCCTATGTCCGTTCTTTGACTCCGTCCAACAACTTCATGTTCAAGAAAAGAGTTTCGAAGTGTTTTCTTGTGAGCTGAAACCAAAACACGACAATTTCTTTTCTTTTACATATTTATTTTTTATTTTTATCTCTACTATATTATAAAGCATTTGACAAAAACTCTTAAAACTCATTCTTTATGCAGGAAATATTGTTTATTAATGCATATTATTTAAAATTTAAGATTACAAGTATATTGTGCATAAGTAAAAACTTGTTAAAGCTCTATTTTTGAAATCGTATAACTAACTGCAAATAAACATAATCAAATACAAGATAAATATCTATAACATATAAATATAAAAAATTTAAAATATAATTAAGATAATTATTGAGTTCTAACATAATCATTATCTTTATAAAAATTATACTGTTAAACCAAAAATAAATTAATTTGCTATTAGACCTAAATGAAATTAAAATAAAAAATTGAATTAAAAACTTGCACAAAAATGAGAACTTTTAAATAGTTAATTTAATATTAAAATCTAGATAATTTTTCAAAATTTCATGATATCTTAAAAAAAATTATTCAAAAGTAAAAATATTATCTTTCTCAAAACCACATAAACCGTATTATGTCAACATAGACAAAAAATAAAAACAAAACATTAAAATGAAGATGTATTTCGCTGCATTGTACAAATACCCATCTAATAAAAACTCAGTAAATAAAATATAAAGAATTGTTAGACAATAAAGTAAAAAAATGGAAAAGTGAAGAGAAAGGGATTAGGGTTACGTTAAGTTTGTAATCAAACCCTACTTTATATATATATATATTGTATTAAAAAGAACGTTTAGTTGGGTTTGAACACATTTATGTACTTTATTTGTTCATAACTAAAATATCTTCGTAATCATCATTTAACGACACTTTAATTAATGATCGTAAGATTAAAACATTTTAATTAATATAAAGTAAAACACCGGTTCGCGTTTATCTTCAATTATTTATGGGTTCACAAATAAAAGTTCGAGTAAGCTATAAATTAATTTAAATATTTAACTTCTTCGTTTCTTATGGTTAACCGGTTTAAAAGGTAACAAGTTACCCGTTACTATAATGGGTAGATTTTTTAAAGTGTGATTTCTTAATAAAAAATAATTTGAAAGTACATTGTTGTAATAAAGAAAAACAAAAGTAGAATGCTATAATAAAGAAAATTTATGAAAGTAGGTTGCTACTTCATGCATTTAATCTTTTTTTATTCTTATAAAATGTAAAATTACAAGATGCCCATTATGGTTTACAAAAATGTTAAAAGATTCCATTAAACGAGAGTTTTTTTTTTTTTTTCCCATCTTTTTGTCGGTTTTTTTATCTTTTACCCAATCAAAATCTATACGAACCAAAATCATAAAATTGATTTTGATTGGGGTAAAGACAAAAAAGTCGAATTATTTGATAAAACTTTTGACATTTGTTAAAAAAATAACAAAATCTGTACGTTTTTACAAACCACGATGATATTTTTTAAGTTCAAAAACTGTAATAACAAAAAAAAATTATTTCCTTTATAAAGCATGGGGCAAAATTTATAGTTTACTCCACAAGTGTAGTGTCTGATTGGTTTAAGTTTGACTCCAAAGATCAAAAGTACCAGGAGGTTCCATAATCAAATATAATGAGGAATAAAAATCCCCTTGTGGCTACGGATGTTCAAATGTGGTGACTTCTGACTATCTGCAAAACAGGCGGTCCTTCTGAAATTAATCAGCTCATATAGCAAGTTGAATATCAGGTTAATAATTTTTTTTTATAGTTTAGTGTGAAAGTTTTATTAAATATAAAGAATTAAAGAATGAATGGATTAAATGGATAAAAAGGAGATAAAAAAAAGCATCATCGACTTTAATCGGCACTCATCGATGCACATCATTGAGTTGTCCATAACGATTAAAAAAAAGCAACAAAAAGAAGTCGCATGAAAAGAAGAGCAGAATAAAGTTTCAAAATGAGTCCACTTCAATTTATTTTATTATTTTAAATTAAATTAATATACGAATTTAATATTTTGTTTTTCTTTATAAATAGAAAAAAAAAAGTTTTTAAGTTAAATGGCCATTTTATTAATTTAAATTAATCTGCTAACCATTTGTTTTCGGGATTGACTCAAATGTCACTATTTCCGCAATATCACAGACGTTGCAAAATACAGAAAATTCAACACAAATATGTAAATTGCGACGGCAAGATATGCATTTGTGATGGTTTGGTCAGCATTTACGACTGCCTGCGACAGGTTATGTCTACAATTGTAACAGTAAACTAGTTGAATTTGATTTTTTTTTTGGTCTTTTAATTAGGTCTGTAACATCAGTGACATTTAGATCAATTCAAGATGAAATGGTTAAAAGACTAATTTAAACGAGGAAAATGATCATTTAAATTAATTTTAAAAAGAAATCATACCAAGAATTTTGGAGATTTGTATATGAAATATTAATAAATTATGTTTATCAATAAACAAATAATTTGCAAAATAAATATTTCTGAAAATTCAGAGCGTATTTATTTAAATATTTTAAATTTAAGTTTTTTTTTTCATTTTTTAAAAGAAAAAATAGATTAAAAAAATATTAAAATAACTATTTTCCCAAATTAGTTTTATCTATTAGTTATTTTCTCTTTAAATTTACCAAAATAACCATAGATCTGCAAAATCCATGTCCGTAGTATCAAACCCAGCTAAACGACAAAAACATTTATATTTGTTTTCCTTATCCCGAAAAAAAATTACATTTCTCAGTCAGTCCATTGAAAAAAATTACATTTTCATCTAGATCCACAGAGAAAAAAATTAAAATTACGTATCAAGGGCTATTTTGGTAAATCTTATAAAAAATGGCTAAAAAGTGAAACCAACATATAAAAATAAGTATTTAAATTAATTTCCTAAATAAATATAAATGATATATATATTTTAGTTTATAAAAGAAAATAATGTTTTGGAAATTTTCAAAGAAGTTAAAAAGGATAAAGAATTGATAGCCATTGACGTCTAACGCGGATCCATTGACTTCTTCATCCCATCACACTTTTCTTTTTCTTTAGAATAATAATAAAATGACTTTATTTCTAAGTAATCATGTTTCTAAATTATAAATTTAATTCTCGAATGAAGTTTAATTATTCGTTATTATTGTATGTGATTAAGTTTCGGTGAGAACGAAAGTTAAATGTAAGAAGCATAAGAAAAGATTTTCACCCTTGGATGCACATTGATATAATAAGATGCATCAAATCAATTCTCGTAAGAAGCGTAATTCATGGGTGGACAAGAGACTAAAAGTGATCAAGAGTTTGGATCTCTTCTTATGTTTCTTACATTAACTCTTCTTCTCACATGATCATTTGTGTTGGTGTATTTAGAGTGGACTATCTTTTGAAAACCCATTAGATTGTGATAACCGTGAGTTGTGCATTATGTGTTATTTTATATAATCTTTTTTCATCAAAGACTAAGATTTAAAATATTGGTTAACATATATTTGTTTCATAATGTGTTTATTTTACATATACTCGGTTCACAATGTGGACCTTTTTGGCTTGTTTATGTAAGAAAAAAAATACACTTAAAAGAACTTCATATTACACACTCATTCGCCTATGTCTATATAATGATTTACTTATGTTATTGAATGAATTTTGTATATTGACTTGTCTTATATGTATTATTAGACTTGTTATTTAATAACATAAAATGACAACGTAACATGATTGTGGATCTCGTTTTTTCTTAGAAGAGTCTAAAGGGTTATTTTCTATATGTTTAATAGGTTTAATAGTCTAACTGACTTATTCACAAGTCATAAACGATTGTTCTTTTTCGAATTATTTATTAACACAATGGGTCAATTAGTTAGCCACTAAAATGAGGTTATTCCATACGCCAAGAATTTCCCACCATACCATTTTGTTAAGAAAAAGCTCTCCTTTCAAAAGACGTTCTTTCTTTTAGTCAACATGCTTCTCCATCCATACCCTACCCTCGTCACAATCCTGTCTTGCTTGTCTCGTTGTCGTTGCCCCTGCCTTAGATAGATCGATTTCTTCTCTTAGATTCCAATTTGGTCTTAATTCATTTCTTTTGATTCAGTAAATTAGTACAAGTATGCATTTGGCACTTGGTATGTAATGGATGTATATTTCAGATTTCAATTCCACAACATCCCTTTGTGGAGTGAATGCACGTCAGATGTTTGATAAAATGATCAAAAGCAATTGGATACTATATTGTTATTGTTGACCGATCAATTATAAGAACTCACTGATATTGCTAATTAACAATTATCATTATTCATTGTAATGATAAATGATCATGTGAGAAAAGGGTCAATGATTGATCTGATGTATCTCCTTACACTTGATCTACTGATTATTTTTAATTATGATTGATACAAGGATGAAGATCCTTTTCACCATAGATTTCATTTTAAACGCAATCCAACCTTCATTGCGTTTGTGGTAAAATTATGAAAGCAAACATCTCATGTGAAATTATGGTAAAATTATCCGTAAAAATTGTAACGCCAACAACATCGCATTCATATTTGAGGGGTCTCATTTTCAACTTTTGCTAATTTACAAATCATACCCACCGTGAAATAAATAAAAATTAAAAGAAGTTGTTCATGGCCTACTTACTAGTTACTACTGCTACAACTACAATTGACTCTGGAAAATTGTACCAAGTGAGTGGGACCCACACTTGTCCCCCTCCTCACTTTGACTGTACCACTAAGCCGGTCAAACCTGTCAGTATCGGCGTCGGAGCCTGATGGTGAATGTGTTCTCTATCGTAGGTTACGAGAAGCATCTTTGGATCGTCTATGGCTAACTCCACGCGCTTCCTCGCCGGACATCCTTTTCCGGTATTGCACTTGTAATAGACTCTGCACATTTCACCCAAATCCAGATCAAGATCTACAGGTTTACAGAATTTATCGACTCAAATTGTGGTTCATTTCTCATCAAATTACCTAGGATAAGGTGATCCGTCGATCTTCTTCTCTCCGTATTTCTTCCACGAGAAATCGTCGGCCGGTATGCTTGCGACTTTCGATCCGGTAATCGGAACTCTTCTTATTTCACGTTTTGATGCGATTTTCCTGAGAGAAGGTAAAAGAAACATTAATCCATGGACTTGAGGCTTACGATAACGGTAGGAGTATGATTTTTGCTAAAGTGTGCCGTGAGCGTATATACATACCTTCTCTTGCAACAGTGACAACCGCTACGAGAAACGGAGTGGTTATCTGATCCAGATCCTTGCAAGGAAACAGAAGGCCGGTCGGCGCGGCACCTTTTCCTGTGCGACGAAGGTAGCGGCGGTTTCCGAGATGAAAACGCCGGCGCCGGAGCTACTATACCTAAACAAGGAAATTGTTTACCATTTGAAACACTGCCTTCTTCTCCTGCGATCAACGGAGATATCAAAGAAGACGAGTTCGTTGACCGGGACGACGTCGTCGTATCCGTGACCGACTTACTAAAAGAGCACTCATTCGACGCTCCGGTTGAACCGATAAATACCGGCGCCGATTGCGTAGAAGTGGAAGGAGCGTGTGAATCTGAGGAAGACGGTGAGGGTGAAGGTCCGCGGCGGAAACGAGCGTGGCCGGTGCGGTTCAAGGCGGAGACAGCTTGTTTGAAATTAGAGGACAGGGCGAAATCATGATTGTTCAGGTGGAATATGCGATTGAGGTGTTCGGCGGATTGAATGCCGACAAAATCAACGGCCATTGTTGTAGGAGAAAAGATTGAGCTTCAATTCCAAACCTAGAGATGAAGGATGGAAAGGGAAAGGAAGAGAGGAATGGGGGGTTATAATGGGAATTGGAGTCAAAGGAGATGATGGGATGGGTTTGACTTTTGACGATTCTATTAAAATACGACAAATAAGTGGAAGCCACTCGTCAATTAATTAAAGTCCAACAAAAGCCGTGTATATAATAAAAATATTCAAATTTTTGATTTGCACATTATTTTTTAATATTATTTTAATCATATTTAATTAATTATTATTATTCTTAATTTCTTTTAGAATAAATCAAGGAAATCATCAATTTGATTTTGGTCACTACAATTAATTTATTATATAACAACAACTAATATCTTTTATTTTCATTCTCGTTCTTCTTTATATGAACTTACAATTTTTTTTATTAACCTAAATATTCAACCCGTTATGTGAGCCGATTAATCCCAGGACGAACATCTGTTTTACAAATAGTCTGGAGTCACTGCATTTAATCCTCAGTGACCACAAGTGGATTTTTATTCCTTCTTGAATTTTGACCTGAGACCTCATGATACTTTTGACATTTGGAGCCAAACTCAAACCAATCATGCACCACCCTTGTGGTTATATGATGGAATTTATGTTTCATCTAATCGTATATGCTTATAGAAGTTGTGGGTATGCTTAGTTTTTTTATGGGTTCATTTACAGAGTGATTGATATGTGGTCTGTCTATTGCTGATAAATTTGTTACAGGTTTAAACATTAATGTAAAAGAAATATTAAATTACTGAAATAAATAACAAAAATGTTCCATTCTCAAATGGCGGCAATTAATCAGAGAGACAAACTTGTCCAATCACTGTAAGTTGAAAGTTTTTAGTATAAAACTCACCTTGATTCATAGAGAGATGCAGACAAACAACGACAATTAATCAGATTAAGAATCACAAAATCAACTTCTACTTGCTTTCCCTTTCGGTTTTTATTTTTCTCCGGCTCAAAACACACAGAGAGAAGGTTTTCTCTCTTTTACTTGCTTACTCTCACAATCTCCACGAAATAAAACAAATATCTCAAGTAATATGCATAATTAAATATGAGGCGGTGTGAGGTTTAAAACATTATAAGCATATTAACAAAATAAACCCCTCACTTTATTAAAAAAAACCCGAACTTTATAACTGGTAAATTGGTTATCACAAATACAGTTTCATAATTATTATTTTATACGAATTCACTTGAAAGGATGTCCTTAAACACAAGTGTCTTATAAAAATTTGGGTTTAAAACGACCTATAAATTAGTTAATACGACACTATATTATAAAACATTCTAAAAAACTTGTTAAAACGTCCAAAAGCGTACTATAAACCTATTATACACTTTATAAATGGCGTTTTATAGTTTGATCTTATAAACCTATGTTCTATAATATATTTTATTAGGATGCTTGAACATTTTAGACTACCTATAAAACCAATTTTGTTGTAACAAGAATTGAATAAGCGTAAATTATTTTGCAATACAGTTTAGTCTTGCAAAAGCGTACATATATGCATAGAATCCCCTTGTTTGGTTCATAAATATATCTTTATTGTTTTTTTAATTAAAAGCATTGATCGTAATTAATACACTATGATCGTATTTCATAAATATACCGATCATAATAAATAAAACGTTATCATTTTTTTTTCCTGATATTGGTTTGCAACAATTACATAGTTTTATATTTACTTTGTCATATATATATAGGGTTTATTTCAAATACAACCTATCGCATTTGTACAACCAATGCAAYCCAATAAATTGAAATATTTATGGAAATTATTAGAGTTCATTTATTATAATTTAAATATTTATGGAAGATGAATACGGTTCATTAATTATGATTAATACTTTATATTAGGAAATAATCAAAATCTTTATAAAATCACATATTAATCAAATGAAATGGACGGTTGAGATTAGGTTGTATTGGTTGCACAAATGACCAGGGTTGTATAATAACCAACCTATATATATATATATATATATAGAGAGAGAGAGAGAGAGAGAGAGAGAGAGAGAGCAAAATGCAAACTCAATTTCTATTTTAAACATGGGGATTGATCTCGACAATCCATTTTATTTGATCAAACAACTTAGATTAAATATAATTTTTAATCAAAATTATTAATTAAGATGATTAGTGGTAAAAAAAGCAGTTAATTTCAATCCACGTCTATCTTTTTTTAACTTCTTATAATTAAAATTTTTTACCTTCTTAAAAATGAATAATATTTTAATCAAATAAATTAAATAAAAAAACGAGAATTTCATGCTATTTGATACGACAAAACATCCCATATCCAAAAGGTGCCCCACATAGGTCTTCTTTATCTCTATATATAGTTTTTTTTAACCGTTTTTACGTGAAATGATATATATTTGTCATATTAATTATAAATATTTATGTACGTTCAAGTGAGTACAACAACTCGACACTGTAAGATCGTAACTCGACATCACTTTCTTCAACACTTTCTTCAACGTCGTATGACATCACGTTCTTCATCACTGTAACCCAACACCCATCGAGACCAACTGAGAACCCATCAAGATCGAACGAGAACCTATGGAGACCGATCGAGAACCTATCAATTGATTTATTATTTGTTTGTGTTTAAAACCATAGACCATCACTTTTATCTTTTATTGAGAAGGATCATGAACCTATCTGGACCAATCAATAACTCATCAAGATCAATCGACAGTCCATTGGGACCAATCAACACCATTCGGGAATAATCAAGAACCCATCCATTGACTTGGTGTGCTTTATTTGTGTAAAACCATAACCTATCACTTTTAACTTATATCGAGATGAATCGGGAAATCTATCAAAATGAATTAGAAACTCATTCAGATCAATCTAGAACCCAATAAAGAAAAAGAAAGAAAAACTAAAGTTTGTTGAATTGAGACTATAGTATATTTATGATGAATATTACGGTGAAAATTAATATTTATGATAAATATTATACTAAATATAAATATTAGAGAGTTATTGTATACACATGATCATACATAAATATTAATGATGAATGTTACAATGAAAATGCATATTCATGACGAATATCATACTGATGTATAAATGTTGAAAAATTGTTATATACACATGAACATATATAAATATTCATGATGAATAGTAAATATACTTATTATAAATAGTATAGATTGTGATAATCATGTGATAAGCAAGCAATCCAAAAATTATATGCATTAGACATTGTGAATGAAACTACAATGTGATACTCATGTGATAAGCAAGTAATCTAGCAATTTTTTACATTATAAATTAATCGATTTTGTCCTAACTATACTGTGATAATCATGTGATAAGCAAGCAATCTGGCAATTGCATACATTATATATTAATCGTTTTTGCCTTAAATACACTGTGATAATCGATATTTGAGTTGTGATAGTTTGCTTGTTCAATTTCTCGACCATGCCCTTAACTGTGATAAGTCTGTGATAGACATTCTCTCATCGAATCTCAAATAGATTGAAGCCCTAATTGATTACAGACATTGAAGTGTCATAATATGTGATCAAGCTGTGTTATTAGACATATACCTTTGATCTTCTTCGTCGTTACCTTCGAAATAGACTGTACGATCTTCTTCCTCAACGCCTTCTGAATAAGAGTATATGCTTTTCCTAACTCGGTTTATTCCTTGTTTTTAGTTTCGCCTTCGAACAAGAATGTAAGCTATCGTTGTGTTGTTTGTGATAACCCAAGGTCGACGATGATGATTATCACTACCCAGATGATTGGAATACTCTACATCGTGTTATTTGAATTTTAGGATATCAATTTCCAATTTTACCCTTCCACGTTCTCAGAATATTTGAAATTGTTTTACTATTTAGTTAAGTTTGAAAAATACTTTAACTTCTCTTAAAATGTGATTTTAAACACAATTCTTGGCTTAGAGGTTGTTCTCGCATTCTCGCAATTCATAGGGGTTCTTGTTTGAACCTCCATCTATAAATACACACACACACACATAGATAGAGAAAGGGGAGGGGGAGNGGCGGTTCAAATGAGAATGATACATATTTAAGAGAATAAGAGAACGGTTCATGTTCAAAATCACATGTGATCCACGCGAACGGAAAACGCGACTTTAGGGTTGCCCGCACATTTTTCTCTCTTAATGTAAAATCACATATAATTTTGTATACGATCTGGCCGTTTTCGTAATTCATTAAATGGTTAGTATTCTCGTGATCCTCCGTGTATATATGTAATTGAAAAGTTGAAAATAAAAATATTTGGACAAATGAAAATATTTGTGTAAACTTGAAGACACATCTCAATTATACATACAAAAACTATAATTTTAATGTATGAATGGAGCATGCTTCAATCATCAAGGCACCAAAATGGTTGTTAGTGAAATATGACATCCCACAAAAACTATTAATATTTATGCAATCAATTTGTATCCCAAATAATATTTGTTATTGAAATAGATATGGTTTCCAAGATTTTATTCGATTTTTAGTATTTCTTATTAATTTAATCCACCACTGCAAAATACATTACTAATTCAGTTTGACTATTAAATCCAATCAAATTCTTACTCGTATACAAGCCTCGTTCAAGTACAAACGAGTTACGTTTTATCCACTACCTTTTAACGTACAATTCTTGAACTTCTAGTTAATTTAGACACGATATCAGTTCAAGTTCAAGATTCTTCTTGAACGATATTTAAATGAGTCTAGTGGACATGGTTTCTATTGGGTGACGTATAACTTTATTCTGTACATGTTTGTACCACTTGAACCCACTACAAATATAATCACGACATCATTATAGATTCGATAACAATTGGTGTCTTATCACTTCGATTAATATTAGAATATAGGAAGAGGAAATATGACTAGACTTGTTAAGGTTGATTCGATTATTGTTTTATTTAAGGATTGATACAAACTGTATAAAATACAAAAGTTGCATGTTGTTTCAATAGAAGTCAGTTCCCATAGTTACTTAAAAATCAAACACATAGAAAGGAAAAATCAATGAATTATCATAAGAATAGGTGCAGAAGCACAAGACCAAGGAACAACTATTAGCCTGAAATTAATTACAGGTTTTTGACCAAGGGCTTGTCTAAAAAAATGTCAGGTTAACCACAAGGGTGGTGTCTGATTGGTTTGACCTTGGCTCCACAGGTCAAAAGAACCAGGAGGTCTCAGGTTCAAATCCAAGGAGGAATAAAAATCCCCTTGTGACCACGGAGGTTCAAATGCGGTAATTCCGGGCTATCTGCAAAGCAGATGGTCGTCCTGAGATTAGTCGGCTCGCATAACGGATTGGATATCCAGGTCAATAAAAAAAGATGTCAGGTTATGAGCTGACCATTAAAATGACAAATACGAACATCAAAACACTTCCACATAAGGGAAAAATCATTTTATAAAGAATCCAATTATTTGGATGACGCTTTTGCTGACACAAAACAAGGTTTTATTTGAAATTTTAAAAAATAAATGGAGAGGACTAGTTAGGACCGTCAGATCCAGTTAAATCTAATTTTCAAGGGCCGATGTTTTTTTAAACTGTGCCCAAAGAGGTTTATTTAGACGAGATAATATACGTCTTTCGACACACGTAGTAGATAAACCAGAAATTTGTGAACAACGTAAATTAATAAACAAGTTCATAAAACACTGATAAAATGTTTATAAAAACCCTGAATTCGATATTCGTTAACTTTCTTGATCCAATCGTTAATTTTTAATTATTTTTGTAAAGAAAATCTTCCAAAGACAAATGAATCATGGTTTTAAAATATATCTCCAACATAAAATCATTTAATATCTTCAAGTGGAATATATTTGTTATTTAATACCAAATTAATATGTGTTGCATCCATTAGCCATTTGACTTGGTATATTTTAGTGTGATAACTATAAGTATTATTTAGACCCAATGCAACCAACCAAATCATGGCATAATCAATTTAAAGCAAGTCTTTAGTTTTATAAATATCTAAGTATTTTCTTTAATAACGTTATCATGAATTTAAGTTTACGGTTTGAAAACCATCACAAACCCAAAAGAGCTGGTCGTTCTAATAACTTTCAAATCAGTTTAAAACTATGATGAAAGTTGATTTGAGATTATTGGCCACCTTGCTGCTTTGGGTATCGGGGGTACTAAAAGTGGTATCGAAAGCGATCGTTGTCCTAGAAACAAAGGGTAGAGGAGATGAAACTGGGATTGGATAAGTTCAAGAATCGTGTTAGAAACACCTTCCAGATACTATAGTTCGACCCTAACAGCCTTGGGCTCACGGACTTAATATTGGTATAATCATTAAGTTTTTACTTTGGTTTCAGAGGCTGTGAAAATTGAGATTCTTAAAACCAAATTCTCGTTTTTACATATTTAAACGAGAGATCGACGGTTAAGGACGGTTAAAAGGTAATAAACGTTAATAGATAAGATTGAAGAGAAGATGTAACCGTATCAGACAAGTCTGATACAAAATCTGGATGTCACAAGTCTGAACCTAAGTTTGGACCTAAAGGTCCAGATATCTAAACCCATAACATCAAACTTAAGCTAAGGTCTGGATTCAAAGATTCAGACTTTGAAACAAGTCTTGACTCAAGGTCCAGAGTTAGGTCTTAAGACGAATCTTCATAACTCTGATCATCACTCTGATATTACTTGCCCAACCTTAAACTTAGTGATTTTTCCACTAAGTTCGACTCTTCATAAATTTCAAAAACCTCGAGGCACTACCCTTAGACCCTGCCCGCTGTTCAGACAGCGGAACCACCACCGAGGGGTTTTGCGTTATGGCAATGGCAATCTAAGGGGGCGCGACCCCCTTGACTCATGCCTTATGGCAATCTAAGGTGATAGAGGCAACATTTGTGAGTATGCACTCAACACCTTCTAATTCACTTATGTTTCTCTCATCATCTTAATTGATCTCGAGTAAACCACAATCACACTAAAATTACTGATGGCACTAAAATCACCAGCATTATGCCACGATTGTGGGGCAAAGTTCATTAAGCAACATGAATTCTGAGAGGAGGGGGGTACTGTTTGTATAATCTTAGGTGGATCCTACATTGATGATTACGAGAAGAATTTTGGGAAGGGCTATTAGCTCAGTGGGTAGAGCGATCCCCTGATAATTACGTAATGAAGATGTTAGTAATCTAAGCGGACGAGTTTGTAACAACCTCTTCTACATAGATAGAAGATTTGATTTGTGAGATCTTTATAAGCTCAAAGTTGTGATATATTAATAATTTCCACCACAATTTGACATTTGGAAGTTATTGGACAGTTTGCTGCTTTAGGTTTGCAGTGTTGCATAATATATATTAAATCCATGTATACCATAGTAGAGATGGGCATTTAGACTTGAAGCAAAAGCATAGAGAAATAGGGACACAATTTCTAATGAACGATAACGATTTACAACTTTTGGATTAGAAGACCTATACAAAAAAGAATGGTTCGAGGCCCTAATCGGTCAATGACCCAGCCAAACTAGTGTTGGTACATGCATATAACAAATACATGATACACGCACATGCACACACACAAAACATACACATTAATGAGAGTGGTTATGAAAGATTAAGATGTCGTTTAACAAACCTTTACCAGCTGAGTAAGCGCTTACCGTATGCCACTTACCTTATCCGGCGAACATGACAAGTACCAAGAATCTTACCCGGTAAGAGTTAGAGCAAGGACCAACAATCTTACCCGACAAGTGTTTCCTAGTTACTGGTTACTGGATTAATAGATGCATATGGATTTTAATTCACAACTTTTATTTTGTATTTATTAAAAAAATTTACATACATGATTAATAATATATATTTTTTTATAAAACCATAAATTTAATTGAATGTCACATTTATTTTAAAACATACTAATTATTATTATGATAAAAATCAAAAAGATTTTATTTTCCAAAATAATTTAGTAATATGATTTTAAATAGTTTTAATAATTAAAAATGATTTAAATACTTAAGAAAATAATCGAGGCAAAGCATACAAAGGCATCTTCTTTGTGATGGCATCCAAGAATCGTCTTCTTAAAGGAAAGAATTACTTAAGTGCAAATGATGGATTATGACTTTTTTAAAGTCAATGCTACTATTATTTTAACCAAAATTCCAATCTTACCCTTTGTACTTCAAAGGGCATTTTCGACATTATCAATAATTTAATAGTACTATCTTTTATTTGTTATTTTAATATTAATTGAACAAGTCGAACATTTACCATATAAAATAATAAAATGATTCTTTAAAGTATCCTCGATCGTATAGTGTCCAAAAAACAAAAGAAGCTTTTTTTATTCAATGTTACTGCAGTCATAAAAATAAGTACAGTAAAAAACTTTGGATGGTTTTTGTTAGTTCACATCCATACCGGATAAAAGGCACATGTCTGTGAAGTATATAATATTTATATATGACAAATAAAACAAATAAATTCACACATTCTTCTCATCTTTGGTGAAGTTTGAACCTCTGACCTGCTAGGAGGTCAAAGACTCATATACTGTTAGGCTAAATCATTCATGTTTTATCAATGAAATTATAAAACATCTGACTTTTATTTATTTTGAATTCATCTAATCCATCTTCATTTTTTTTTCTTTGATTCTGTGTATTTATGTAATTGGTGAATAAGAATATAACGTGACAATTTATGACGTAATATTTGTATCCATGCTTTTAGTTAAATATAATTCATTTAAAACGTCTTTTTCAAATGTAAACAATTTACAAAGACTAACAAAGAGACTCATGTTTTTTTATTGATTAACCTGGATATCCAACCTGCTATACGAACCGATTAATCCCAGTGCGACCGCCTACTTTGCAAATAGCCCGGAGTAACCGCATTTGAACCTCCGTGGCCACAAGGGGATTTTTATTATTCATCGAATTTGAATCTGAGACCTCCTAGTACTTTTGACCTTTGGAGCCAAACTCAAACCAATCAGACACCACCTTTGTGGTTTAGACTCATGTTTTCTTTAATGCAATATTCTATATTTTAAAACTCAAAATTATTTTTTAGAAATTTGTACAAAAATATGTTATCGATTTTGTATACTTTTAGTTTGAAATTAAGTTGAAATGTATAGATTATAATGATGATTCTATCAATTTTTATGAGATTTTTGATAGATTAATGGTAAATATACCAATTTGAAGTCGGTCGGAATTTTTTTACATATATATATATATATTATGTATCAATCCATGACCACTGCTTTGTGAACACCATGTGAATACACTATAAACGTCTCTCTAGAACATGCTCCAGTGATGGTTCACATTGTGAACATTTTGTGTATGTGTATGCCTTCAATTTTTGATAGGGTGAGCTTGTAAACCCCAACACCGTGTTTAGAATATTTAATTAGTTTTTGGAATAAGTTTACTTTTGTGAATAAATAATCAATCATATGATTGGATTTGAACACTCCGTTCACATGGAGTCCATGGGTTTTTATGTGAACACACCTTTCACATATACTGATTGTATGAACCATGTTTGTGAACGATATTCAAACCCAAGACTTTTCATTAACTTGCAATATTTTATTTGCATATACTTTTAATTAAAACATATAAGTTCAAAAACCATGAAAATTCGTGATGAGACTTCAAGTGAACAAAAGGTCCACATCATCGAAAATAGCGAGTGCGACTTTGTAACATGACCAAGTTGCGGGTCAAGATCAACGTTCTTCTTTCTTGTTTCTATTTGTTTGGTTTTTCTTTGGTTTGACTTATTTTTTTTAAATATTTTCTCTGATATAACCGTTTAAGTGTGTAATCTAGAGCGTAGTATGACGTTTTGTGTATAGTTTTGTTTCTTCTACGATTGGGTCAACAAAATCTCGTTAGCTTAGACTCTTCCGTTTTTTTCTTTGAATATTTTTAATACCGTATTTTAAACTTCTTCAGTCATGATTTATTTTCCCGTTTAAATAAATAATATAAAATAAATAAAAAATAGATTTTCTTATAAAAATAACAAATAAAGTAAAATAGATTATCTAAAAGAATGCAGTTATTTGTTGACCATGCCAAAATTGACTTAAGATACATAAATCCAACCATTTTATAATACTTTTTTTTTATTAACCTGGATATCCAACTTGATATGCGAGTCGACTAATCCTAGGGCGACTACCTGTTTTGCAGATAGTCCAGAGTCACCGAGTTTGAACATCCGTGGCCACAAAGGGATAGCAACCCGGAACTTTACAACCACCGTCATCATTCATTCGATAGCAACCTCTCAACCACCGTCATCATTCGATAGCAACCCGGAACTTTCAACCGATAACCCGGTTAATACATTTTAATATCTTAATTTCTCATTTGTGATAACCAAGTTATTCGGTTATAAAGCTCAGAGTTGTTTTTGAAAAATGATGATAACAAGAGGGGGTTAATTTGAATGTGTTTAAATTCTTTTTAAACTTACTCACCGCCTCAAAAAAATTTATACATGATATTATGAGATAATCCTTTTATTTTATTGGGATTGTTGGGGGAAAAAATTCATTCGTATTGTAATGCTTAAAGATGGATTTTATATATGACTGATAAAAGTTACTGATAATCAACTTTTAAATATATAAAATTAAAAAACCAAGACAGATTAGGAAGCAGTGATGCAAATTACATCTTGAGATGTGGAAAGTGTTATGAATTTGTTTTTCTATAAATTATATTTTAATATATAAAATTAGAAACTATAAGTTGGTAGTTTTGAATAAATAGGATATAGTGGTAAGAGTATTTTGTAATAAACTTGTGGACCTAATTTGAACATGTATAAAGATTTAGTATACATTTTTACTGTATTTCAATGTATTTCATCATATTTTAAAAATATAAATAAAGATCATATAATCAGGTAACATGATAAATATGTTTAAATACCAGATAATCATTAAAACGTACTCTTGGATCACCAATTCAGGGGCGGAATCTTATGGGGGCCTTTGGGCTGTTGGGGGCCATGACCTCCCCGCTTTTAGACTCAAATACTATAATTGAGCTATTAAGGTCAATTGGTAATCATTTAGTGGCCACTATCTTAAAGGTTACTGTTTCGAAACCCTCCCTTGCATTTTCCTCCATTCACTTTATATTAAATTATTAATATTTAATTATATGTATTAGTTTTTAAAATATATTAATTATATGTAAACATAAGTTTTTAGAATTAATTACAGTGGTATTACTATTTTTCGGTTAATACTTTGAATGTTTAAGTTTTTGGAGTAAATTATATAATATATTAATTATATGTAAATAATGTTTAAGTTGGTATTACTAATTTTCAGTTAATACTTTAAAAGTTTCGAGTTTTAATCTTACATTAATCAATCTTTTTTTCTAAAATTTAATAGTCTAAAAACGAATCATTTAGATTTATAAATTTTTACAATATTATAACATCTCCAACATATTCTCCAAAATGGAGAATTAAAACTCTAATAAAATATTATTTTTCTCTCATAAAATCATTAATATCAAGGATTCCTAACGGTGTGAATATGATAAAAAAAATGTTTCCCTCTCATTGTAATCATTTTTGGTTTACACTCTCGCATGTTTTCTCCATTTTGAAGAGTTTTAGAGAGACTGTTGGAGAAAAAATATACTTAAAATCTTCATTTTTTCAAATTTGAAAAATCTATTGGAGATGCTTTTGTATCCCCCTCGGGAACTACAATTAAAACTTAGAAAATAAAATTGTATATTTGTTTTTACTGTTGCAAATGCACATAAAGTGTTGGGTCAACAATTGACACAGTCAATGTTTGTGTAGAGGTGACAAGTATCATCTAATTCTAAACGTTGATATGAAAGTTCCTCCGTGTAAGGAATTTGTCAACACAAACTTCAACTACCTTGTCAAGAATTTAGGTGTCCACTTCTCTTTTCCTTACGTGTTTTTCATTTTCTTAATAACGTATTTTATAAGTTTTTTTTTTGTGAGATTTGTTTATGTGTATAATTCTTGATATTTATATCAATAAAAATTATAATTTTGAAATATATAAACATCTGTAATTCTGTATTCGTTCTTCAACCTAGAGGCGGACTTACATGGTAAGTGGGGCGGGGGATACAACCCCATTAATTTATTTATTTTTTGTCGTTTACCCAATTGCTTATCCGGTAAATGTTTATCGATAGGAGTCAACACTATGATTTATTTTGATGCGTAAGATTTTATTATATTAAAACATATCGAATACAACAATTTAGTGGGTAAGCGCTTACCTGGGTAAGAGTCGTTACTTAGACTCTCCATCATTCTCATCGCTCTTACCCGGTAAGATTCTTGACCCTTCTCATGTTCATCCGATGAAGAAATTTATCCGATAATTACCCACCAAGTAAAATTTCTGGATCCGTCACTGCTTCTAGCATTACTTATTAATTTTGGCATCTTGTTCGTGCCCAACACTTACTAACACGACATAATAATCTATAAAATTTGGATTTTGTTTTTAGTAAAAAGTTGATTAAATTTCCTCGTTTCTAACTTTCTGGTTTATAATAAAAGCTATATATTATCTGAATACACAATTAATATATATTTATAGTTTTATACACAATATAAATAATTGGTAATTAAGAAAAATGTAGATATAATAACGTATGGGCCATTAAATGAAGGCTTATTAGCCCTTTACAGAGATGGGCGCAGCCCATCATAGACAAGAGGATATGTTGCTATACAGCTATAGTATTGTAGATTCTTGATTAAGGGGATGTTTGGGATTGCTTATTTGAAACAATTTATGTTTTCCTATGGAAGCACTTATCAACTTATTATAAATCAGAAGGGTTTAACTTCTTTAAAACTCTTTATTACCGGTATAAGTTGTTTATTCAGACACTAAAAAATGTTTATTATGCTTTGAGACAGCAGAATTCCGTAGTTGAAGTTGGGTGTTGGTGATGTCCAGAGTGCAACTTGAGGCTTGAGGTTGAGGGGGAGTGAATTGAAAGAGTCCTACTGCACTTTGGTTTCCTTTTAGTAATTATGCTTGCCCTTTTTGTTTCCTTATCTCGTTTGTTATTAAGACTCTTTTTGTTGTTGTATAAAACCCATGATGTCCATGAGAAAGATAAGTTCTCCATAATACATAAATTTACTATTCAGACCTTGATGCTTTGGACATGTTTTATATATATATATATATATATATATATATATATATATATATATATATATATATATATATATATA
>NC_037529.1:9111458-9112627 GCF_001531365.2 Cynara cardunculus var. scolymus | reverse complement strand
GCATTGCGCGAGTACGCTTCTAGTATATATATATATATATATATATATATATAGAGAGAGAGAGAGAGAGAGAGAGAGGCATGTTCAAATGAAAACCGTGCATTTCTTAGAAACCGTATAAACTAATTTCGACCAATAGAAAAATTCCATTTTTTTTAATTAAATTTAATCAATAAGGGTATTTCGGTCATTTACAATTTTTTCTATTAAATATGGAAGTTATTAATAAATCTTAAATAAGGAAACGTAATAATGGTAATTTTATAAATGGTAACATTTAAATATTTAATTATATTATAATATTAAAATTTTGAAATTCTTAAATGGTGTGGCGACCGAATATGCTGCATAATCTTGAAGATTGTAAGGCATTAGGGGAATGAATTCATCAAATCAGTAGTGAAATAAAAAAATAAATGTACATGAAACATGTTTCATGAAGGTGAAAATGGTTCATCACGTAATTGAACAATGAGTATTGAACGAATTTCATGGTGAAACACGTTTCAGTGATGGTGTAGTTCATCAAATCAGATTGGAATAAAAAAATTAATATACATGAAACATGTTTTATGAAGGTGAAAATGGTTAATGGCGTAATTGAATAATGAGTATTGAACAAATTTCATGGTGAAACATGTTTCAGTTATGGTGTAGTTCATCAAATCAGATTGGAATAAAAAAATTAATGTACATGAAACATGTTTCATAAAGGTGAAAATGGTTCATAGCGTAATTGAACAATGTGTATTGAACGAATTTCATGGTGAAACCCGTTTCAGTGATGGTGTAGTTGATCCGTATAGTAGGTGAAATGGAAAATGAAACAGGTGCATGATCGATTAGGATATTAGAGAATATGTATTTTTGTTTACCATTTTGCCATTATTGCTGATATAAAAATAAAATTTTAATATATATTCTTTGAATTTCTTAAAATAGATTAAACTAATCTTTACCATTGATCAAGAAAATGGATGGATGAGATTGGTTTACACGGTTTACACAAATGGGGGCAGTTTTCATTTGATCGCTCCTCTCTCTCTCTCTCTTTATATATATATATGTATGTCTACAATTACTGATCAATCTTTATAATCTTCATAATCATACATGGCAGATTCAAGATAATCATCCAAGAACATCAAGAACACTTGAGAGAGAAAGTC
>NC_037529.1:9108787-9110038 GCF_001531365.2 Cynara cardunculus var. scolymus | reverse complement strand
TGAGAGACAAATGAGTAGTTGGTGGGGTTGTGACAAGAATTGGCCTGGGCTTTGCCTTTTTCAATATTAGTCTCCAAAGAATCGAGAACTAATAGATTATGTGGTATGCCCGGATTTTGTAAGTGTAGAACAGGATTTTCGTATTCTTTTAATCCTGACACAACTCTCGTCAATTCTTTTAGCTCACAACAACTACTCCTCTCTTTTTCATTTTAAACTCGGCACACAAACCCTTTGTATCGAAGCTCACTCAGATATGGTTGTCCTCTTGGGTAGGTCTGTCGGTTTTGACATTCCATAGAGGTATTTCTGATAAGCACTCAGTCCCTCCTAAAGTATTGCATTATGCACATAAGATCACAAAGAATGATCAAAAATATTATTTCTTTAAAGCACAATGATCAGATAAAAGTTGATCAATTAATTTGACTTTAAGCACGATCAATAAAGAAATGAAGCGACAAAAATTCGATTATTTGATATGTACGAGAGAAATGAATGAAGATCTGTAAGAACAAGTTTACCGATTCTGATATTAGAAAAAAATGAATATGTATTAGTCAAAGAAAATTATAATATCAGAAAGCAATTTTGAATACAAACGAGTGTATTATCACCGAAAATGATTTTCGTATAAGAGACATGATAATAACAATTTGAAGAATAGCTGAAACAGGTATTGGAGTTATGTACGATGAGAAGTTACGCAAGTAAAATCTCAAGAAATACCTGTTCAGAAAATGTACTCGTTATCCCCCAAAAAAATAGTATTTCAAAAAACACTTATTGAACTTTCCAAGGAAACTCCCCCTAGAAAGTAGATTTAAGTAAAAAAACTTTTAAGCTCAAAAATGAAATGAAAAATCATTTTAAGCACTGGTTCTGAACTGAAGTGTTTAGAAGCCTTTGTTGTTAAGCTCGGGTCCTAAACTGGATGTTTAGAAGCCTTGAAGTTAAGCACGGGTCCTAAACTGGATGTTTAGAAACCTTGGTTTGAAATAATGTACAACTCCCCCTGCATAGGTGTATCACACAAAATGATATTCTGATCAGCATGAAATGGACACACCTGCAAAACCAAATCAAGTAGATTTTGGTACCCAAACGGACTTGGGTCCTAATATGTTAAGATTTGGTTGGGGTATGTTGTAACTACCAAACCACTTCTTTCTATAGGATGTATTCTTTTCAGCATTATGAACAGGATGACCAGGATTAAAATATGAGTCATATAAGTAATTGGGATCATAC
>NC_037529.1:9104309-9107542 GCF_001531365.2 Cynara cardunculus var. scolymus | reverse complement strand
TCATTATAACTTTTCCGATCCAAACGGCGATTGTTTTCAATCGTTTCTATCTTATGTTCAAATTTCTTCGTAATTCGTTCACTCTCCTTCTTTAATGTTTTGATATGATCCTCATTAAGACAATTTGTGCTATGTAAATTTATGGAATGATCTCTAAGAACCATATAATTCGTTTCTAATTGAACAAGCTTCTCTCGCAACTCTAGATTTTCCTTCTTTAGAATATCTGCCATTTTAAAAAAATGATCAGTTAAGGATCTATGCAGTGAAATCAGATAAAAAAAATACGAACAATTAAGCTCAAAAAGAACAGAAAAACACAAACACTGAAAAACTCACGCAAAAAAAAATAGACAATGATCCAAACGAAAATCTAAACACAGACAAACTAAGAAACTAAAAACAGTCTAAAAACAACAAACCAAGTCCAAAAAATATGAGTCTAAGTCCAAATGACACCAATCCAAGCCCAAATACAATACAGATATTACACTAAAGAAATGATCTATCTGCTCTCCGAAGTGTATTCAAAAATCCACTTGAATTCTTCTCGATTCACGTGGGTTGCTGTGTAGCTGACTGATCCTAAATCTGTTGCTGCTGTTCAAATCTGCTTCAATGTTTCTATGAACTATTGTCAGTCCTGCTGCACTACCTGTGTGTGCACACTAGCTGCTGTTTTTCTTTGCTGCTACACCAACAATTTCCACACCAACCTGTTAAGACCTGTTAAGACCTCTGTGCAAGCTTAACAAATCCAAATATGATCAAACCTGCATAAACCTGTGAGATCTGAACATTAGTGTGTGATGACAGCAATGTGTATTTGAACTGCTGTTGCTGTTTCTTCCCACCAGCTTGGTAATGCAGATCTGTGGAGCTACAATTGTAACAGCAACTAGCTGTATGGTAGATGCTACACCAAACAACTCACATCAAAGAACCTGTGTAGCTTAAAGAAGATCTAAACAGTTAGATCAAAGCCTGCTGTCAACATGGTTGCTGCTGTTCTGCACAATCTGTGCCAAAACCTGCCGCTGTTTTATACTTGCTGTTACAAATAAGAAACGGTCCTGCACTAGCTGCACACTTTGCTGCTGCTGGATTTGCTGTTTCAAAGCAAATATACCTGCACGAAAACAACTCAAAAACAACAATTAGTTGCTGTCTTAACACAACACACACTGTTGAACAATAACTGGTTTGATGCTATTGCACTGTTTTTAAATCAATCTGCTTTCTGCAAAGAACTAGCTAAGAACCTGCACACTGTTAATGCACTGCTGTTTAGTTGCTGTTATATAACCTGGTTTTAAACAGCAATGGTTGCTGTTGCTGTGAAGATGTTTTCTCAAAACAGTAGCACACGATCAACCTGCTAAGTTGCTGTCAAGATGAAATGAAACAGCAAGAAAGGTTGCAATGCTGTTGCTGTTTTAGACTAGAAATACTTAAACACACACAGTTACTGTTTTAAACCTGCAGTCTTGCTGTCTGCAAAGAACTATGCACAGAACACATGAACTATTGTATATAAAGCTGTCCAAATACACAATCATCCAATACCTAACCCAATGGTTGTTTTTGCTTAGTTGCTGCCAAAACCCATCACAGCACAGCTTGCTGTTTCAAAACCTTTGCTGCACCTGTTGATTTCAAAATGTGTAGCTGCAGTTTTAAGCAAAGTGAAACAGCTGCTGTTATTGTAAACTCCTGCTGTTTAGCTGCTAATAAACTTGGTTCAAATCATATATCAATAAAACCAATCGTGAAGAACCAGTAAGAACAAACAGCAGCTGTAATATCAAACCAAAATCAATTTGAACCTGCTGTTTACTGCACACTGTCACTGCGTGTATGCGAAGACCTGCTGTTATTTCTTGTACACTGCAGTTGATGTCCGGTTGTTGCTGTCAAAACAGTAACCAGCTGTTGTTATTCTGTCCAAAATCAAAAACTTGACTGTTTCTCCACACAAACAGCTTTTAACAGGTTCCAAGCTATGAACAACTGCTGCTGTCCACAAAATTGTGACCAAGCCGTCTTGCCTCCTCTTGTGCAAGCATAATAACTTTGATAGCCTTCTCTGTGAAGCACTCGAACATGGCCTTTGGCACAATTCGACTAGGTTTTGCTCTTCGGACAGAGGTGGTTGCTGCAACCTTTGAGTGGAAATCTGCTGTGTATTTAAGAAGTTGGGCTGCCAAAATAGTTGCTGTATTCACACAATCTATGAACAAACCAGCAAAGAACCTGTTGATGTCTTCTTGTTGTCAAAATGGATGCTTTTTAAAACCTGCACAAACAATTGCTTAAACAAATCCTACTTTGCTGCTGTTCTTTGCTGTCAAAACAGAAAATCAAGACCTATCAAAAACTTCAACAAATATCAACAGCAACAACTCAAACACAAAATAGAATGGGAAGGCTGTGATTTACTTAGAACAAGGTAACAATCAACATTGACCAAGTTCAAGTCAAACAATTAAGATTGAAACAAATACTATATCAAGATCAACAGCCACAATGATATGCTTTTACAATCAACAACTAAAACAAAACAAGTCAGTGATTTAGGTGGAGTCCGATTGATGATTTAAGCAATTTAGACAAGATTAAATCTCGAACATCTTAAACGGAAAGTGAAGTAACAATTAGGTCTAAAACAGAGAGATGTGCGATCAAACATTCAGCAGRCTTGATTTAGGTTGAGCAACCTTGAGCGATTTAGATTTAGAAGTCTGATATAGATTGAGCGGTTTAATAAACCGAACACTTATCCGCTCAACTCTCCGGTCAAAATTTCGAAATTGACAATCGATTAACAGATTGGCCGATTTAGAATCCGGATGAAATCCAGAATCGATGGTCGATCAAACAAGGAATTGAAGGAGACAGTGTACCTGAGCGGTTTAGTAAACCGATCAAAAGTCCGCTTAAGTGTTAATCGAGTCCGATTAAGGTTTATGCTAATCCGCTCAAAAATCCGATGAAGACGTGAGCGGTTTACCTTGAATCCGGTTAAGCTTTGTGTGATTTAGCTCTTCTCCGTTCAAGCTACACGCGGTTTAGACGAACACCGCTTGAATGGTGTGCGGTTTACTTGAACACCGCTTAATCTGAGTTCTTCAAATGATGTGCGTATGTATACAATGAAGAAGATGAACAAATGAAGGAAATGGGCCTTGATAATGGGCTAAAATGAATGGGCGGATTAACAAAATTAAACCAAA
>NC_037529.1:9102402-9104150 GCF_001531365.2 Cynara cardunculus var. scolymus | reverse complement strand
TGATCAAATCACAAAAATTTGTGAACAACAAAGATTCACAATTCAATTTCGAACATATTAATCATGTTTTTAACATCAAAACACAAGATTTTATGAGAAAATCGGATCAAAATCAAAGAAAAACTCAAGAACACGAAAAAAGAAAAAAAATTCAGAAATTAAAAAAAAAACTTATCTGATCAACTTCTTTTCCTGATTTCTTGCATTCCAGCTTTGATACCAATTGTATGTCCACAATTACTGATCAATCTTTATAATCTTCATAATCATACATGGCAGATTCAAGATAATCATCCAAGAACATCAAGAACACTTGAGAGAGAAAGTCAATGCATGTAAGCTCAGTCAAACCCTCAATTATCAATGTATATTACAATTAGCACACCTACCACTAATTACAAAGATTAAACCATATTTATATGGTCAACCTAACTAACAAAGTCAAAGTCAAACTAGTCTAAGAAAGTCAAACACGCTGACTTTACAATTATAGACTAAAATTAATCTTTCAAGACGAATACAATTAATACTGATTTTTCAGTCCTAACAATATATATATATATAGAGAGAGAGAGAGGGAGAGAGTTTGTTTCAAATACAACCTGTTGCATTTGTACAATCAATACAACCCAATAAATTGAGATATTTGTGAAAATGATGAGAGTTCATTTATTATGATTTGAATATTTATGGAAGATGAATATGGTTCATTAATTATGATCAACACTTTAGATTAGGAAACTATTTAAAACTTTTATGAAATCACATATTAATCAAATGAAATGGACGGTCGAGATTGGGTTGTATTGGTTGCACAAATGTCATGGGTTGTATAATAACCAACCCCTCTCTCTCTCTCTCTCACTATATATATATATATATATATATATATATATAGGCCTAATCAAATGAGAACTGATTAGTTTGTGGTAATTGTGAGGTCCAATTTCAACCACAAATCAACGAAAAAAAATAGAAAATTAATAATTATGGTAGTTTGAGTTAAAATTATAATTAGAGGGCATATTAGATATTTTTAAAAAACACCTCTCTCCTCCCTCATCTATCCGACCTCCAATCTCCGGCCTCCTGTGAAATCGGTATCACAGTATATCACAATGGGTATCACGTTATGTATCTTTGTTTGTAAGGTTTGAGTTGGTATCATAGTTGGTATCACAATGGTATCACAGTATATCACATTGGGTATCTTTGTGATTACTTGGTACATGCCGGATTAATGTTCACTAGATGCCGGAGATTGGAGGTCGGAGAGAGGAGTTTTCTAAAAATACCTAAAATGCCCTGTAAATATAATTTTAACTCAAACTACCATAATTATTAGTTTTCTAATTTATCCGTTGATTTGTGATTGAGGTTGGATCTCACAGTTACCACAAACTAATCAGTTCTCCCTTGAATGGTTAACCTGGATATCCAACCCGCTATGCGAGCCGGCTAATCCCAGGGCAACCACCTGATTTGCAGATAGCCTGGAGTTACCGCATTTGAACCTCCATGTCCACAAGAGGATTTTTATCCTCCTTGGATTTAAACATGAGACCTCCAGGTATTTTTTTAACATTTGGAATTAAGCTCAAACCAATCAGACATACCTTTATATATTGTAATATAATTATTAGTGTAAAAATATCTCTTAAATCTTAATAATTTATATTTTAATATCTATACTATATTATAAAGCATTTGGCTAAAACTCTTAAAAACTCTTAAAACTCTTAAAAACT
>NC_037529.1:9096894-9101393 GCF_001531365.2 Cynara cardunculus var. scolymus | reverse complement strand
TTATAATAAAAAATTGAATTAAAAAATTACACAAAAATGAGGAATTTTAAATAGTTAATTTGATACGAATATCAATATATTTTTGTTATATATAAAGTATTGTATATTGATACATATTACTTAAAATTCAAGATTACAAGTAATTATGCATAAGTACAACTTATTAAAGTTCAATGTTTGAATTCGTATAACTAACTGCGGATATACATAATCAAATAGAAGATGAACATCTCATTTTAAAATATAAAAAATCTAAAATATAATTAGAATAATTATCGAGTTCCAATAAAAATAAATAATTATTATCTTTATAAAAAAATATATTATTAAACCAAATATAACTTCGTTATTGTACATAAATTAAATTATAAAAAAATTGAATAAAAAAATTACATAAAAAAATTGAGGAATTTCAAAATCACATAAAGTCATATTAAAACATAAAGCCATATTATAACATCGACTGAGATAAAAAATAAAATAAAATATTAAAATCACGATGTATCTCGTTGGATTGCGCGAGTACGCTTCTAATAAGTGTCGAAGACACATGAAAATTAAGAAATAACAATCATCAAACTAATAAAAAGTTGAACAAATTAGCAAAGTCTTCGCCGAAAAGCACATCTTTTGAGTTTTGCCTACCCAATTTGTGAAATTAGTAACTATTTCTTTATATTTTTCCAAAATATAATTTTTTATTAATATTTTATTAATTTATATTATTATAATATTTAATTTTACGTGCACTTACCCCACATGGAGAAGGGGTGTGTGGCGATGTCTGCTGCAGTGTTTACACCATTTTCTTTTTAAAATCAAAAAATATGTTTATCTCGTGACCATGTCTTTAATCATGATCTTAATTGTTTCAAATTTATAATTATTCCTTTTTTTTTAAATCAAGATTATTTTTTTAAAAATTCATATATATATATATATATATTTGTGATTAATGCTTTTAAAACAATACTTTTGTTAGCTACTCTTTTATTTCTAAATTATAATTACTTTTAATTAAGACAATTATTGATTTAAATATGTGAATTGGTGGTGTTGATATTAATTAAGATACATTAATTAAAGTTCCAGTTATTTATGTATTGAACGTTCAGTTTGTCAGCGCAAACGCGTAGGACATGCAGTTTCTGCATGCCTGTCCACGTGACCAATTTGCAATCTATATTTCGTCACACTGGTAGTGGTGACTAGACTCACTACCAATTTCCTTATCTTTTTTTATTTATAATATATAACTATATATTTATATACAATGTCTATGATTAATTTAAACAATTGCTAATTTTTGGTACCTCAAATAAAAATATTAACTATATCTCATTTAAAAGTAAATATATATATATATATATGTATATCGATAGTAAGAAACATAAAAAGAAATTTGAATATTTGATCAGTTTTAATCTCATCTACATTGATGAATTACGTTTTAAAAGAAAATTGATCTGATACATCTTGATACACCTCATTAATATTGTTTAATTATGACTGATTTAAATGTGAAGATCTCTTTTTTAAAGGAATCCAAAAGTATTGAAGGGGTTGTTTGGTTGTTTTTCTATTAAAAGGGGGTGTTTGGGATTGCTTATAAAAATTGTTTTTTAACTTATTTCAGTCTGACATCTGTGATAAGTTGTTTTCTGATGTTTGGATAAGAAAAAAAACTGCTTATACCGGTGTCAAACCGGTAATAAGCTGTTTTTGATAAGTTAATCATTTTTTACTTATAAAAAACTGATTATTACCAGTTTACAATTTTAACCCTGTTTTATTTAACTCCGGTTTGATACCACATAAGTTAATAAGCACTTTTACAAAAAAACATAAGTTGTTTTAAATAAGTAATCCCAAACATCCCTAAGTCATGTATGGATAAAGATGTCTATTTGGATTAATTTGTCTGTATAAATTGTGAAAGTTTTTTTTTTTTTGCTTATTAGGGTTTTTTCGTAGATCAAAGGAACATGTTTTTCCAATGGGAGGGACATGTTTGGAAAAAATTTGGTTTTCTGCATAAAGCCCCCCTAAAAGTTTATTTGATAAGTCGTTTTCTATATAATTAGATAATTACCAAATACTCATTTTAGCTAACCGAATAAGTTTTGAGTCCCATTAAACTCATTTAAGTTGTTAACAAATATGTCTTATGTCTCTTAATAGACTACTTTATAGGACCAAATACTTGTTTGTCATATCTAAAAGGATTGTAAAAAGTCTAGAGGACGTTTTTAGATAACTTAACAAACTTTTTAGAATACTTTGTTTCAAAGTATCGTAGGAGATTTTTAAGAAATGTCCTGTAAACTCAAAAACCTTTTATAGGACATTTCAAGACATATTTTCAAATAATATTCTATAAAAGTGCATATAAGACACTGTTTCAATAGTGTCCTAAAAAAGTTTTTTAACACACAAAAACGTCAAATTAACTTGTTACAACATCTTTAGATACAACATATAAGTATTCTAGTTCCATCAACTTAAGTCCAATAAAATAGTTTGTTAAAATATTTGGACATTTTTGGTGTTCTGTAAACCGAATTTTATTATACTAATAATAAAATTAGAAAAATAAACATTTATTTTTTTGAAATAATAATTATTTTAAGATAAAGTAAAACAAAAGTATAAACACTTATTTTTTTTATATATATTTTGAAATTGGAATTATATACATATATATACATAGGTGGAGGTTCAAACGATAACACTTATATTTTACGAGAATGCGAGAACATTCTTATAGGGAAAAGTTCAAATGAGAACGTCTCCATTTTACGAGAACGCCAGAACACCTCTTTACTATAGACAATCACATGTGATACTATTATTTCATCAAATATGATACATATGTGATACTAAAATCAGAGACACGGGCAATTATGTGATCTTGGTTGCGGGCCAACTCGTCCTTACAACACTAAGCCTCTTCACAAGTATTATCACATGTGATAATGGTGTTGTTGATATGATACTATAACCCATCAAGATCATCACATGTGATGCTAAATCATAGATCCAAACAACATTTGGCGCAACTTAAGTCGTAGAACACGTAGTTCGCACATCACAGGGCCCCCATGCGTATTATCACACGTGATAAAGGTGTTCACGTGTTCACATAAAATAGAGGCTATATATGTATATATATATATATATATGTGTGTGTATATATATATATATATATATAAGTTCAAATGAAAACCGTGCAATACTTATAAACCGTGTAAACTAATTTCAACCAATATGAAAATTCTATTTTTTTCTAATTAAATTTAATCATTAAGGGTATGTTGATCATTTGTATTATTTTCTATTAAATATGGAAGTTATTAACAAATCCTAATTAAGGTAACATAATAAAGAAAATTTTATAAATGGTAACATTTAAATATTTAATTAAATTATAATATTAAAAATTGGATTTTGTTATATTTTGTGTCGGTTTTTATTATTGTCAAGATTCATAAAAATCGTAAGTTATTAGATTAATAAATCTATGAAATCAGTAATAGAATAAAAAAAATATTTATGAAACCGGTTTCATACATGGTGAAATTGGTGCATGNGTTTCATACATGGTGAAATTGGTGCATGTAGTAAGTGAAAATGATTATGGAATGAGTGCATAATAAAACCGGTTTCATACATGGTGAAATTGGTGTATGGAGTTAGTGAAAATGATTATGAAATGAGTGCATAATGAAATTGATACAACATGAAATGAGTGCATCATGAAATGAATGCATCATGAATAGTGTACATGATGATATGGGTGCGTGAATGAAGTGAAACCATTTTAGAAAAGATAAGAAAAAACAGTTTCATGTTACAAGTGAACAAGTTTCATTAGGATTACAATTGAACCAGTTTTATGTTAACAAGTAACAGTTGAATATCTTTGTAAAGTAATAATCTCATTGGACAAGTGAAACACTTTCATAGTAGTACCATTTCAATAGCTCTGTAAGTAACCATATACTCCCTTGTGAAACAGTTTCATAGTAACATTTCAATAGCTTTGTAAATAAATATTTAAAATTAATTATAGTGTATTTTATTTTTATTGTTGATCTATTTTATTGATGGATGTAATTTTATTTATAATATTTGAACATAAAATTAATATTTTATTTTACAAATGATTTTGTTTCATTAATATTACAATATACATGATATGATCGCCATTAATATTACCACTATCAAAGTTACCATTTTACCATTATAAGGATTATAAACTTTTTTTTTTAATTTCTTAATATAACCTAAACTAATCTTAATCATTGATCAATAAAATTAATAGATGAGATTGGATTACATGATTTACATAAATGAAAGCGATTTTCATTTGATCGCTGCTATATATATATATATATATATATATATATAGGTGGAGGTTCAAACGAGAACCCCTGTGATTTACGAGAATGCGAGAACAATCTAATAACCTCAAACTTTTTTAATTAATAAATTAACTT
>NC_037529.1:9087597-9095404 GCF_001531365.2 Cynara cardunculus var. scolymus | reverse complement strand
TAAATTATTGTTTATTTAATCTCATTTAATAATAACCGTTAGATGAGAAAATGAACGATTAAGATGGGTTAGCATAGTTTGCACAAAAGATTGGGTTAGTATTTGAACCAACCCCTATATATATATATATATATATATATATATATATATATATATATATAGGGTATATATAAGAAATGAAATAATAATTAAACATTAAATGAGTTAATAATTATTAAGCAATTATTGGTTTTATGAATTATTTTATTGATTAAAATCTTTCTGTTTTCATTATATAATAGTTTTATAAGATTCCGTTTGCCCAGTTTCATTAATTACCCTCTTTCATAAGTTCCAATACATAAGGATCCACATCCATCCATCACTTCTGCATCTTCCTCCTCCGCCTCCAACCACCACTCCGCCACCACCTTTCATTAATTATTTCTCTTTGTGTACATGTTGCACAACCACCATGATCACCGGAAAGGACATTTACGATGTTCTCGCTGCCATCGTACCACTCTACGTTGCCATGATGCTTGCCTATGGCTCCGTCCGGTGGTGGAAAATCTTCACCCCCGATCAGTGCTCCGGCATTAACCGTTTCGTCGCCGTTTTTGCCGTCCCACTTCTTTCTTTCCATTTCATCTCTTCCAATAATCCTTACAAGATGAACTACCACTTTATCGCTGCTGATTCCCTTCAAAAACTCGTCATCCTATCTGCTTTATTCGTATGGCAATGGCTGAGTAAGACTGGAAGTCTCGAATGGATGATCACTTTGTTCTCCCTCTCGACCCTCCCGAACACTTTGGTCATGGGAATCCCATTGCTCAAAGCCATGTATGGCGATTTCTCTGGATCTCTTATGGTCCAGATCGTCGTGTTGCAGAGTGTCATCTGGTACACCCTCATGCTCTTCATGTTCGAGTATCGAGGAGCAAAGCTTCTCATAACCGAACAATTCCCAGAAACTGCTGGTTCTATCACGTCTTTCCATGTCGAATCTGACGTTGTCTCGTTAAACGGCCGTGAGCCTTTACAGACCGACGCCGAGATCGGAGACGACGGCAAGCTTCACGTGGTGGTTCGGAGATCTTCCACTGCCTCTTCACGATCTGTGATCTCTTCTTACAACAAGTCTCATAACATCACCGGAATAACGCCAAGGGCATCAAATCTCACCGGAGTAGAGATCTATTCCGTTCAGTCTTCCAGAGGGCCAACACCCAGAGCTTCAAGCTTCAACCAATCGGACTTCTACGCCATGTTCAGTAAAGCCGGTAGCCCTAAACACGGGTACACCAGTAGTTTCGGAGGTGGCGATGTCTTCTCGATGCAATCGTCGAAAGGTCCGACACCAAGAACCTCGAATTTCGAAGAAGAAATGTTGAGGATAGGGAAGAAAAGAACAGGAGGGAGGAGTATGAGTGGGGAGTTATTCACTAACAACATGAATGGTAATAACAATGGTTTAGTTTGCTCTTACCCACCTCCAATTCCAAACCCTACCTTTTCATTAGGGTCTACTAGTGCCGCCGGCGGCAGCGGTGCTCCAAAGAAGAAAGAAGGTGGTGTTGGTGGTGGCAGTGGCGGTGCACCACCGCCCAACAACAGTAAAGAGCTTCACATGTTTGTATGGAGCTCAAGTGCATCTCCTGTTTCTGAAGGTAACATGAAACATGCAGTTAATAAGGCTGCTGCTGAATTTGGAGCCATTGATCCTTCCAGGGTTGTACCTCCACAAGGTGAGAATTACCTTTTTACCCACTCTATATATTTTGTGTAACTATTTCTTTTAATTTATAGATAAACCAAACGAGTTGGGTATATTTTGTATAACTATGCTCTAATGTTGTTTTTGCACAGAAAATGCAAGTCCGATGACGAAAACATACGGAGAACAGAAAGAGGTAGATATAGACGAACCGAAACTACAAATAAACGGATCCCCGTTCAAGAAACTAGGAACGGAAGAGGCCGAAAACAAGAACCACCGGATGCCGCCGGCTAGCGTCATGACGAGGCTCATCCTCATAATGGTTTGGCGAAAACTTATTCGTAACCCCAACACATACTCGAGTCTTTTGGGACTCATTTGGTCTCTAGTTTCGTTCAGGTCTGATTTCAACTCATCTTACATGTAACATTATTATGTAATCAATAAACTGTATATCATACATCATACATTAATTGATTAATCAATTAATAATAATTAATATATGTTTGTGTTTGTACAGATGGGACATTAAAATGCCAACAATTGTAAGTGGATCGATCTCAATTTTATCGGATGCAGGGTTGGGGATGGCTATGTTTAGCCTAGGTAATTATTTAATTTAAGTACCCAATATTAACTGCATGCATTAATTTGATGAGTTGTATTATTTATTAATAAATATTATATACATATATTGCAGGGTTATTTATGGCATTACAACCAAAACTAATCGCATGTGGTCAACGTGTGGCGACATTCTCAATGGCGGTGAGGTTCTTAACTGGCCCAGCAGTCATGGCGGCTACTTCCATCGCCATCGGTCTTCGTGGTGTTCTCCTTCATGTTGCTATCGTTCAGGTTCTAATCATATATTATTCCAAATACGTTATTTTTATTGGAAGCGTAATTTGCAATGCATTAAGATATATTTTTATCAGAAGGATATTTATGTAATATATCAGGACACATTTCCATTTCAATATTTCGTTTTATTTTTTATCTATGTCGATATAATATAATTTCATGTGGTTTTAAGAAAGCGATAATGTTTTTATTTTTGAATAAAATAAAATTTTGAAAATATCATATAAAATTTACAAAAAATATATCAATATTAGTATCAAATTATCTAATTAAAAGTTTTTGTTTATTTACTTTTTTAATTCAAATTTTTTATTATAATTTAATTTAACGTAACGAATTAACTTAATTTAGGTTTAATAATATTTTTTTATAAAGATAATAATTAAGTATTCTGTTAGAACTCAATAATTATTCTAATTATATTTTAAAATTTTTATATTTTAAAATGAGATGTTTATCCTCTATTTGATTATGTTTATCCGCAATTAGTTACATGAATTCAAACATAGAGTTTTAATAAGTTGTACTTATGCACAATTTACTTGTAATCTTGAATTTTAAATAATATGCATTAATAAAAAGTATTTTATGTATAAAAAATGTTTTTAAGAGTTTTTGTCAAATGCTTTATAATATAGTATATATTTTTGTAATTAATTCTATTATTAAATATTGTTATTTGTAGTTTATCAATTATTTTATCAATTAAAAGTTGTATATTAGTCAACAACTAGCTTCACAGCTAATAATTAATTTATTAACTAACAGTTAGTTACTGATTAGTTTGTCAGATATAGTCTTAGAAAGCAGTTAAAGTGTCAGACCTTGAAACTGTTGTTGATATTTAATTTTGAAATGTAGGCGGCTTTGCCTCAAGGAATCGTGCCGTTCGTCTTCGCAAAGGAGTACAATGTCCATGCTGATATTCTGAGCACCGCGTAAGTCGTTTTCTGTATTTCTTTTGAATCGTTCAGAACAAACGCTTGTAGGTCGGCGATGGTTTCGGTGAAATACTAATTTGTAAAAATGGGGATTTTGCAGGGTTATTTTTGGAATGTTGATAGCTTTGCCCATAACCATACTTTACTATGTGCTACTAGGGGTGTAAGCAAGAGTAAGATTACTCAAAAGTCAACGGTTGAGTGGTGAATCCAAGACTAGATCGGTCAACGTACGACTTTACGTGAAACCACATGCAGCTTACGTGTTACTCACGGGATTAATTATACTTTTCTTTTTTCTTTTTTTAGATTAATTAATTAATTTTCATTTTTATTTATTAAGAAGGAAATTAGAGATGTAGATCTTATATAAAACAATGAAATTGTAGTATTGTTGATGTTAATTTTTATTCTTGGCCATTATCTTATTATCTCATCAACTTTGTCCAAAAATAGTTGATTTTTTTTATTAACCTGGATATCCAACACGTTATTCGAACTGACTAATTTCAGAACGACCATTTGTTTTGCATATAGCTCGGAGTCACCACATTTGAACCTTCATGGTCACAAGGAGATTTTTATTCCTCCTTGGTTGAATTTTTTTATGTTTGTATTATAAAAAAGATTCTAATATGCATATAAAATTCGTACGTTATATAAGTGAGTTGGGTTCACGTGAGACCAAGGGTTTTTCGTGAGACCCGTAAGCTCATTTTATGTTCATTGATCAACTTTATAAGCTAATGATCTAATGATCTAAAGTTACACGGTGAAAATTTTGTGATTATCGAGAAGTCTCATGGCGTTTATGAATGTTCAGATTGTCAGATTGTAGATCTAATCCAAGGGTTGAGAATTGGTCTTACGTGTCTCACGAAAAACCCTTGGTCTCACATGATCTCAAGTCTGATATAAGTTTTACTAAAAAAAAAAGCCAAAAAAACACTCAATATAGTGTTTTGATATGCTCAAAAGCCACATTTTTCTTGAAAATTTTGTAATTCATTACGATAAAATTGGGTATATAAGACGTTTAAAATGTTTAAGCGTTCTAATAGCTTACTTTAAACGAATTAAGCTTATGAGATCAAACTAAAAAGTGTTGTTTAAAGTATTACGATAGATTTATAGGACGTTTGTAAGTGTATTAACAAACTCTTAATGATGTTTCTAAAGTAAAGTGTTGTATTATAAATATATGGATTTATATGATATTTTTCAAAAGTATTATAGCTATAAAATAGATGATATGACACTTTATTTTAAAAATCGTTTTCACAAAAATAGAGAGACCAATGTTACTGAAATAGCCAAATAGGATAAACAATGAGCGGTTTTTTTCGCAAGATACGGAATGTATCGTCAAAAATTATTCACCTTCTGGTGAGGTCCGTTTGATATCCAAAAACTGCTCAGCAACAGTCTCTAAAAAACTTGTTAAGACGCATTAAAACATCTTATGAACCTATTGTAACATTTTCAAATAAGATGTTTTATAGTTTGGTCTTAAGGTTTTGTCCCACATGATTTTTTTTTCATCTAAGTTTATTATTTAATGTATTGATTAATATATATTTGTTTCACAATATGTTTGTTTTATATGTACTTGGTTTACAATGTGAAACTTTTTACGTGTATTTTTTGTTTCACAAACATCTAAAAAATGTTCATATTGAAAACCGAGTACATCTGAAACTAACAAATTGTGAAACAAATATATATTAATCATTATATTAAATTTTACCTATAAAAAAATAATAAAAAATCATATAAAATAACACATGACATGATACACTGATTCTCAAAGATATCATAATTTAAAAATATCTTAACTGTTAACATTTATTTATTAAATTTAATCATATAAAAATATTGAAGTCATAAACTATAGATCTCCATGTTTAGTTTTCTTTCATTGAGATCTTCAAACATTCATATTATATCACATGAAGGTCAAAAACAGACAAATTTGACTTCCCAATCTTACAAAAATCATCTTTTTCATTATTTTTTTTCATAAATATTTTTTTTTTATTCATATGATATAATTTATTATCACTCTCACCTACCAGGTAAGACTATCGGCTCTAGTCATTGCTCTTACTGGGTAAGACTCTTGGTCATTGTCTCGTTCCTACCGGATAAGATTTTTGGTTCTTATCATATTCATTCGATAAGGTAATATAACTTGGTAAACACTTACCCAAGTAAGTATTTGGTAAACAACCCCTTACATTTTCCTTTGACTTCATTTTTACTTCCTATGCATTTAAAATTCATGAATAACTCCAATGCAAATCTTCCGATGCTTGCCTCTTTCAAACTATAATATGTAATTTTAATAATAATTTAATTATTATTTACACGGTAATTAAAATATTCCATCAAGATCGATATTGTCTCTTTTAAAATAAATCTACATTTTGTCAAAGGTAACTTTAATTATTCCGATTCATACGTAAGTGATGACATATATCCCTCATTTAACAATCATCTCGCGCGTCCACACATTGATTGTTTTGTTACTGCAAATTCTTGCGATCATGGTACACTGCTAACATTGATTGGTTTTGTTAAATATATCTCAATTTCTTGCTCTTGCAACTAATCAGAAGATAAATCAATTTAAGCAATGTTAATTTTATATATTTGCTATTTGATTTACTAACCGAAACTTACCTCATTCGGTTACCTGAACCGTTTAACCTATACTCGCAAATGGAATAATCCAAAACCGTTTTGGTTCGAATAGTTTGTTCGGTTTCCAATTTTTCTATACCCTTAGGATCTTATTGTTTTTAACAAACACAACCAAGCAAAACTTACATATGTTTATATGATTTTGGATATTAATGGTTAAATAATTACGTAAATAATATTTAAAACATGATACTTTCATAAAATAAAAAAGGGACAGTGCAATATAAAACAATATTTAAGACAACATATCGTTTTTAATTAATATAATTGTCTTTTTTTATTAAGGGGGTGTTTGGGATTGCTTATAAAAACAATCTATTGACTTATTTAGACATGGTACCGGTAATAAACACTTTTGAGTGTTTGGATGTAAAACCGGTAATAAGAAGTTTTTAAAGAAGTTAAACTCTTCTGACTTATAATAAGTTGATAATTACTTTTGTAGAAAAGAATAAATTGTTTCAAATAAGCAATTTCTAACACTACTAAATGCATTTTTGCCAATTCTTTTGAAAAATGCATGAAAAATGGGCCAATGAACATGCATATGTTCCATGGGAACTGACTTTGCATAATTTAATTTCCACATGGACAGCTAACACACAAAATTATTCTATTTTACACCTTATTTTAATAACATATTTAATAAAGAAGATTAACTTTTATTTAAATATATATATATATATATATATATATATAATTTACATCACTTCACTATAACAAAATTGACACATTAAGAAGTTTATAGGATTTTTTTTATTAACCTGGATATACAACCTGCTATACGAGTCAACTAATCCTAGGACGACCACCTGCTTTGCAAATAACCCAGAGTCACCGCTTAGAACCTCCGTGGCCACAAGGAGATTTTTATTCCTCCTTGGATTTGAACCTGGGACCTCCAGGTACTTTTGACCTTTGAAGCCAAGATCAAACCAATCAGGCACAACCCTTATGATTAAAGTTTATAGGATTAACATTTATACATATAGTATAAAACTGTTACAATTAGTTGTTATGACGTCTTACAAATTTTATTCTTATAGAAACAAATTCTTAAAACCCATTTGGATAAAAAGTTGATTACACAAGCAACCTCAACGTTTTTTTTAGCTCACTTAACAACTGTTAATTCTCTGTATCGATTTGTATATTAAGGATTCTATTAATAACTAAACATCATTTAAACTACTTATTATCTTAAATAGTATTATTTTTAGGGAAATTTATAAAAATAACCGTTTTACACAACCCTTTGCCATAAAATAACCACATTTTAGAGGTTTTGCCAAAATAACCACCCGGATCGCCCCCGGGGGCGATCCGTACATAATGGGGGCGATCCCATATAAAAAAGTAACAAAAAAAAAATCTCAAAAGTCGAGATTACTGTTCACCTCGTTGACCGTGTTTGACCTCGCCCGGGGGCGATCCGTACTATTCACGGGGGCGATCCGTACTGTTCACCCGTGAATTTTTTTTTTCCCGAATTTTTTTTAAAATTAAAGTTGTATTTTTTTAACTTTTTTAAAACCAAATTTCATGAGGAAAAGATTTAAAAATAAATCTTTATAATTATGGAGACGCAAAAATTAAT
>NC_037529.1:9085475-9085917 GCF_001531365.2 Cynara cardunculus var. scolymus | reverse complement strand
AAAAAAAAATATGTAGTTGATTTTTGGAGAAAAAATCAGACATTATATCTGATTTCACGGTTTTTGATGATATGACAGCTCTATGATTCGTCCTACTGGATCAAGAGCGATCTCTGTCACAGTCCCAGGATTTGCTAGCTTTAGATTGTGACAATAAACCGGGAGTAGATTAAACGACGATTCTGGGGTCCCCCTCAACAGTTGCAAGACATACATCTTTGCTCGTCATGCTTGGTGGTAGGAGATGCTAATATTGAACCGTTGGTTCACATCTTCCATGATTTCTTTACCACGGTACACTCTCCTACAATCCTTTAAACTGTCTGCCAGTATATGACCCAAAACCTTTTTATTCGCATTACGGTGGTTTGGGTGCACTTGGGACCTTGAACATGTGTGTTCATCATGGAGCTTGCGTACCTGAAAAATACTGGTACCATCG
>NC_037529.1:9083457-9084423 GCF_001531365.2 Cynara cardunculus var. scolymus | reverse complement strand
TCACGGGTGAACAGTACGGATCGCCCCCGTGAATAGTACGGATCGCCCCCGGGCGAGGTCAAACACGGTCAACGAGGTGAACAGTAATCTCGACTTTTGAGAATTTTTTTTTTTTTTTTTACCTTTTTATATGGGATCGTCCCCGGGGGCGATCCGGGTGGTTATTTTGGCAAAACCTCTAAAATGTGGTTATTTGGTGGCAAATGGTTGTGTAAAACGGTTATTTTTATAAATTTCCCTTATTTTTATAAAATAAAAAAGTAAACATTTCATAGAATTAATTAATATAAAAACAAAAGACATAATGTTGGGGAAGAGGGGACACCCAGCATCTTCACCCTTTATTTATGAGATCTCTTCAGTTTATGTTCCAATGTGTAAGGAGGGTTTGAACTAAACTAGTTAATATCTATTTATTATATATATTTTTTTAATTTACTCATTTTTAATAATTAATTGAATTAAAATTTAAAAACTATAACGGGTAAATGGGTAGGTTGAACATAATCTATACTATATTATAAATTATTTGACAAAAAAATTTAAAAAACATTTTTATGCATAAAGTACTGTTTATTAATGTATGTTACTTAAAACTCAAGATTACAAGTAGATTGTGCATAAGTACAACTTATTAAAGCTTCATATTTGAATTCGTGTAACTAACTGTAGATAAACATTATCAAATACAGGATAAACATCTCATTTTAAATATAAAAAATCCAAAATATAATTAGGATAATCATTGAGTTCTAACAAAATACTTAATTATTATTTTTATAAAATATTATATTTTTAAAAAAAATTTATTTCAGTATTAAACTTGATTACTTTACTATATTATAAAAATCATTTTTTATTCATAAAGTATTGTTTATTAATGCATGTTACTTAAAACTCAAAACTATAAGTAGATTGTGCGTAAGTACAACTTATTAAAGCTTCATATCTGAATTTGTGTAACTA
>NC_037529.1:9078881-9082332 GCF_001531365.2 Cynara cardunculus var. scolymus | reverse complement strand
ATTTTTATAAAATGTTATATTATTAAACTTAAATTAAATTATAATAAAAATAAATAAATTACATAAAAAATGAGAACTTTTAAATAGTTGATTTGATATTAACATTGATATTTTTTTCAAAWTTTTATGATATATTCAAATTTATATTTTATTCATTCAAATTGATATTTTATTCAAAAATAAAATCATTATTGCTTTCTTAAAAACATATAAAGTCGTATTATAACATCGACAAAGATAAAGAATAAAATAGAACATTAAAATCGAGATGTATCTCGCTGCATTGCACGAGTACCATTCTAGTTTTTTTAAAAGGGTAAATTAGGAATATGTTCCTTTTGATCTTTTGAGTTGTGTAGATTGAGTTCATTAACGATAAACGAACTCTGCCAAATAATGGGCAAATCGACAYTGAGCAACATCTTGATTTTTAAGAAGTTTAATAAGAACTTTTTTTATAAAGTAATACAAAAAAWATAASGATTTTCTTGTGTTATATTACGATGCACATTTTTGTCTTAACACTATATTGTAATGTTTTTATATAAAATATACGGTTTTTGCTCTTATAAACTTCATGATGATGACAACAATATTGTCTCCCCCCCCCCCCCCCCCCCAAGTTGACTTTCAAGACTATCAATATTTCAACTCGTTCTTAGTGAAAATGAAGGTTTTCATTTGAGATTTGGATAAGTAACGAGTTTATAAATCTAAAAATGTAACAACCACATTCCAAAATTGACATTAAATAACCTGACCCACAAGTAGAAACATTGAATAAAGGTCTACAATTCCAATTCCATCTCATGAGTTACAGTGAGAATTTAAGTAATACTGCTGAGATATATTACAAAAATTAAACTCAAGTCGAAGGCAACTATCTAACTAAGAGACAATTGCCAACTTCAAGCCTCAAGATGCACATCTTCCTCCTCTTAGAGCTCGCGACAAGGTACTTCCCTGAAAAGGTTTTCAGTTTATAAATGGAGGGTTAGACCGAAAGTCTAGTGAATTCCCTCTATCTCAAGAGCAGCAACGATTAAGCATACCTGAGTAGTGAAACGCATCGACACACGTTGCAACAGTTGCACACAAAACGACTGGCCTACACACCTGCCCTTACTATGAGCTACATAAAACGAATTCATGATCAAGACACCACTACACACATCCACAAAAAGAACTCATGCTATCGAAACAATTCTTGAATATGAAGTCACAACATGGATTCAAGATTTAAGCAATTTTAACATGAACAACCAGTGATCATTAGGCAAAATTAGCAAAGAGGAAACAAACACCTGAGGGCGAAGCCTAAATATGCACCCTTGGGCTAGAATCACACCAACCGCACGCGCACTTGAATTGGGTTGGGTTGGGTTATCCAAATGACGAGTTAATACCTTAATTATATCCTTAAACGAACTACTAGTAACTCCTTTTTAGAAAGGACCCATGATACAGCCCCAAACCACCACTTAAGCGACCTGACACATGGCCTAGGTCGCGGGACTACCTGGTGGAACCACTGTTTTCCCCTGTACAGTCCCTACTTGAATCCTACAACTCCAAATTCTTAACCAACTAATATCCAACAGCGATTAGGGTTCAAAACCCTCTAAAATCAATGTAGAATCATTCTCAAACAGGTTCTAATCCAATCTCAACTTTAAATTCGATTTGGAACTCCCTTTTGATAAGAAATGTCCATATCCCTAGAGCTTTTGATTGAATCTCACTCAATCACCATGGAAATTGATTACAAAACAATAATCAACAAGATCGACTCCCACATACAGTTCGGAACAATAAGATCATTTTCTCCCAATCAAACAATCCATCTAACTCATAAAACCCCAAATAAAACACCATAATAAAGAGAAAAACATAGAAGGATGAGATAGTTACCTGAAAAATGGAGATCTAAAACCCTTTTTTTCTTCAATCTTCAATGCTTTCCCTTCACACCCACAATTCTCTCAAATGAAGAACACACTCACAAACACACACTCTTAACTTTGAGCCAATCGAATGGAAGGAGAATTGAGACCCTTTCCCCTTTAAACTTCAATTTACATAACTAACCCTTACAGAAACAACACTTTCCAACTTCACCCTTTCTACTTCATTAATTTATCAAAATTTAGAACTTGGTTATTACAAAAAAAAATATATATATAACATTACTTAGGAGCCGTTTATTAAACGCTTACTTGGTAAGTGCTTACTGGATAAATTTTCTCATCGGATGAACATGACGATGGCCAAGAATCTTACCGGGTAAGAGCGATGAGAAAGATGGAGTCTTACCCGGTAAGTGAAGATTACGACTCTTATCCAGGTAAGCGTTTACCCGGTAAATTGTTGTATTCAATACGTTTTGATGTACTAAAATCTTACACATTAAATAAATTATAGTGTTGACTCCTATAGGTAAACACTTACCGGGTAAGCATTTGAGTAAACAACCATTGTCTACAATAAATTATGGACATTGAAAACATCAAAACTAGTATACATCAGATGCTGAATATACTAATAATTAAGCTAACATTTTGTATATATAGTTATCATTTGGAGGCTAAATTATTATACAAAACGTTAGAAGAAGAAGAAGTAGGTGGAAAGGTAACTCTTTAAACTTTGGTAATATTGTAAAATTAATTATTTGTCTCAACCATTTGATTTGATAATAATACAAAGACACTCGATCCAACACTTAAAGGAATTTTTACACTGCTTGAAAATAGACTATCACCGATGGAAAAATCCATTAGTAATTTACGTCGGATCACCGATGGATTACCAATAGATGCAATTAAAAAAATAAAAAAATAAATTATCCTGTTATTTTTCTTGATTACCTATTACATACATATTTGTATCGTCGAGGTAAGGTTTATATCCATTCTACCTCTTCTAATTAAGCTAACATATATGCACGAAATATTGTTTATTGATGCATATTACTTAAAATTTAAGATTACAAGTAAATTATGCATAAATACAACTTTTTAAAGCTCCATACTTGAATTCGTCTAACTAACTGTAGATAAACATAATCAAATATTGGATAAATATCTCATTTTAAATATAAAAAATCGAAAATATAATTATGATAATCATTTTAAYTAAGGAAATTACACCAAAATAAAAGAACTTTTAAAAATATTAATTTAATATTGATATCGATATTTTTTTTCAAAATTTTATGATATTTTTTAATTTATGTTTTATTCAAATAAAAAAAATATTACCTCTTTCTCAAAACCTCATAAAACCAATGTTTACTTAAAATTCAAGATTACAAGTAATTATGCAAAAGTACAACATATCAAAGCTCGATTTTTGAATTATTATAACTAATTGTGGATTCATATAATCAAATAGAGGATAAACATCTTATTTTAAAATATAAAAAATATAAAATATAATTAGGATAATTATC
>NC_037529.1:9069531-9076475 GCF_001531365.2 Cynara cardunculus var. scolymus | reverse complement strand
GATGTTTGAATTCGTATAAATAACTGCGGATAAACATAATCAAATAGAGAATGAACATCTCATTTTAAAATATAAAAAATCTAAAATATAATTAGAATAATTATCAAGTTCCAACAAAATAAATAGTTATTATCTTTATAAAAAAATTATATTATCAAACCAAATATAAATTATTTCGTTATTGTAAATAAATAAAATTATAAAAAATAAAATTAAAAAATTACACAAAAAATGAGGAATTTCAAATAATTAATTTGATACTAATATCGATATATTTTTGTCAAATTTTTATGATATTTTCAAACATATATTTTATTCAAAAATAAAAACATCATCACTTTCTCAAAATCACATAAAACCATATTATAACATCGACTGAGATAAAGAATAAAATGAAATATTAAAATCACAATGTATCTCGTTGCATTGCGCGTGTACGCTTCTAATAATTAAGAAAACATTACTAATATTTTTCAAAGTTTTAAAGATTTTAAGTAAATACATTATTTAAATTATATTTCAATGTTAAATTTCAAGATTTGTAATTAAATGGTTGTTTGCAGTTGCTGAATAGTTTGGTTCAAAATGATTAAGAAGATATCATAATATAGTGCAAAATGAAATATAATTGTTTGATAATTGTTTACAATGAAATTAGAACGCTGAATGGTTAAGGAAGACACACGATACAAAATCATTCAGAGGGTGTTATAACCATTAAGAGACAAACTTTTTTTTGCCAAACAAAAATTCACCTCTTAACGATTCAGATGTTGCCTCTTAATAAAACTATTGAGAGATACAAACAACCCCTTAAGCTTTTTCAAAATTTTAAAGATTTTAAGTATGTGCGTTATTTAAATAATATTTCGATGCTAAATTCAAGATTCGTAATTAAGAAAACATTACTAGCATTTTTGTGTAAAAACTAAAAAGGTTTTTTTTTCTTTCTAAAACCAAGTCGGGCCTGGACCAGATTTGGGATCGGGGCGAGGGCCGGTTACCGGGCCTAGAAACAGACCTAGCATTTTTGGTTGGGACCAGGTGCAATCAACCCGATTTTATGACTGGCCGAGCCGACTGTTGGTCATCTCTACCATCACATTGCTAGTCGAGCCACATAAATTTGGCGTTGTCTCATATTGCTTATGCTTATATTTCATCTTCATATATTTAGTTTCGTTTTTTGTAATATGGTTAGCTTCACAACTATTCATGAACCACAGGCAATGCACCTATTTATGGGCCAACCCATTTGCCATCACGGGTTGGCCCGTTATGACATACATTACATGGTGTACTTACAGACCCAATAACAAAATTCCTTTTCCCATCTTTGAAACCCATATGATGTACATATTGCAGACTAAGAATAGACATGAATTCAAGTCAAACTGTAACTGGAGATGCACCAGTAGATAATTAGCCATATGAATCTAAGCAAACCCAATTTACATGACTCATCTTACCATATCCTAGAGCTAAAGCTGGTATCTAAAACAAAACCAGCCCATTTGTAAACAAAACGAATTCAAACAATTAAGGTTATCGACTTTTCATGCGTGTGTGTGGTTAGACAGATTCGTCTCCATGGTTCCCGTGATCATGGGTGTCTCCGTTTTCTTTGCTGAGTTTAGATTTTGGTAAAGAGAAAGCAGATGCTTGTCTGGGAGACGTCTTCATCGGCTGTTGCTGTGGCCTCAAGTTAAGGTGAGTGTAGAAAGACATACCAGCAAGAGCCGTAACTGCACCACAGATGCTGGTTGATCCGGGGTTAGAACCGAACATGATGAAACCTCCCAAAAGAATCACACAAGTTTTGAATTGTCCAAGAACAACATGAGTTGTTGCCGATGTTTCCCTGTTAACATACACAAAATCCAAGTCATGTCAAATATTCCAAAAAAGTGCATAAAAAGGTTATCTAAACATAAAGAATACATAATTAGGATACAGGGGTCAAAGAAATATTGTTTTTTGTTCTTCTAAAGCAACGATGATTGCATGACCATAAAATGGCAGGATGAAACTTACCCAAGTGCCAATGCACCGGACCACTGAAGCAAGAAGCCGAGGACAGCGGAAGCACCAATAATAGAAGAATTGTAGAAGCTCCAGTCAAAGGAAAGAACACCAGGAGGATCAAGTGATGGCATCATCGTCACTAGAAAAAACAGAGTGATAGGTGTCGTCTTCCACATTAACCTGCACAGAATCGACAAATGTATAAAATACCCTCCATTGATATAACAAAATAAGGGAACCTAAACCGGCAAATAAAGGCTAGGCCTTGCGGCTCCTCCCCATAGGTCGACCGTTCGAGGGCCATTGGAGATTTTCTTGGCTGTTATCTTGAGGGCCCGTGGGATTAGTCGAGGTATAATGATTCACAACTTCAAACTCCCAAGGAAAACCAATATTTCAATTTTCATGAGACATGCTAAAAATGAAATCGTTGGAATTTCCATCGGATGCATGGAGTCTCTCTTTCAAAAAAATGTATGCTTTGACTTCTGAGGTTCAAATGGCTTGAAAATCCATCTGAATTCTTTAATTCCAGAGAAAATGTTGATTGAAACATTAAATTTGATAAAAAGATGCTAAAATTAAAAAGAAATTGGTGGCCAGTTTGTGGTAAAACTTGTCGATTCTGAATTTAGGGAGTAACAATTTTGACCTTAAAAGTCAAAATGTAGAGTCATATAGAAGGATAATGAAATCAAGAAACATACGCTAACGCATTCCAGCTCTCCTGCTGTTGAAGGTTTGACCACAATATCTTATTGGTTGCACTCGGTATTATCCATGCGACTGCTATACACGCACCAAAGAAGTGAAATTGCAAATCTGTAACAGTAGCAACCGCAACGCCAATCGACACTATGGTAAGTGCCAGCACCTGAAACATCATAATGTTATGGACTATAAATAAAATTCATTCGAATGCAAAAAACACACTTTGACTTTTGAGGTCAACGAAACCAAACGTTGAAGTACTTGTTCTAAAGAAAGATGTTTCCAAGTTCAATGGAAGTAGTTACCAAAATACTCTTAGTGAATTCATATCAGTTTTGAAAAAAGCACAAGTTTGACTTTTTGGGACAGCAATGTTCATATGATCATGTATGTTACCTTTCGGAAAGATATTCTTTTGCGGTAGAGCATGAATTCTGCCAAAACAATTGCCGGGGTTACTGCAATCTTAGCCATCTGATAGAAACCGACACTAAAATAGCATGTTTTTAGTTAGAAAAATCCAAGAATAGAAGGTCATTGGACCGACAACTCTACGAATACAAAGGGTATTAGAATAAATTTGACGTACCTATTGAACTTCAGACTAACATTAGCGAGGCCGGTAGAGAGGGACATAACTATTCCAAGACCAAGCAACGAAGAAAATTTTGTCGTTTTTGACGAAGGGGGTGGAGGAAGGAGGGAGAATGCCTTTAGGAGGGCCATTATCAGCCAACTACAAACGTAGTGGATAAAAGTGAGAAAGATTGGATAATTGAACCCAACTTTGACAAGTACCTGAAACATGAAGGGTATACAAGTAAATAAATGAAAGCGTTAGCATCTAAACAGACAAACGATACCGGTTCTGCATAGGAAAAGAAGGAAGTGATGTACCAATTTATTCATCAAGATAATACTAACAGACGCAACGAAATTGAACGTAAGCGCAAGAGTGGGTCCCAACAAGGATTGGTGTTGACGTCGTAGCTTGCTAAATAAAGAAGCCCGTAGTTCCTCCATTGCTCTTCCTGGTTATAAAAAAGAGAGAGAGCATTAAAAGGGGATGTTAATTTTGTCCAGACTTGCTAAAAGCTCGTTTGCAGTATTGGTTATTTGTCGGATTTATACTAATTTAAACTGTTCAATTCTATCAATGAGTTTGACTAAGCCTAAATTTTGGTAATATTGGTTGACCTCCTTGACGGAAAGCAAGTAGAAGAAAACCAGAATGCTTGAATTGAGCATGGAGTTCAATTATTGTATAATTTTAAGTCAAAATGCATAATGATCATACTTTCGAGATTATGTACGTCACCAACTCTAAAGCCCTTTAGCAAGTCAAAACCACAACCTTTGAAAAGAAACAACAAAGCCTCAAACCGACCCTTCTTTGTACATCAATTACAATATATCAGTTAAAATTCTGCATATTAAAGAACCGAAAGGTGATACAAAAATAGGATCGTGGTTAAAAAATGGTCATCATCTGCAAAAGGGAAATCCCTCCACCCACAACCCCAATCAAAATGTAGAATAGCTTTGAATCGCCCTTCACAAGCAACACGACAACATTAATTCACTAAGAAACGCCACCGATCACACATTCAAGAAGCGACGCGAATCTTCAGTTGTGTAAGCAATCAGGGGATCAAGAAGGATTCAGACATTCTCCGAAAATTTTAGCCTAAACAAATGAATGTGTATGATTGAATTATGTTACAAAAATCCCAAAAGCCTGCTTCTATTTGCTTCTTACTTGGATAAGTTTGTTCGCTTGGCCATAAATGGAGCTACTAGTAGTTGTGTTGCACTTGAATGTTCAAAAAACCAATGCACAATCAATAGATGGCAATAGAATCAACTTAATCAGCCAAGAATCAAGCTTATTGTATTAAATAATCTATTCACACAGACATGTAAATTTCCTCAAAATCATTAAGAAATCGATGGGCGTATTAATGTAGGCTACATACAAGCCTATTTCTTTATACAAGAACATAGCCATAGATGGAAAGAGAGACTTGCTTACTCAAGCTGCATACCCCTTACAGAACTCCATTAATTAGTCAACAATTCACCACCACCCACTAAAGGGAAATTCACATAAGTCAATCAGATCAAGAATTTGGCCTAAAGCCTTACGTTACTCCATTAATTGTTCAATACCTACTTAAGGGAATGTCGAATAAGTGAATCAGATCAAGAATTCGACCTGAAAACTTACATTAATCCATTAATTGTTCAACACCCACTAAAGGGAATTTCATACAAGTTAAGCAGATCAAGAATTCGACCTAAAAGCATACATTGCTTCATCAATTGTTCAACGCCCCACTTAGGGGAATATTATACGATTAAAGCAGATCAAGAATTGGACCTAAAACCTTACATTACTCCATTAATGGTTCAAAACCCACTTAAGGAAAGTCTATTTAAATGAAGCAGATGAACACCTACACTCAACCTCTTATATTGCCAACTAACTGGAATTCAGTTTAATCAATTTTTGGTTCCTTTTCACTGTTTTTGCAATCAACTACAGGATTAGAAAAGTGAATGAACAAATTTCGACATTTAAGAGGAGGAAGGGGGAAAATGAAAACAGAATCCACCAAAGTGTTGGCGAAGGATTACCTTTTTCACCAGCGTCACTGTCTTTGCGCTTGAGAATTTTCCTGACATCTTTTCTGGTGAGGAAACTGAACATGGTTTTACCACCGAGCATTGCTCACCAAAACCCTAAATTTGTCTATATCGAGGTGGATGATCAAAACCCAGATGCAGATTTGTCGTCAATGTGGTGCATTGTTCAATTTATGACAAATCCAAGCATCAAAATCCCAATCAACTGTAGATTGAGATTAAACAAATGATATAGATTGAAAAGAAAATAGGATGAAGAAGCGTGGTGGGGCGAGAAAGAGAGAGAGACGGAGATACGGAGGAAATCACGCGCACCCACCGACAGAAACGCGATTGAATTTGCAAATTTGACGACTTTGATGAAGATACGCTCTCTACCAGTGTAGTTGTGACCCAACCCGACCCGCCTTACTCCTATTAAACCCACACACCATTCTTCTTTTTGCCTCATCTTTTCTTCATTTAAATATAACCCAAATCATACAAAGCCAAACTTTAAAAAGATAACGTAGAATTTATAATATCCCTAGGTCAGATGTATATAGATTTCTTTTCTTATACTTTTTCTTATCAACTTATTATAAGTCAGAAGGGTATAATTTCTTCAAAAACTTCTTATTAACGGTTTGACACCGGTATAAGTTGTTTATCTAAACACTCAAAAGTGTTTATTACCGGTAAAAAAATGTAAAGAAAGATATTTTTTCCTATTTTTTATTTGATAAAATAAAAATAAAATACATATTTATGATTAAATTAAATGCATATTTACGGCAGTTGTTTCGACTTGTCAAATATGAGCAAACACAAAAACAAGTACCATGGGTTTGACATATGTTTATAATCAATTTAGCCTCATGTATATGTTGTTGTTTTTGAGTTCCCCCATCATAAATAATAACAAAATGTTGGTCATAAATTTGTCGTTTTTAATAAATCATGCACTCATATTTTAGGAAGTACGTGACGTGATATCAACTTCAAAACATCGATACAAATAATTGAACATAATACCTAGTTGTTATCGCCTTTTTCTTGTATCATCGTTTTTGCATATTTCACTTAAAAAAGGACGCCAATCCTAAACGATCAACAATCTGAACCTAACATAAACCTAAACCATTCATAATTTATATCTAAACCTGAACAATTACATATTGTGAGAATACCCTAAATATATGTAAAATTGGGCCCCAAAATTTTAGAGACTGTTCAAAATCTCATATTTAACATGTTAAGGTACGGCCCTGATTGGTACTAAAAGTTAAAACATTCTTTAAATAAAACTTACAAATTAAATCTCGTGGCATCAGCGTAACTGACAATAAGACTTGGACTTTTGGAGATTCGTGGTCACTTGTTAGAGTCTTGCAAGGCCATTAGAGATGGTTGTTCTTCAAGACCTCTGTAAGATTAATTGAGATACGTACAAACTGACCCCAATATCTAACCATCAACAAAGAGAAATTTAATATATATATATATATATATATATATAGAGAGAGAGAGAGAGAGAGAGAGAGAGAGAGAGAGGAGTGATCATATGAAAACCGCTCTCATTT
>NC_037529.1:9038912-9068301 GCF_001531365.2 Cynara cardunculus var. scolymus | reverse complement strand
TTGAATTAAAGAAATTACACAACAAAAACAAGAAATTTTAAATAGTTAATTTGATACCAATATCGATATATTTCTTTTAAAATTTTAAGATAACTTCAAATATATATTTTATTCAAAAATAAAAACATTATCGTTTTTTTTCAAAATCATATAAAATCATATTATAACATCGATAGGGGACATAATAAAATAAAACACTAAAATCGATATGTATATTCCTACATTGTGCGAGTATCATTCTAGTGTTAATTTAAAGAATAAAGATCTGATGATAATCTTGAAAATAATTATATTGATATGAGTTCCAAATTAAAAATTATAAAAATTCTTTTTTTATTATAATTTAAAGTAAATATATAACTTATTTTGGTTGATTTTTTATAAAGATAATGACGAAGAGTATTATCATATATTTGAATGTGTTTATCAGTTGTTTTAATTAAAAATTTAATAACTTGTACGCATGAAATAATTGGATATACCTTAAAATTTTAATGAATATCCATCTATGAATCAGATGTTTAAGTGTTGTTTTAAAAACTGTTGAGCAGAATTTTGTCTCGTTTATTCTTAGAAAATCTAGAATTTAGAGTTTCATTCATTATGAATCATGTCTAATGACGATAAAATAAATTTTAGTATAAACATAACAATCTTAACCGAATCAACTCGTTAATAAAATCCATAACATACATTGTTGCACAATCACTACCAACAATGGTGGTTTCGGTATTGAGTGACGATCTCCATGTGCAACCTTCATGGCCACAAGAGAATTTTTATTCCTCTTTAGATTTGAATCTGGAACCTCCTGATACTTTTGACATTTGAAGTCAAACTCAAACCAATCAGGCACCACCTTTATGGTTAACTTAATATATTTTTTAAAGATGATAAGATAAGATAACTAATTTATAACGAAAATAAAACCAAAAAGAACCCCATTTGCAATGTGTTAAAGGTAAAATACTTGATTTATCATAGTTTGTAATTTACATTAAAATAGACGTATATGAATAATTTACTTTATCATTTAATAATTAATGTTATTGTGACTAATACCGAATTAATTGTTTATATAATAAAATAACTATAAAAATAAGTTATTCAAACACAAAAACATTACAAATTGATTGCAAAGATCAAATAAAATTTTAATTCTTTAGTTGTTTTTTTTTTATTTTAACAGTAAATTACACCATTGGTCCCTATAGTTTGCTCGTAATTTAGATATGATCCCTCTTTCAAACTAATTACATTGAGTGTTGCGTGGTTTACATTTCGTTACAAGGTAGACCACTTACCCTAACTCTGTTATATGAATCTCTGTTATCTTTTGGGGTAATTTGGTCATTTTAACATGTTTTGTCTTCTTTTTATTAAATTGTTTTTGTTCTTTTCGTATTTATATGTATATTGAAGCGCGGTCGTTGTTGATTGATGAAAGAAAGCATCAATAAGTTTGAATTCGATATAAAGTGTTAAAAGGTATCACAATAATTGTGTTACAATTTTGTTTCTGAATGTTTTATTTTGTTAGAATAAAGAGAGTTAAAATACATTGGTTGTAGAAAAATAAATATATAAGTTTGAATTCGATATAAAGTGTTAAAATGTATCACAATAATTATGGTACAATTTTATTTTTGAATGTTTTATTATGTTAGAATAAAGAGAGTAAAATATATTAGTTGCAGAAAAATGAATACGTAGTGTAAAAGAAGTTAAATTGTGAAATGACAGATAATACATTCTATAGATATATAACTAATTTCTTGGTTTTGGTTGTCTTATTATTATAAGAATAAAGAGAGGTGTAATATATTTCTTGTGAAAAATAAAAATATAATTTATAAATAACATATATCAATTCGGTATATTATTAGGTGTAAAGCCGAATATTACCTTTTATAATGAAAAATCCAATAAAAAATGTGACATGGAACGTGACTATAGTAGAAAATTATCAAATTATGTTTTAGTTCAAAAAAATGGGAAAATATCATTTTTTTTTCCTTCTATGAATATCCCGAGTCGTCAAAAAATGTAATAGAATATAAATAATTAACTGTTTTCAAAAATAATCTGCAATCTTCAAAATGAAAATAACAAAATTACCAATCTGAGATATCTAGATCGACTTCAAAGTTCATATTGTGTGGAAAATTGAGAAAGTAATTCAAAGTGAAAACATACCATTTCCAAGTTTTGTATATCCAGTCTCATGAAGATATGGGAGCATCTAATTAGTTTTATCGAAACTTCAGAGATGAATGAAACACACCAGCAACTGATTTACTTTTCTTGTTCTTCCTTATATGGTTTCTCTAATCTACTTCAGTTTGCTTCTAATCGCAGACAACAAAGTGGATAGAGAGATCGAGAAAATAGAAGTAAAACACCCATAATTATTGTTTCATATCTTTCTATAGATGCATAGAAAGATAGAGGGAGGTGTACCGCCAGCTATACTGTTAATCCATAATTTCTTATCGGGATCGAGAGATGGAAAAGAGCAAAGAAGTTTGTGATAGAAAGATGTAGAAGAGAAAGAATTGTAACGGTAGAAGATGAAGAATAAAGAAGTTTATGATAGAAAGACGTAAAAGAGAAGAAATTGTAACGATAGAATATGAAGAGTAAAAATTTTAAATTAAATATAAAACCTAAAATAAAAGGAAAAATGAAGACATGAATACTAGTATAAGAAGATGTCATGTCAACATTGTATGTTTCTTATTTATAGACAAATATTTAAAGGTTTATTTGATCATTATATGTAACTTATATATATGAAGTAAATGAAAGGTTTATTCATTTAATGATATGTTTATATATATATATATATATATATATATATATATATATAAAGATAAAGATTATATCAATGGATAGACAAAGTTGACCATAATTCAATATTTTGAAATTCTCAATCCATATTGTGTCATTTCATTTCTCTTGGTTCTTAATTTAAAATATACAAAGATATAAGATAAACAAAACAAATGAAATAAVCGTATTGTATTAATTGTATAACAAAATATAATATCAAATCAACACAAAAAAAATTGTAACTAAAATTAAATATTTAATCCAAAATGAATTAAAGTAATCATAAATAAAAAATCATGTAAATAAAAAGTTGTCATTCTTTTCTTTATATAATCACCCCCAATGTTCCAGCATATTATCTTTTTACCAAAGTGAGATGGAAAAAGTTAATTACAATTCAATATTTTGGAATCCACAATCCACATTGTGCCATATCATGTCTTTTGGTTCTTACTTATAGATTATAGATATAAATATTTAAAAGTTTATTAGATCATTATATGTAACTTATATATATAAAGTAAATGAAAGGTTTATTCATTTAATGATATGTTTTTATTTAAAAGTAATTCAAAAATTGAAAAAAATAGCAACTAATGATTCTAGCTCTCTCAAGATGTCACATCATCTTTTGATTATTCTCTTTTATATAGATATATAGATATGCATATGCACCATGACGCACAACCAACATCCTCCTGTAACCATCTCTGGTGAGCATTCATCTTCTCCAGTGAACTCTCTCACCCATTTCTCTGGCAAACCCACGATTGCTCCAGACTTCTATGAAATCTAAATCGTCATTCCAATGTGAAAAGTGATCATCAATATTCAAAAAATATGCCAACTCAGATTTTTCAACACTGGATTTGAAACTGAGAAATCCAAAAATCAAACTAAAAATGGTTTATGATCATGTTTCTTTTCGATTTTGAGGCCAAATCCAATGTCCTTTTTTCCTTTCTAGATTTGTTGGTAATTCATTCTTAAAAATTAGCTTGTACCTAACCCATATCAAAAAGGATTTTGATGTTTCTGGAACCGAAGATGAACCTAAAATTTAGTTAACGAGTTCTGATGGGATCGCGGGGTTTCAAGGGTGATGTGTTTCTATTATGTATGGACGGAGATGGAAACACAATGCTTATGGGATAGAGATAGGTTTAAGTGACGGGTTAAAACTTTTATGCACAAAGAGGGAGAATATAAAAAACACGATGCATATAGAACAAAGATGAGTTTCAAAGATGATGACTTTCGATTCTTATGAATGGAGACAGATAACATGGAAAACACTGTGCTTCTGAATCTCGAAGGAGATGGAAAACATAGATGGTGGCATTTGTGTGTGTATATATGTACTACATCTAATGAGTGGGAGTTTAACAGAGTTAGAGTAAATGACTCAAGTCGGAACAAAATACAAACCACGGGAACATTGAATGCACTTATTTTGAAGTGGCGACCGTATCTAGATTTTGAGTAAACTACAGGGACCAATACTACAATTTGCTCTTTCTTTAAAAAAGAGAATGTGATTGGTGATGATTGTTGCCGACAAATTTGGTCGACGACGCATCAAAGTTTGACCTGCAAGGACAATTGGAATAATGTCAGTTTGACCAACGGAATATTCTATTGACGTTTGGATGCACTTGTTAAAAATAGAGTAAATTACACTTTTGGTCCTTTTGGTTGTCGTTTATTCCTCATGTTTTGAAATAATTATATTGTTGGTTATTGTTGTTAACATTTTGATATACTAGAAGTATACTCGTACAATGCAGTGAGATACATCTCAATTATAATGTTTATGTTTTTTTGTCTCACTCGATGTTATAATACGATTTTATATAGTTTTGAAAAAACGATAATGTTTTTATTTTAAAATAAGATATAAATATGAAGATATCATAAAAAATTGAAAAAAAATATTGATATTAATACTAAACTAATTATTTAAAATTTCTTTTTTTTAATGTATTTCTTTAATTCATTTTTTTTATTTTTTGTTTAATAATGTATTTCTTATAAATATAATAATTAAGTATATTCAATGATTATCCTAATTATATTTAAATTTTTTATATTTAAAATCAAATGTTTATCCTCTCGATTATGTTTATCTGTAATTATTTACATAAATTAAAAACATAAAGCTTTAATAAGTTGCACTTACACATAATTTACTTGGAATCTTAAATTTTAAGTAATATCCATCAATAAAAAAATGATTTTTAAGAGTTTTTGTCAAATTCTTTATAATATAGTATAGGTTTTTTTTTTATCTTTCTGATTAACTCTTGTTTAAAAAATGTATATTAACTCGAGAGTGTTTTGGTTTTTTATTATTTCATTTAATTTTCTAATAAAAATAAAACAATTATTATTTATTATTATTATTATTACCATCATTATATACAACTAAAAGTGTAATCGTACAATCGAAATACATTTCGATTTTAATGTTTTATTTTATTATTGTCTCCATCAATGTTATAATACAATTTTATATGGTACTTAAAAAAACTATAATGTTTTTATTTTTTGAATAAAATATAAATTTGAAGGTAACATAAAATTTTGAAAAATATGTATCGGTTTTAGTATCATATTAAATATTTAAAAGTTCTTTATTTTTTTGTGTAATTTCTTTATTCGGTTTTTTTTAATTATAATTTGATTTAGATTTAATGATGAAGTCATGTATTGTTTGTTTAATAGTATAATTTTTTCCATAAAGATAAAAATTAGTATTTTATGAAAATTCAATGATTATCCTAAATATATTTTAGATCTTCTATATTTAAAATGAAATAGTTATCCAGTATTTGATTATGTTTATTTGCAGTCACGAATTCAAACATGGAACGTTAGTAAGTTGTACATACGCATAATTTATTTTGTAATCTTGAATTTTTAGTAATATGCATCAATAAACAATACTTAATGCATAAAAAATGATCTTCAAAAGTTTATGCCAAATACTTTATAATATAGTATAGATGATATACTAATAAAAATGCATAATCATTGGAGACACACTCTGTCACTCTCATCTTCACGTATTTCTCTCATCTACTTATCTTTAAAGTCTATCATCTTCCTTCATCATCGAAGACCCTCGTAACCCTAGGCTCCTTTCTTCCTCAAAACCCTTGCCATCGTTGCAGCCAGAGGGGAGACCTGGAATTTTTTTCGAATAGTGACACTACTTGACTATAAAAATTAAAAATGAAGCTATGGATATTTTAAAAAAAATTGTTGTTGGTCTATTGGTTAGTGTCTTACTTTTCAAAAAATCATAATTGGTCGTAGACCATAGCTCACGAACCCCGAACCGAATCGCTCGAAACCCGAAATACCCCGAAACCCTAGAATTTAGTGCTGCTCTATTGAAGTTTGGGTTTTCCCCCACCACCTATGTAACACCCTCAAATTCGGAAAGATGGTTAATTTAAAATTTCCAATAATATAACAAATAAAGAATAAATCCCTCATTATAAATCAATATTTAAATTAACTCGAATATTGAAATCTAGATCTAACATCAGCAATTGATAAACCAAACTTTACATAAAGACTAAATCAAAGTCGGGTGTTACTAAAACTCAAGAATAGTCGCTATCTCCAAAAGCAGAAATCGTCATTGAATAGCTAAATCATTTTGGTACATTTATCTAGCACTCAACTCATTGCAGTGTCCCTAGTACCGAACCCCAAAGAGGACCTCAACACATGCCGGCAACTAAAAGGTTAGTGAGCTCAAACAATTTTCATCATGTTCATAAAATGGTAAAACTAAGAGACTGTTGACTTAAAGCATAATTTTTGCAGTGTAAATATATTAATCATAAAAAGCAACATCTTTCCTAAAAAACCACCATTTTCCTTGATGAAAACTCGTTAAATCAAAATACCCAATTACACACAACCAATACTCAATACGCACAAGCTCATGAATAAAACTATAAAGCATTAAAAACGGGAAACATAACTATAATCAAACCTTATAAACAATTAACTCACACTTACCCTTGAAAGAGCATAAAACATCATAAGATGACGGAGGAGACCCTATTTACCATTCCTTGTGACATAACGCATTAGTAAGCCACAAACTAATGTTATAGGTGCATTACTTATAGAGATAAGCTCACATTGACATCAACAATATCCAGTCTATAGTCCAATGAGATGATAAACTTATAGATAAGTGCACATTGACATCATTCCAATCCAATCTATAGTTAAATGAGATAATAAGCTAATAGATAAGTGCACATGGACATCTGCCCAATCCAATATAGTCAAATAAGATAAAAAGCTCATAGATAAGTGCACATTGACATCAACCCAATCCAATCTATAGTTAAATGAGAAAATAATCTCGTAGATAAGTATACATTGACATCAACCTAGTCCAATCTATAGTCAAATGAGATAATAATCTCGTAGATAAGTGCATATTGTTATTAACCCAATCCAGTCTATAGTTAAATGAGATAAGTGCACAATTTATAAAAAGAAACTGTCTTCTATTACTATGGATCCATTACATTCTAGCCATAAAATTACACGAGTCCAACTGAATGACTAAAGTACTCAAAACGTATATGTATATTATATAATTATGTTATAATTGCATATAATTCCAAAAGCTTGTTTCGTAAAGAAATTCAAAATGGACGAAAGTCCCTGAAACTCATTTAAGTCAAAACCGAGCCAAAAACTCAACGCATCTATTGAATATCAAATAAAAGTCATCAAAAAGAATAAAACTTATTTAACCAATGTTTATGCAAATACATGTTATAATTGCATGTTTAACTCAAAAGCTCATCATGGGTCGAGACAAACTATTTTCCAAATGTAACATCTCCCATTATTTCCAATAGGTCTCATAGCACTGTAATATGCATTTTCCAAACGGTTTATAAAACCAAATACACTAAAATGCATTAATATTAAATAATCTCCATTTGTACAATAAATCACCAAAGGTATATATTCTTGAGATTTATTCATCAAAACATTCAAAAACCCAAACATAAGCATTTTACATGATTTATAAACCAAATATACAAAACTCACCAAATAATCCACATTTGATAAATAGTAAGTATAACATGTTAATACTTTAAAATGAACATTTTTGGCATTTACATATTTTCACAATGCAACTTTAATTGACCTTACTAAGTTAGGTTAAACCTAGGTTTCAAATCCATTTGTGTTTCCAAAGTTTCGGAGACTTTAGATCCACAAGCAAAACTTCCAGATGTATGATGCCAAATCCTCAAGAACACATCATCTCCACCTTCTACCAATAGGAGCTCCATATCCACCAATAACTTTAACCCTCTTAGATATTACTTTAAGGAGCTTCAAAAATCGAAACCATAGCAACTTGAATTGCCCAAATCGGAGTAGAAATGAAGAAAAGTTATTCCCAAATGAAGTTTAATCTCGAAAATCAGATTTTATTGTGCAGGTGCCCCTCTTGGCGACCCTGACATGCGATAGTGCCCTATGGAACTATAGCCCCAAAATGTACCAAGAGTTATCTCCCTGGTGGTCCTAGCGAGCGTGACATGCTATTGTGCCCAATGTCACTACCGTCGAGTACTATCCCGTGATCTGTATCGAGAGTTTTTTCTACTTTTCACCCATTGAGCCTTTTCTCGCCTAAAAGATGACACCCAATATAATCCGACTTCAAAATACTTAACTCGACTATTCTGAGGGTGAAATATATAAAAGACTCGGGATTTCACCTTATGAAGATCCAATCGCTACGTTGTGCCATTGTCACAACTACATGGCACAATCGTCGGGAGGACCAAACACTTGATATCACCGGTGCTACAGTGACAAATGTCACAACTACATGGCACAATAGTCGAGACAACCACACTCTCGGTACCATTGATATTACTGTGACAGACATCGCAACTACATGACACCCTAATCATACCCCATAATTGATTTTCCTTTACCAGATCACTCAGCTCAACACTTTCTTTAATTGGGACGAAAATCAGGATGTTACAACCTGAAACCTGATCGGATATTGGATTTTCCCACCCAACCCTACCCGTCCGTTGCACACCCCTATTGTCGTTAAATTATATTGGTGATTACTGATTACAAGAAAAAATGTCACATTGAAACCAAAACGATTTCATGTAGGCTGGGAACTTATTTATCAAATATACATTAAAATGAAATGCTGTTACACAAATTAAAAAAAAATCAATGTTATATAAAATACAAACTTTGTCACATTTTGATGTTTTTTATTCTATTTGAGTTCGTATAAGGCAGTTAAAAAACCAACCAATAGTTTGTTTCTTGTAAGGGATATGCTACCCGATCAAGGGGACTTGGGCCTAAAATGAGACCATACAGACCCAAAGGTGACGAAAACACATATGCCAACCTCAGAGACCTATAAGAAAATCTACGTGTCTAAGAAGAACATGTTTGAACTAGAATGACAAATTTCTTGATCTTGTTTGATTGGTCGAATTCCATGGTTGTAGAATTTGATCATTCTTTGGCATAAGTCAAAGAGTTTAAATTCCAATCTGTGGTAGATATAATGAATTTCATAGTTCGATTTTGAAGACAAAAAATAGCATCTAAATCCAATTTAACCAATGCCGCCACCACCACCGAATCGAATCTCTTTAGAAAGAAGATCGTTTGTCTCATGGTAGCCTGCTCCTTAGTTTAATCAATAAATTAAAACCAAGCTTACCGGGGCTAACTAATAAAAGGTCCAGAGCTGGAAGTGATCTCGCCACCATCACCGCCACCATCTTTCATGTTTAACCAAGTTTTCGTATATTCCTTGGGTGTTCATATTAAAAAAAAAATAGACTATTAACAAGGATATTGTTTACATTTCTATATAAAAAGTCGTTTTGAAAAATAAATCTATATTTAACTTAGAAAATTATAAATTTGTTATTGTTATTCTAAGTGCTCATATAATATGATTTTTTTTTATATGAATCAAAGGAAATATTTTTAGAGGCTCTTTTTACGATAATTGTCACTGTCCTCACTTATCTTATTGGTAACATTTTTAGCTTAACATATTATTGATAAGTGAGAGGCTGTTTGTTTGGCTCTTAATGATGACATTAAGAGCCAACCTCTTAATCAATAAGAGGTAATGGCTGTTTGGCCAAAAAAATGAGCCTCTTAATGGTTACATTAACCTCTTAACCATTTTGTGTCTAGGGCTTCACTAAACCATTCAGATTTCAATTTTTCCAACTTTGCCCTCTCTTCCAGCCGTTCCTTCACATCGCATCCCCCTCCCACGATAGTCGCTCTTCCATTCGCCGTCTTCCAGCAGCTCTTCCGGTCGCCGTATCCAGTCGCCGCCCCTACTGCTTCCACGGTCACATCGCATCGCATCCCTTACCGCTCTTCCGGTCGCCGCCCCTACTGCTTCCACGATAGTCGACTCTACTGCTTCCACGGTCGTCGGTGTTCCCTCCATCCTTTTCCACGATCGCCGTTCGCTTCAGGTATTTCCTCGCTTCCCTACATCTGCTTCCTATACCGTCTCCTTCGAAGATTTGATAACAAAAAAGAAACCAACAGATTAATATGCTTTTCATAGTAGTTCTTGTCTTCTGTTTATGTATGTAGGATGCCTTTTTCATTAATGAGAAAGTGTTGGGGGCATCATGATTTTGTTGTATATGCATAAGTGACGTTATTTTCGTCCTATAGAAAATTAAGCACATAGGAGCTTTTATCACATAAATGACATTATTGGCCCTTGTTGAGTTGATCGTGTGTCAGTTACATGGAGTCCTGTTATTGATAAAGTTTCTGGTGCTATAGTGTCTTTGTATGTTATGATATTGGCTTTGAGCAATTGTTTTGCAACTATTGCATTCTTGTGTCAAAAAAGTGTTGGAGGGAAAAAATAGCATTCAATTCTGAACACAACCATGGCACTTGTGTCAAAACGTTGTGATTGCCTGTTTTGCAGTTCATAATTTTATAAGAAGATGCAATATCCACGATCAGTTATTCATGGATTACGACAATGACCCCATGTTTATTGCCGAGAGACAAGAAGAAATCGAGGGAGGCGATGAAGATGACAAGGATGGAATGCCTTTTGGTGCTCAAAACAATCAAGATACGGCTAATTTACGTGACCAGATTGCGAATCAGTTAATGTTAAATCCGTCAAATTAAGAATTATTCAAAAACTATTATGTTGGAATTTGATTGTTATGTTTTTGTTTATTCCTGAATTTGAAAAATTATGTTTGCTTGGATTATATGAAATCTTGTTTTGAACTAATAATGTTATGTTTGTTTGAATTAATATGAAATATATAAAATAATTGTTTTATTTAGATATCTGTCAAACAACTATATTTCATTCAGTACTAAATCATACAAAGGGTTAAAATAGTAATTAGTTGTCATTCAGAGAACAGTTAACAAACAACATTATTTCATTCAACATTAAATCATACAGAGGGTTAAAATAGTAATTTGTTGTAATTCAGAGAACAGTTACCAAACAACATTATTTCATTCAGCACTTAACCATTCTGGCCCTTTTAATCATTCTAACCACTTAACCATTCTGCACCAAAGCATTCAGCAACCGCCAAACAACCCTTGATTTTTACTATGTAAATGCTAATCAGGTATAAAAAAATTCAACCTTTATCATGTCTTTAACTAAATAAGATTTCGAATTCTTACCACATTCATCTGATAAAATAAATACTACCTTACAAATATTTACTCATCATTTTTAATTTTTATCAAATAATTGTTTTCCCAAAATTTTAAATAATTTAAGATTTATTTATTTGGTTGTTGATCTGGTGGAAGTGATTACCTGAAATCTCAGTATGCTGACGCCCTGTTCTTCCTGGGTTTTATCGCCGCCTCGTCCCCCTCCTCCGTCTCTCTTAAATTGTTAATAAAACCGAAATCTTTTCTCATTCAAGAGCAAGAAAAATCTTTCAGATTCTTGATTTTATTTGATTTTTGTGAAGAACCATGATGCTGATTCGACAATTCAAGTCACCACCTCCTTGCAATTTCCCAATCTCTACCTCAAATTCCACAACCCCTTTCCAGAATCACGACAACAACGTACGTTTTTCAATCAAGAACAACAATGGCAGCAGCAGCAGCATTTCTTACACTGATTCTACTTCGAAGAGAAGTAATCTTGATGATGGTTCAGCAAACCCATCATCGTTAATGTCGTCATCTAAATCGCCACCGTATCCTGGTGGCATCGGTCCGTTTACGGGTAGGGATCCGAATGTTAAGAAACCGGGTTGGCTCCGGCAAAAGGCTCCACAAGGAGACAAATATCAGGAGGTTAAAGATTCTTTGTCTCGCCTTAAACTGAATACCGTTTGTGAAGAAGCACAATGCCCTAATATTGGGGAGGTATCTCTCTCTTTCATTTACATATTTTCTTGATTATTTTATGATTTTGTTATTCTCCTCCATAATTAGATGAACAACCAGCTGTAAATTGAGCAATTTCCCGTTTGAGATGTATCTTTGCTTACCAATTTTTCAAGATCAATTCAATAAAAATTCCCATTTTCAGGTGTTTCTTCAGGAGTATTTGAGACAATTGCTATTTATTTAATTGATCTTGTTCATAAAAAGTCCCTTCTTCTGTCATTGTTTAATGATACTTGAGACATTGCTTTATTTGATTTTGTTAAAAAGAATCTCTTTTTCTGTCATTGTTCAATGGTATTTGAGACATTTGCTATTGATTTTAGGTGAAACAGCTTTTTCTAACCATCATGGATGTAGTACTATTGCAAAGTAACAATTGTTCTTGCTAAAATCCATATATATATATAGATGTATGGTGTGATGAACGATTTTAGGCTACTTCCATTGGTTCGTTTGCAGTGAAACTGCAAATACAATGGCTAGATAACTCATTCACTCATGAATTTTAGTCATTTTGTTCATAAAAAATTCTCTGTTCGTACGATATTCGATGATATTTGAGAAGGTGCTATTTGTATTGTTGATTCTGTTCAACAACAATCCCCTTTTCTGTCACTATTCAATGGTATTCGAGACATTCGCTATTGATGTTATTGATTTCATTCAACAATTATCCCATGGTATTTGAGACATTTGCCATTGATGTTATTCAACAAAATTCCCCTTTCTATGTCATATCCAATGGTACTTGAGACGTCTGACTTCAGTTAAACAATGTCCCAATTTAAACGTTTAAAACTTTCAAGAAAACAAGCAAGTATTTTCAAGTTGATTGTTTTTTTTGTAACAATTTACTGTGTGTAGTGTTGGAATGGAGGTGGAGATGGTATTGCAACTGCTACCATCATGCTTCTTGGCGACACTTGCACCCGAGGATGCAGATTTTGTGCTGTCAAAACTAGCAAAAACCCCGCACCACCAGATCCTATGGAACCACAGAACACCGCTGAAGCCATTGTGAGTTGGGGGTAAGTCCTTATACATTCTCCCAAAATAACCACAATATGCCCAAAATAGGGGAATCTTGTAGGCTGAAATCCATATCATCATCATCATCATCATCATCATTATCTAATTCTGGTCACTGTTGGTGTCCGAGCCAGCTTGAAGATAACAGCCAAGATTGTCCCCAACGAGGAGACTCGAACTGGCGACAAAGGTCTTTGTTTTCCGGTTGAGAGCCATAATCGAGTATTTATCCTTTTTTTGTTTGACCTTGCAGTGTGGACTATATTGTTTTGACCAGTGTGGATAGGGATGATCTACCAGATGGTGGGAGTGGTCATTTTGCTGAAACTGTCAAAGCAATGAAGGTACATAAATTTATGCATCTCATTTAGAAACACACACTACAAATAAAGGCCAGGCCTTTGAGCCCCTCCCCGTAACTGGGAATTTTTTGGGCTGTTATCTTAAAGATCCCATGGGATTAGTCGAGGTGTTTGTAAGCTGGTCCAAATACCCACAGTTATATTTGAAAAAACTAAGTTGTAAATAATAACGACATGCATGCTTCCATGTGTCTGCAGAAGAGCAAGCCTGAGATTATGGTCGAGTGCTTGACTTCTGATTTTCGAGGTGATTTAGAAGCCATATCGATGTTGGCAAACTCAGGATTGGATGTTTTTGCCCACAACGTTGAAACAGTTAAACGACTGCAGCGAATCGTAAGAGATCCACGAGCTGGGTGAGTTAAAAAATTCTTGTTCTACCACTAAAATAGTCAAATGATCTTACATTTTATTATTACTATTATTATTAAGGAAGATCAGTTCGTGCTCAAGGCGATATTTGACAACCATAAGCCAGCTTATTTTTGAGCTTATTGAAAAACTCCCTTTGATAAGCCATAAGCTAGCTTTTTGAACACGTCTTATTTATATTGTTATTTAGTTTATCAACTAGTTTTTATCAAACGATACTAGTTTGTAGGCTAGCTTCACAGCAAACAGCGGTAAGCACATTTTGGTTTGTGCAGATATGAACAGAGTTTGTCGGTCCTGAAACATGCTAAACTTAGCAAGGAAGGGATGATAACTAAAACATCGATAATGCTGGGACTTGGAGAATCTGATGAAGAGCTGAAGCAAACAATGGCTGATTTGCGTGCCATAGATGTCGATATTTTGACTCTTGGACAGTATTTACAGGCAAGTCATCCATCATCTCTTTCTGAATCAGTCTGTCTGTCTTCAGCACACTAATATTCAAACTTATATATATGTACATACGTGCAGCCAACTCCATTGCACCTTACTGTGAAAGAATATGTTACACCTGAGAAATTCGACTTTTGGAAAGATTATGGGGAGTCCATCGGGTTCCGTTATGTAGCAAGCGGACCTCTGGTATCACTCCAATTGCCTCGTATTTTCTTAGTGCAATTATATTTGAAAACATCATCATGTATCTGATTGGAATGTTATATAGGTGCGATCATCATACAGGGCGGGCGAGCTATTCGTTCAGACCATGGTAAAAGAGAGGAGCAAGAAATCTTGAACCTGATTGATCTTAGACAAGGATTGGATGGTCTACCCAAATTCTACACCATACAAATACACACAGATTCTTGTGTTTCTTTATAAAGAATGTTATTATTGATTGATATGTATGTACCATTGGTTCTCTTTCAAAAGCAACAAATCCATCAATGGACTGGAATTTCTATTTTTGTTAAATTTAAATAAGTTTTTACAGGAGAAGGAAGGTTCAGAAAAAGACTAGTATTCAGTGATAGATAGATACACGTTCTTTCTTGGGACCAAGGAGTCTTCAATGCTTACACCATTTAAAATCCATAAAATGTCAAATCGATTAAATAAATATATTATATTTATTTATTATTATTATTATTATTATTATTATTATTATTATATACACGTATATTAATAACATTATATTATATAATTATATATATTTACTGTCTGCATATATATGTGTGTAATTTGTATGTGTGGTGGGAGGTATATTTTACACAATATTTTCTTATTATATTATTATTATTATATATCGATTTTATTATCTTCTTTTATGTTATATATACTAGAACGGTACTCGCACAATATAGATTTATGTTTTAAATCTTCATCTCGATTTAAAGTTTTGCTTTATTTATTTTTGTGTCAGTCGATGTTATAATACAGTTTTATGTGGTTTGAGAAAGCGATAATGTTTTTATTTTTGAATAAATAAAATATAAAGATATCATAAAACTTTGAAAAAGAAAATTAATATTAATACCAAATTAACTATTCAAAATATATCTATTTTTTTGTATATTTCTTTAATTCATTTTTTTATTTTTGGTTTAATAATTAAGTATTTTGTTAAAACTCAATGATTATCCTAATTATATTTTAGATTTTTTATATTTAAAATGAAATGTTTATCTTTTATTTGATTATGTTTATCTGCAGTTAGTTAGACGAATTCAAACATAAAGCTTTAGTAACTTGTACTTGGGCACAATTTACTTGTAATATTGAATTTTAACTAATATGCATCAATAAACAGTACTTTATTCATAATAAACAGTTTTTAAGAGTTTTTATCAAATACTTTATAATATAGTATATATATTATAATATTACACATATGTATTAGTATTAAACTCTCATCATAATTATTTTAAAAAACTTAAAATAGTATAATCTAAAAATTAATTTTTATGATTAATTATATATTTTAATAAATAAGATATTTATAGAAATCATATGTATTGAATTTAAATAAGGGAAAAATTCAAAAAACTAAAGAATCTGTTCCATTTTGAATATTATCAAGTTCTTGAACACTTTTTGATTGAATAAGTAATTGAACTTTTTTATGTTGAATGATTAAGCCGATGCATTTTTTAAATGATTAAATAATTGAACTTTCTAGAAATTGGTTACTTAAATTATTTTAACCCAAAAAAACTACTTGTATTGTTGTAAAAGTGGGAGAATCAAAAGATTTCTTGATCATTTTTTTGACACTGCTATTGATGTCCCTCTTTTTGATTCTTTTTTTTTTGTTTTTTGGATTCTTTTTTTTATCTGTCTATATATATTCCATTATATTGTTGTATAAGAGAGAGAATTGAAAGACAAAAAATATTAAAAGAAAATATGCATTTATAAAAATTCATGTTAATTAAAATATAATATATAAAAAATCAATAACTTATATTAATCAAAATTTCTTTAAAATAAAACAAAAGATAAAAACAACAAAACACAAATAATAATAATAATAATAATTAAAGTAGAGGTAGGGGTGTCAATAACAATCGATAAGGATACAATTAGTCTCGCCTTTTTTAAATCTAAATAACGTATAAAATTACACCCTATCATCCAATTTAAAGTATTTTTGTTTCAAATCCTAGAAATTAATAAAGATATGTAGGAGGTGTTTATGATTGCTTATTTGAAACAACTTATATTTTTCTACAAAAATCATTTATCAACTTATTATAAGTTAGAACGGTTTAACTTCTTCAAAAACTCTTTATTCGGTTTGGCACCGGTATAAGCTGTTTATCCAAATACTCAAAAATGCTTATTACCGGTGTCACACCGAGTCTGGAATAAGTTAATAAGTTGTTTTTATAAGCAATCCCAAACACCTCCATACTCTCTATACTCTTTCTTTGTGTTTTCGAGACCTTTTCTATGAAAGAAATAAAAAGAAGTGTTATAAATATTCCATAGAAGAAAACAGAAAAGAAAATTTTCCTTCAAATATCGTGAAGTGATCAATTACTTTCTGGGTCGTCTTAAAATGTAAGAAAATAAATAAGCAAGAATACAAAGTTACCTATCAGAATTAAATACAAGGTGTTGAAAAAATAAAAATAAAACATATATTTGTAATAATAATAATAATATCTTTTTTCCCTTTTTTTTATTTAAAAACATGAAAAATTCTTTTATTTCCATTTTATTTCGAGAACATAAATAAAATCTTTTTTCCCTTCCATTTTTCATCCTTTCTATTTTCCCGATTCGAGAATATATCGTTTTTGAATAAAAAAAGGACACGTATATTTCGAATCCTCTATATTATTTTAAAAAAAGATATATTGATTTTATATAATATATTTAAATCAATAGTCTATTCTCGTTGGCATGTTTTTCAAATATGAATAAATTTTGGTCAATAAAATAACTTCACAACACGATTGATTTTCATACGTAATTATTATATACATATATTTAATTGGTTACGCCGTTTAAAATAAAAACACGTAGTTCCTTAGGTTCAATTTTTCATAGTCTACAACCTAATTCATTAATAACATTATCATTTTAATAAAAAGAAAAAAAAACATTAAATTTATATTTTTATTACTAAATAATTTTCAGGTCGTAGATAATGTTTTCGGTAACGTAAAATTATAAATACATCATGAACTAGTAACGAAAACGATGGTATGATTAATACTTGACCTATTTCTAAGTCTGAATTGGACTTTGTTTCAATAACGTAAAATCATTAACCTATCACGAATTGATCATGAAAATGATGGTATAATTAATGTCTGACCCGTTTGTGAGTCCGATTGCAGCTATAATTGGACTCACAGTAGGCTCGATGGCTCGACTTCATCAGTATCTTTTTTTTTTATTAACATGAGATATCCAATTCGCTATGCGAGCCGATTAATCCCAGGACGACCAACTGCTTTGCAGATAGTTCGGAGTCACCGTATTTGAACCTCCATGGTCACAAGGGAATTTTTATTTCTTCTTGGATTTGAACCTGAGAACTCCTGGTACTTTTGATCTTTGTAACCAAGCTCAAACCAATCAGACATCATTCTTGTGGTTCTTCATCAGTATCTTTTTGATATGATAATTCATAAAATAAATTATTAGACTCATATAGCTTTAGTTTACACTTTTAATTTTTAGATCTAAATTTATATACATATGTTTTACACATTATCATTTCTAAAAATAGAAAGGCAAGAACACACCTAGGAAGACAAAAAGTTACACTAAAAATAAAAAAGGAAAATGAAATGAAAATACAAAAAAGATAGACACATAAGTTTTTTATTTTACAAAATGACCACGAAACTTGTTCTTTTATCTTGAAAAATAGGTTTTCGGCGAGAAAATCCTCCTCGGCGAGAACATCCCCATGTATCTCGGAGAAGCAAGTCCGTCGATCGTCCGGTAATTCGGCATTATGTATCCTTCTCTCTCCGGCGTCATTCGGAGTCCATTGAACGTTCCATATTTCTTCAGTTTCCCGATCCATGACTTTTTCTTCGGGGAGTTCTGATGAGCTCCGGTCATCTTCTCACTCATAAAATTCCTGATTGCTTGTACACCTTGCTCCACCACCTCCGGTGGTGGAGACACCAAAGGGTTCCCTTCGACGCTGAGTTTCTGGAGCTTTTTCAGGCAGCCCATGGAATCCGGCAAGGTGGTGATCTTGTTGTAACTGACGTCCAGTTCGACAAGGGAGATGAGGAGGCCCACGGAGTAGGGAAGTTTATCGAGGTACTGGAAGTTCTGGCTGACGTTGAGGATTTCGAGGTTGATGAGGTTTTCGAGGTCGTCCGGTAGAGAGCGGAGGCGGTTGAGACGGACGTCGAGGTGGCGGAGATCGGTGAGGTGAGAGGTGGAGGTTGGGAGGTAAATGAGTTTGTTGGAGTTGACGGAGAGTTTCTTGAGGTTGATCAGCTCAAATCCAATGGTGTCCGGCAGTGTTGTCAGCTGATTAAAATTCGCATTTAAATCCTCCAGTGCTCTGTAATTCAATTTTCAAACAAAATTCCATTAATTTATACGTTTCAAACACTTTCTCTTAAATCATCATCATCATCCCAACTATTATTTACATCAAGGTAGAGAAAGGAAACATCATATAATATATAAAAAAACCTGCAGTTTTCAATGGTTTTTGGGAAGGATTGGAGATGATTTCCAGAAACATTGAGAGTCTTGAGCTTTGCCAAACAACCAATTGAATTTGGTAGAGTCTTGAGTTGATTTGAATGAACATCCAACACCACCATATTCGTCAATCTTGCTGCCAATGACTCTGGTATTACCTGCACATAATATATAGTTAAGACATGCATGCACTTTTTCTTTTCCGAAGAAGAAGAAGGGTGTATATATATATATATATGTATGTATATATAAATGGATGGATACCTGGAGATTGTTGTTGGAGATATCCAAGATGAGAATGATGGATAAATTGAGATTAGAAGTGATGGGGAGGGTGTCTAAAGACATGGCACTCAAATCCACAACCTCCTGCTTATCAGAAGCTGTTTCTGCACCCATGGTTTTTTGAGAGGATGATGAAGATGAAGGTGAAGGTGGAGATGATGATGAGAATGAAGATGGAAGCTTTTTATGGTGGTTTCCAAACTGCTTTCTTCTTGACTTTGAATAGTCCACCTTCATCATCATCATTTGCTCACCCTTCATCATCATCTTTTAAATTAATTTATTCTATTATTATTTATATCTTATATATATTCAACACATAGATACATGCATATATAGATACATACACCAAATTTTCAAGATTCAACACACCCAAATGGGGGCGTTTTCTGTATGATGATTTGGGTATGAATGAGAGAGAGAGAGAGGGTTTTGAAAATGGAGGAGAAATTAGAGTAGAGAGAGAATTGACTTTTGTGCTGGAAAAATGTAGAGAAAACGAAGTCTAGAGAGAGAGAGAGAGAAAGAGATGTACGGAGGAGGAGGATAAGAGGTGGAGAAGTACAAGAAGGCGTATTTTGCGTATAAAATGTGATGGTTGACCCTTTTCCACTTCCAACACACCACTAAAAGTCAAACCATTTTAAAAAGATAATCATCATTAAAGTATCATCCTATTACAATTTTCGTCCATATGCTTTGTTAAATCTTCCGATTAAGTCCCTATAATTTTAAATTTATGTATCCTTAATTTCCTATCTATACTATATTACAAAGCATTTGACAAAAACTTTTAAAAACCATTTTTTATGCATGAAGTACTATATATTGATGCATATTACTTAAAATTCAAGATTACAATTAAATTATGCATATGTACAACTTATTAAAGCTCAATTTTTGAATTCGTGTAACTAACCGCTGATAAATATAATCAAATATATGATAAATATATTATTTTAAAATATAGAAATTCTAAAATATAATTAGGATAATTATCGAGTTATAACAAAATAATTAATTATTATGTATATAAGAAAATTATATTAATAAATCAAATATAAATTTCTTCGTTATTGAACCTAAATTAAATTATAATAAAAAATTGAATTAAAAAATTACACAAAAAATATGAATTTTAAATAGTTAATTTGTAACTAATATCGATATATTTTTGTTAAATTGTTATGATATCTTCAAATTTATATTTTGTTCAAAAATAAAAACATCAAAGCTTTTTCAAAATCACATAAGATCATAATATAACATCGACTGAGATAAAAAATAAAATAAAATATTAAAATCAAGATGCATATCGTTGCATTGCACGAGTACCTTTCTAGTTTCTTACAAATTTAGTCATTATCTCTGATGATGTGTTGTTAAAAACTCTTTCGTTAAGTGTTTCATGTGTATTTTATTTGAGGATATTTTGATTATTTTATTTTTTTTATGTAAGTTTGAACCGTATATGTACAAATGTGTAAAACATTTAAGAAAAAAAAAACGTAAATGAAATCCTTCAATGCAACTCCTCCAAGATTATTGTTGTCGCAAATGGTTATTCCTCAGTTCTCAATGAGGAAATTCTATTTAAAACTGTTTCTCGATGACAGTGAATTAGAGATGCAAAATTTTGAGTTAATCGTCAATCAAAATCTCATGTGGTTATAGATCTTATTTTTGTTTTAGGTATTGGAGAGTACTTAAGATTCATGCATTCAGTATTAGCTAATAAGGAGTCAATAATATATGGAAAATAGTAGGTTTGAAATCCGAAATATAATTAAGTTGGATCGTCTCATATGGTTGACAGTTTTTTTCTTTCAAAAAGCAGGAGTTATTTTAATTAATAACAAGAAATTTAATATATTCTAATACAGAAATAGAATTTATGTGGACGGAATTAGGGGTGCTCAAAATACTGGCCAACCAAACCCGAAAAACTTAAAAAACTTCAACCCGATGTAATCCTACACATACTTGATACAAAAATATATTATAATACATCTATTGGGTTGGGGTAATTTGAACCCAACACAACCCGATGAACCTGATGATTTTCTATACTACGGATTTAATATGGTTGTCAAGTCCTTGATTAATATATGTACATTAGACCAACCCGTAATTAGCTATATATTTAAATTATATTACAATTTCAACTGCAATTTTATTTTCTTATTTGCATGAAATTTCAATCTTTTTTTGAGTTTATTAGTCTTTTTTGTATGTTCTCATTTTAATTTTACTTCGTTTAAACAAAATGTATAACTAGATTATAGAAATATCTATCCACGGACAGAAAAAAGGGTAACGTACGGATATACTTATCATTTTCACGTCTTTGTCAACACAGTTGAAACATTATGTACGATAATAATATATAACATTACGTCTTTCATAAAAAACATTAAAACGATATAATTCTACGTACCTTACGTCTTTAATCTGTGTGTTTCTTATTATTAAGTTATAAATGCCACCTCATATACCATGGTACCTATCTTATGTACTTTAGGATAGTTGCAAATAACCCCCTTGAAGTTTCGTTTATTTTAGTAACGATCTAAATAAATACTATTAAACTTATATATACCCTGTATTGCAATTAAGGCTTTTAATTATCTTAACATTAGGGGGTTTAAATCTTAACAAGGTCGGTAATTTGCATCATGGGTTAACCCTTTAAGAATCGAATGTTTTACTGGGTCAAGTGATATATCCGTAATTACTGATTTTAATTAATATGAGAGACAAGACAAGAAACCGAAATGTTCCAGAACATCATTAAGTCATCTGTCGTTGACATCCTAAGTTTTAAAAATATCAGTATAATAGAATAAATTTGTCATCAAAATCCAGCAATGAAAACACAAAAACGTACACAGATATAAAGAAGTTGATTTCATGAACTTATTCGGTGCTATGAAGGATTGCTAACCTCTGATATTAACGATCATGAGTTAACTAATATGCTTTGTGGTTAACACTATCTTTGAAAGGGGGCGTTTTGAAGTATTATTCATAAGAAAGGGTGTGAACTAATATTTGGATAACTATAGGGAAGCCTTTGCCAATTTCAAGAATTTATAGGGGCCCATATGGAAACTGAACACAAGATGAGGGTCCCACCACAACTAACCTCAATTATTATGACAGTTAATATTCGTCCGTATACAAATTATTAAATAGGAAAAAAAGCATGTTCAATTAATTGAAAACTATAGAAGTTGTCTAAACTTGAAAACATAAATAAAGAAGACGGCCAGGTTTAACTTTTCTATGTCAAATTGTTGAATAAAGAAATGTATGTGTTTTTATTCCATTTTTTTATTTTGATAAATGGTACATCAAAAAAATGTTATTTGGCATGCTTTTGTTGTGTTATAGCTGAGATTCAAAATGACATTTACAATATATACACGAAAGATCGTGGAAGAAAAAAAGTTAAGGTGAAAAACGTAAGCAAAGAAGTCAATCCTTGATTATTTTTAATCACGTGTCCATCTATGAATTGTGTTTTAGAAGGGAATTGTTCTGGTACATCTCATTAGTGTTGATTTGTAATTAGAATTTATACAAGGGTGAAGATTCATTCTTACCATAACTGTCTTCTCACCAGAACCTAACCTTATATATATATATATATATATAGGAGCGTTCAAATAAAAATCACTCCAATTTGTAAAAACTACTCTCATCCATCGTTAATCTTATGAAATTTTTTCATATACTACTTAATGAAATTTTAATGAAATTGTTTCATGTATTTCTTTAAAATTAAAATAATGAAGATGATAACATCCATGATTAACACCCTCCACAATRAAAATGGTTAATCAACCTCTCATAATTACAAAAAAATGAACAAAATAAAAAATTATGATTGATTGAATGAGGTTTTCACGGTTTTTACAAATTGAGTGGTTTTTATTTGAACTCACCCCTATATATATATAGGGTTGGGTTCACATGAGACCAGCCTGTTTTCGTGAGACCCGTGAGACCACATTTTTACACGTAACCTTCACAACAAAAACACTGTGAAGGTTTAAAAAAAGTCGAACCTTTACAGCAAAAACACTGTGAAGGTTTTAAAAAGTCACCTTCACAGCATTTTGCTGTGAAGTTTCAAGTGTAAAATGTTGGTCTCACGGGTCTCACAAAAACAGGCTGGTCTCACATAGCGTAGCAGCCATCGCCACGTTGCGGTTTAGGAATATGTTGGTCAATGACCTGACAATCCCCCCAACATCTGCCAACATTAATAAGATCTTCGCTAGAAGACAATGGTTGTGCAACATGCCTTTGTCATTATTCTGCTTCCCATGGGATTCGAACCCGTGACCTGCTCTGATACCACTTGTTAGGATCTAAGCGCTTATCACTACGCCAAAATCAATTGTTGATGGAGAAGACACAACTTATTTTGTTACAGCATAACAGCCAACGCCACGTTTTGATTTAGGAAGATGTTGGTCCATGAACCAACAAGCATAATCAAATTAGATATGATAAATGGATGTTAAAATCGTGTTCCTTAATGGAACTTTCAACTAAGACGTGTACTTAATACAACCAGAAGGTTTTAAGCATCCAAAATATCCTAAAAGATATGCAAGTTATAGAGGTCCATTTATTGACTAAAACAAGCATCTTGTAGTTGGAATATAATTGAGCAATAGTTTGTATACATACATTGGCAAGATCTTGAAACATTTCAAGATTGAGGGTATCAAGAGAGGAAACTTGTCAATGATACATGACATTCAACCGAGCAAGAATTAGTGTCCTAGTACTAAAGAGAACATGAACCGTATGAAAAGGGTGTTCCTTATGCTTGGCTATTGATTCTAGCATATACGTCATGTTATGTATTAAACTGGACGTCTCGTATGCCCTAAGCATGACGAGCATATATTAGTTAAACCCAGGTGATGCTCACTGGGTAGCAGTGGAAAATATCCTAAAGTATCTGAGAAGAACTAAAGATATGTTCTTACTATATGACAATCAAGAAAGAGATATGCGTATTCAAGGGTATACAGATGCTAGTTTCCAAGTCGACCATGATGACTTTAAATCGTAGTCAAGATATATGTTTGTGTTAAACGTTGGAGTTGTGAGCAGGAAGAGCGACAAGCAAGGTACGATTGTAGACTTAACTACGAAATCGAAGTATATTGCAACATCGTACGTCGTAAATGAAGCTGTTTGAATGAAGAAATTCATCTCACTGGGAGTGGTTCCTAGCATATGTGACCCTATCGAGATCTATTGCGATAATGAGGGTGTCATAGCTTAAGTGAAAGAACCAATATCACATCAGCCTCCAAGCATATTCTGAGACGATATCATTTGATTCAAGAGATCATTGATCAACATGACGTGAAGATATGCAAAGTTCAGTCAGAAAATAATCAAACAGACCCTCTAAGCAAGCCTGTGAGTCAAAACAAGCATGATACTCATACTAGCTCGATAGGACTGAGTGTAATACGTTAGTCTAATCTGTAAATTTTAGAAAACTTTAAATTATTTGAAAAATATAATAGTTATGTTTCTGTCTGTTTTGGCATATTAAATATGAATATTTACATTTTGTGTTCACTATTAACATGTTTAAGTATCCTTAAATAAATATAATAATAATATTATTTACAACTATCATTGATTGGTTATTACTAAGGGACTGATATTAAAGAAAGACTATTGTGAAGTCTGGTTATAGTTCAAGTTGGAAGTGCACTGAGTGCAACCAGAGTTACATGCGCTTGTTAGGACATAAGTGTTGGACAAGATCTACAGTCAGGATCACCTCATAGATCTACATCATAAGGTGAGTCTTGAAATGTTGGACACTCTTATCCTTATAACGGAGATGTGCATTGAAACCTAATACATAAGGAGTTATATTTTGATATAGTCTAACATTACCGTTGACCGAGTAATCATAAAGGCTATATTAGGTATAACATGAATTGTATAAAATTCATGTACATGCAATATGAAATTCACTCCTCTCATCTCGAGAGAGATATTTTTCGGCCCCTTGATGACATAGTTTGATTTACATGGTCATGGACAAATAGATTAGTTGAAATAATAACACTAGTTTAATCAAATATGTTGGGATCGAAAAACATAATCTTTAAACTATAAAGGATGAGACAGATTTATGTCTTAAGTTCAAAGCAAAATATCATGAAGCAAAAAGGATAAAGAATAATACTATCATGGATGGATGCATCAAGGACTCGTTGGGGTCCTAGGCCCCCAACCAAAAATAATTTACAAAACCCAATTTTATTTTTTTTACTTGTAATTTTTAATTTAATAGAATTGGGCCCCCAACATTATGATGTAAAAGGCCCCTCTCTTCACAATCACGCCTTCATCCCTTCCTGCCCTTCACGGCTTCACCGCTTCAGCCTTCACACGAACGACAGACAAGAGACGAGTCAGGCGACAGTTCACGAATCACGCCACTTCTTCTTCTTCATCAATCTTCATCGCTGTAACTGTTGCTTGCTGCTGCCCTGCTTCTTCGGTTCTTCCTTCCGGCGCTTTCTTAGACTAGACAGTGGACTGGAGTCACTGGATTGAAGCAAAGCAACTCTAATAATTTGGGTAAAAATTCTAATTTCAAATTCCAGTCTTTAATTTTGATTACTTTGATTTTGTTGTTTGCTTATTGYCATTGGTGATTTGGTAAATGCTTTATGTTAGGTTAATTTTGTAGGCAATTTTGTAGGCAAATCAAATGGAAATRTCAAATGTTAGGTTAATTTTGTAGGCAAATCAAATRGAAATRTCAAATGTTAGGTTAATTTTGTAGGCAAATGGAAATGTTATTAAACCATTGATTTTTATCTTGTTATTGTTATTGGTAGAAAAAAATGGAAAGATTTTTTAAAAGGAAAGCATCAACATCTGAATCGAGCTCTGCTCTTTCGATGCCTTACGAAATTGATTTGAACGATCTTCCTTGGGATCCAGCCGATAGGAAAAAGATTTCGGAATATCATCCTAGCTTACTTCAACCGCATCAGTTATCTTTATTCGGTTAACCGAACAGTTTAAGCTGAAAATGAAAACCCGAAACCTTTTTTGGTTCGGACGAATTGTTCGGTTTCAAAAAAATTTCGACCCTCCTAAGTGTGCCCCCAACCATAATAGTTTCTAGATCCGCCACTGAATACTACCATACAAAGGAAAAACACATTTGCATAGCCTTGGGGCAGTGACGCGTTGCTAAAAAGCCAAGCTCAAACCAATCAGGCACCACCCTTGTGGTTAAAAAATAATAATAATAATAAAATTAAATTAAAAAATAAATATTTTAAACTATTAATACTCAAATGTAAATTTTTTAACAATCGGTTTATCAAACATATAAATTAAATAAACATGTTTGTTATGCATTTTGTCCATTTTTCTAGATAAAATTAAGAAATTTACTATTTTAATTGTTCCGTACAAAAATACAAGTGTGAAAACGGATTGGAAGATCAGATTTGCCGACCAAATAAATATTTATCATGTCAACATATCATCCAATTAAATAACTCTTCGTTATTATACTATAAAAACTAGTTTGATGACGTAAAATTTTAATTTTTTTTATATTTATTTGTTTTTTAAATTCAAAATATAAGCCTTTACAAGATATTCATACCTTGACAATCAATTGATTGGAGTTAATATTAAAACAATACATTTAATTGAATTTATATATAACATATCCATCCGTACTTTCATCCAGTCTATAAGTATAAAAAATCGACAAGTTGATATTATATAGAAAAAATAGCACAAATATGTCATATGTACGGATAAGAATAAAGAAAGGGTAAATTTGTCATTGTGGTAGATGATATATTAGTAAAGCATAAATTAGGAAGATAAAGTCTTGATATTTAGCAAGCTTACCTCATCAACATATAATATGACCAATAAAAATAGTCAACAAATTGTACTACACAATCAAACATTATTTTGATCACTTCCATACCATCTCATGCCATGTGTTTTCCCTAAATTACCCTTGCTACTACATCACTACCATTTACTAGTTTAATACCCGGTGTATAAACAGGTTAAAATTGCAATAATCTGTATAACTTGTATATGAATTTGTTTAATTTCGTTTATTCTGTAAATTTACAACTGGTTATATATTGTGTTTTACATTTTGATTATTTTTTGTGTACGGGTCCTTTTTTAGCAAGACTCAAAAACCAACGGATGCATGTTTTTCAAGCACACACACACCAGACATCCTTACGGCCCTTAAACACACCCTTGTGTTTGCACCATACGTATACTCTTAAACATGGGGTGTAGAGTAGATTGCCTAAAAGGATGAATTTTGAACTTTTGATGGAAATGTCGTTTTGGTAAATGATATTTAGAATATATGTGTGAGGCCCGCCATTAAAATGAACGTTTTATGTGCATTAATTGGATTTTGACAAATAACAAATAATGGAAATGTAGTCAATTTTCAAATCATTGGACACTTATGGCTCGATAACAACATTTTGTCCATGTGATTATATTAATTTTATTATGAGTTATGGATTTAGGACTTGTGTGTGGTTTGTATTTTTGTGGGCTCCATGGTAACATTTTCTATTGTATTGGGCCTCTCATGCTAACAACCCATTTTAGTTTTCTATGATTTGTCTTTGTCTTTTTTCTGTTAAAAACTTAATACATAAATGGAAACGTTTAAACAAGAACCCTTGTGATTTATGAGAACGCATGAACATTTTATTAATCACATATTGTAATAACAATTAAAACTAAAAGGTTTTTAAAATTGAAATTTAAATTTAAAACGATTCAAAAAAAATTGAGATTCGAAAGGGTAATAATGGAAATCAAAATCATATAATCCTGAAAATTGGAGTTATCCACTTAATTCAAAAGTTATCGTTTATCAGAAGGTATCAATTAAGAAGGTAACAAAAGGATTTCAAAGAGAAATCAAAGTTCAAGAAGCTGTAAAGTCTGGAAATCAAACAACAAACATGAATCGATCAGCAAGAAGAAGCTGTAAGGTTTGCATGCAGGAATCGAACAACAAGAAGCTGTAGAACATAGTTTATTCAAGGTATCTGTCACAATTACTACGATTTGAACATGCTTTCATTTGATTAGGATTAGACAATCACACATTTATCACAACGATTACGTACGAAATCGACTAAACGATTTTGTGTGATATTCATGTGATATCACTATCATAACAGCGCACTCGACTTCATCATGGTTTCGATCGGTTAGGGTTAGACAATCACACATTTATCATAATGATTACTCATAGTTTTGATAGGTTAGGATTAGACAATCACACATTTATCACAACGATTACGGACAAAATCCACTAAACAATTTGGTATGATATGGGTGTAATAATCATGTGATATCACTATTATAACATCACTTGCGCACTCAATTTGATCATGGTTTCGACCGGTTAGGATTAAACAATCACACATTTATCACAACGATTACTTATGGTTTCGATAGGTTATGGTTACACTCGATTGATCATGGTTTCGATAGGTTATGCTTACACAATCACACAATTATCACAAGGAAAGAGAAGAGAATGGAAACGAACGTGATCAATCCAGGAAAAAATGGATAATCACAATTAATTAAAATAAAAATTATAAAAATTACTTAATTACATTACTGCCCTTATTAATATGAGTTAATTTATTAATCAAAAAAGTTTGAGGTTATTGGGTTGTTTTCGCGTTCTCATAAATCATAGGAGTTCTCGTTTGAACCTCCACCTCTATATATATATATATATATATATA
>NC_037529.1:9025265-9038867 GCF_001531365.2 Cynara cardunculus var. scolymus | reverse complement strand
AGAGAGAGAGAGAGAGAGAGAGAGAGAGAGAGAGAGAGAATAGATAGATATATGGATTACGTGAGAATCTGTTTTCGTGAGAAGATGAAAACAATTTGAGATTTTGGAATTACTTTTTATGTAATAGCTAAAAACCAAGGACTTCCATCTACGTTCATTTGTCTTCATCTTCACCTTTAGTCACTTTCTAATAAACTTTTACATATGGAGTAGGCTCGGTCGAGATTTTTCCCAAACCATCGTAATTAAGTTGTGTTGTTTAAATGTAGCATACTGTTGAACATAGACGGACCTAGAGGGGCGGTTAGGTGGCACGTGCCACCGTATTGTTCCTCCGTGGTAAGATAAAAATAATTAGGTTCGTGAAATGTGCAACTATTTTATATAGTGTCACCGTATCCAAAAATTCTTGGGTCCGTCCCTATTGTTGAACCGGACCCATAAACACCTATGCGACAAAAGTACAATTTCTATGATCAAATTATGAATTCTACAAAACTTAATGATTAATATAGTGACAAAATTTCACAACCACCTTTTATGTTATATCATAAAGTTTAGATACTTTCTCGTAAAATGAAATTCACGAGATTAGACAAGAGAAAATAATTATATAAATCAATTTATTATTATTGTTAGAGGGTTATTACAAGTTTTAGAAAAGAAACTAATGGAGAACCAAACTTTATGCACCCATAAATACAAACATAGCTCTCTTAACGATATCATATCGAAATGGGGATTGCTATTTGTATCTTTTTTAATGTCAAAATCAGATCAATTCATACATTGAAAATATATAATATTAATGCATTCAATCAGATTATTTATTAATTCTTTTTTATAGAAGTTATTTTTATAATTTAGAGTTTTTTTTTATAAAGATTTTATAGGAAATCGTGTGTTTAACATCAAATGCATGTCTTTTGAAAGTTATTGAATTAACTCTCTTTTTTAAAAACCATGCTCATAATAAAAAATAAAAAAAATTCATTTATGGTTATAACTAAATAACATGATACAATCTATAAGTGAGGACCGGTCTTTTTCAAGAAGGACCAAATTTCAAACTAGTGTTTTGTATATCTACAACCGAAGAATTTAGGAGGTTTTAAAACCACACGTTTTTTTGCAGTTAATTGCTATCAAAAACGTCTATGTAATTAGCTCAACTGACAATAAGGATTGAGTTTTTGGGATTGTTCTCGGGGATATATCAAACTATTTTGGTTTATTTCATTTTAATCTAAATTTTATCATATATCTATTAAATAAAGAGTTAAATGAATGAAATAGCAACCTACTTTTATAAATTTTCTTTAATATAACATTTTACTTTTGTTTTTCTTTATTACAACAATGTACTTTAAAAAATCTACACATAATAGCAATGGCTAACCTGTTACCTTTTAAACAGGTTAACCTCTTGATTTTTTTTTTGTTGCTTGTGTGACTTTAATGAGGTGATGTGAATGACACATCATTTTGATGACTTAACTAAAATAAAAATAAAAACTTATTTCAAATTATTATTAGTGATTTTCATTTTTCATTTTTATGATCTAAAAAAACATTTAATTTTTTTTTTTACTTTTTCTTATTAAGTTGCATGCAAATTAAATATTTTAGAGTAAATATTTGTTAAATAAATATGAAACATTATTTTCGAGATATATTTTGTTTGTGAAAAAAAGTAACACTTCTTATTTTATGTTGTTCAAATAAATGCATATATTATAAAGTTCTCTTTAAAATATTAACGAAATAAATTGTTATCTACAATTTTTTAATATTGTTATATTAAGAAATAATTCAAAAAAATCTAATTAATTTAATATATTTATACGTCAAGTAATTATTTTTGAACAAATATAATATATTCCTTAAAAGATAATATTTTTTGGTAAAATAGGAACAATTCTTATTTTCTTTTTTCAAAAAACATATATTTTGTTAAAAATATTAGCGAGATAAGTTGTGTTCTACTAATTTTATTGATATTGATATATTAATGAATTATTTAGAATTTTTTTAATTCATTTAATGTATTTATTAAATAACATGTAAAATATCTAAATATTAAAATTAAAAATACAATGTTTAATAAGAACTAATAGATGCTATAATAAAATAATTTTGAAAATACAATGATATAGTAAGAAAATCACTTCACTATAATATATGTGGACAGCTTATATGGACAATGAGGTGGCATGAAAACCTGGTATAATGAGTAAATTTAAATCAAAAGATTACTCAATGTTATAATTGGTAAATTTTTCAAAGTATAATGTCCTAATAAAAAATGATTTTAAAGTACATTGTTATAATAAAAAAAACTGAAAGTACAATACTATAATAAAAGTTTTTATAAAAATAGATTATTATTTTATACATTCTACTTTTAAATAAATAATTATCATAAAATGATTAATTACAACGGACAAAAAGAAGGGAATAAAAAATTCCTGATGTTCATATCATCTTCGACATTAAAAACCAAAATTGTGTGGGATGGAGAGTGAAAGTATTGAATAATCCGATCATGGCGACGATGATGATGATGATGAAACCCATCGGTTTTCAATTTTCTGACTTGAAAAAACTCAGAAATCCATACCCAAATTCACCATTGATCAGAAGATCCCATGAACCCAATCATGGTTTGCTCCAAATGTCTCAAGATTTAGATCGATCACTGGTCCATGAATTCAATCCCTCTATCCCAATTCAAGAAGCCCTAACCCCACCAAGTTCATGGTATACTTGCGCTTCTTTTCTCTCTCTAGAACTCAATCAAGTGTTCTTCAAAGGATGGCAGGCCGTCGGTAATCTACATAATACTCATCTCTCTGTCTCTGAACTTGTAATTTGGTATATTGTTGTTTGATTTTTAGGTCATATTGGTTGAGTTTCAACGTCAATCCCACGAAATTATTTATTTTCCGTTGACATACGTCAATGAAGAAGATGCATAATAAGATCGTTTGTTTCAATCAAGGGTCAAGCTTCATATTGCAAGAATCCCATAATCACAATGTTGGAATATTGCAACCATCTCAACAACTGAGGCAGGATTTTGGAATTTCAAATTTAATTCAACACGAAAGCTTTAAATCTAGAATCCTTAAAAAGGGGAATAAAAACACTTGTTTATGTTTGATTGATTGATGTTTAGGATGTACCCACCAAATTCAGGAAGCTAACAGTTTCTTCACCGGCAGGTAAATTTCTTGTTATTTTGGTTGTGTTGGGTTATTGTTCATTGTAAAATCTTGATTAATTCAAGTATGGCAGATTGGGAAATGTAGAATATGTGGTATGCCGTGATGAAAATGGCGAGTTGCGTGCTTTTCATAACGTTTGTCGTCACCATGCCTCGCTTCTTGCCTATGGAAGTGGAAAAGGATCTTGTTTTGTATGCCCTTACCATGTGAGTTAACTTCCGGCGGTCATTCTTTATTGGTTTCTTAGCTTTTTTGGATGAAAACAAACGTCTATGATCCGGGTTCTTTTAGTTTCCGCTCACACATATAACAAATGGAGAGAAAACTTGGTTAATTGAAAAGAAATTGCAGAGAGGGAATGAACTGAATCTGTTAATCTTTTCAGGGATGGACATATGGATTGGATGGAAGACTTCTGAAGGCAACCAGAATAACAGGGATAAAGAACTTCAATGTCAAAGTATATGACTTACTTTTCTTTAGATGATTCAACAGTTGAATGATGTTTAACTGTGATCTGTTACTTATCTGCTGTTGTTGATGTTAGGAATTTGGACTGGTTCCAGTAAGGGTAGCCATTTGGGGGCCATTTATCCTTCTGAACCTAGAAAGAAAGGGGTTTGATCAACAGAATTGTGATGATAATGTGGGGATGGAGTGGCTTGGTAGCACTTCTGAGATACTAAGTACCAATGGGGTTGATACTTCTTTAAGTTATCTACGCAGACGTGAATACACAATCGAGTGTAACTGGAAGGTTTGGTTCTTAAACTCCATCTCTCACCTGGTATGCTAGGTCAATACAACTAAATCATAGGTTTTATAGGATGCCAGATATGTCTTATCGGTTCATTACAACTTAAAAGTCTTATTAGTCAGTTAAAGATATTTGGCGTCTTATGAAGTGGTGAGGATAGTTATGTTTTTGCAGGTTTTTTGTGACAATTACTTAGATGGTGGTTATCATGTCCCTTTCGCACATAAAGATCTTGCATCAGGTCTTAAGCTCGACTCCTATTCCACCACCGTATGCTCCCTACTATCTAAATCTTCGACTACCCTACTTGCATTTCGTGTACGATATGAAAATGTTATTGAAATTGTTGTTGTAGATATATGAGAAAGTAAGCATCCAAAGATGTGATGGAGATGAAGATTTTGATAGGCTTGGATCAAAATCTTTATATGCTTTCATTTATCCAAACTTCATGGTGAATAGGCAAGTCTCATCCTGATTTAAGCTTGTTTCTTTACCACCACGGACGTCCGTGGGTGCTTTTATTTTTCTAACCAACTCTTATTTCAGGTATGGGCCTTGGATGGACACCAATCTGGTGCTACCATTAGGACCCCGGCGATGCAAAGTGATTTTCGATTACTTTCTTGACGCTTCTCTTAAGGATGATGAAGCTTTTGTGGCCAAGAGTTTAGAAGACAGTGAGCAAGTTCAGGTATGCGAAGATCAATTGTATCCAACTTTTGGCAGTAAAAGAACATATGACCACCATGTTGCTTACATATATAATGTATCTATAGATGGAAGACATCATGCTCTGTGAATCGGTTCAAAGAGGGCTGGAATCGCCAGCCTATGACAACGGTCGATATGCTCCAATGGTAGAGAAGGCCATGCATCATTTCCATTCTCTGCTACATCAACATCTCATCAAGTGATTTCAAGCATAAAAAAAACTTGAAAATCTCTGTAATATAAGTCATGAAAACACAATCAATTTATATAGAAAACACACTACTACACCCACACACATGTACAGCTTTTGTTCACACATGTACAGCTTTTGTTCGGATTAGGCTCTGTGCAGAAGGAAGGAAGAAAATGCATCAAATGACAAAAAATGGTAATAACATCATTCACAACTGAAAACCACTTCATCTTCTTGATTTATATCCTCCTCAAAACTCTGGTGTATTGTTAGGAGTTACGGTTAGCCTTTGACTATGTCCAGAAGAGCAAACATGATGGTAAAACGGAAACGATAACCTTCCAAGATCCTGCCCGCCCTTTGTATTCAAGCATCATCCTCGTATCCACCTGCAATAACAAGAAAAACACAAGTTATAACCATCCATCAGTTTTCATACTTGATTTGATACCAAAGTGGTTAAAGAGTCTCCCAAATATGCACCTCTGTTTCCACGCCGTCTGCAGGATGCAAATATGTCGGTAAAATATTCGCTGAAGGGCTTCTCGGAGACGGGGATAAGTTTCCCAACAACAGCAAGAGGCCAACTGATGACAATGAACAAATAATGAGGACAAAAACATGAAAAAGATTAGACTTTTGGGATGAAATTGATTCGAAATTACAACGCACCTGATAATGCCAATCACAATAGAGACTAGCCACAATTGCCAACTCAGCCTTACGGTTGTTGTAAATTTCCCGAGGAACATGATTATAAGGACCTGGAATATTTAGAGACGGAGTATGATATTACAACCTCCGTACGCGAGAGAGAAAAAGAGAGGGGGAGAAGGGGCTGAAACTTACTTGAAGAACCACAGTAAGGCTCACAATTCCCATAAATAAGCGATTCTTAGTAACTCCTTTGAAAACATTCATTTCATCAGGCTTTCGTGCATTAAATTCATTGAATACCTACAGTTAGAATGGTTTAAATAAGAAGATTTGTAAGAAAATAGAATGATTATGTATCGGAACTCCTTGTGTTGAAATCAACATATGATCGATTACCTGAGCAAGGACGAAAGCGTTGAAAATGAGAGTGTTTTTCTCTTTGATAGCATGCTCAGCAGGGTCGTGCTCCGAATGTAGGAGTTGTCTCCCACGGAAATTGAGTACAAGGAGAACCGACACTTGATAAAAAGCCTGTAGTTTTATGGCATCATTAGTACACTTAATTCAAGAAACATGGCATTATTCACATGTGAATTTTCACTCATTGTTTCAAAAATACCTGTATTAACAAGTTCCTCCACATAATATTTGTTATAAGAGGTTCCCTGAGGAGAAAAGAAAAAGACAACAAAATTACACACTAAACACTCAGTAGCAACGATAAAATATTATTTCGACCAAACTTCAAAATATTACCTGCGGCCAACGGGATGTCGGTCCATGAGATGATCAGTCGGTGGTTCAGTGGCCAGTGCAAGTGCACCCAGAGTATCCATGATAAGATTCACCCAAAGTAGCTACACACAGATCAATACAACGTAAAATATCGTTCTTGCACAATATTGACTCCATATTTTAGCATGAAACAGAACACGAAAGAGACCTGCACTGCATTTAGGGGGACATCGCCTGAAGAAACTGCGGCCACAACGTTAATTATAAGAGCAGCAACATTCACAGTAAGCTGAAACTGGATAAATTTCTGTATATTTGCATAAACAGATCTTCCCCAACGAACAACCTGTACATTTTAATGGTGAAGATAATAAAAATCAAAAACCAAAAGGGAACAAAACACAAAAAAACAACAAGTACCTTTACAACTGAAGCGAAATTGTCGTCCAATATAATGATATCACTGCTTTCTTTTGCAACTTCTGTTCCTTGGATGCCCATAGCAAGACCAATATCAGCCTACAATTGAAAAACGAGACTAACAATGTGAAATAATTCGATCGTCACAAAAGAAAAATAAGCAAAAAAGTCGATGCTGATTCCAGAATATGGAAAAATATCGGTTATTGTTCTGGTGTTTACCTCGTGCAATGCAGGGGCATCATTAGTTCCGTCTCCAGTTACAGCAACAACATGACCTCTCTTCCTCAGTGCTTGCACAAGTAACAATTTATCGTTAGGAGAAGACCTCCCCATCACCTGTTTCACAAACAAAAGCATATCAACAACTCTCTCCCTTTCCAATTCACCGGTTCAATTAAAAACTAGTCATAGAATTAAGAATTTTTACTATTAACAAGACTCGTTGGCTTCTAGTTACATACCGATATCTTATCAGCTACTTCTAGCCTTTGCCCTTCAGTCAAAGCACGGAATGATTTCCCTTCAATTAGGTTTGGTTCTGTCGCATCTGCATTCGACGCTAGGATTCCACATTCTAACGCTATTGCTCTTGCTGTTTGAAGATTGTCGCCAGTCACCATTCTTACCTGCATGGATTTAGGTAAATGAGAACTATTTGCACAAAAATAATAGATACAATTACATGTAAACCAGATAATCTTGCAAACGGCACAAAACTATTGAACGGAACATCCAAAAAGGGATTGTGAACTGGATTAAAAGAGCTCCAAAATGTATCCAGCACCACAAGGCAGTCGGTTAAGAATTTCATTTTAGTTGAGCATTAATCAACATTTGAAAATAGAGCAATTTGCGTTTTACCTTCACGCCAGCCTTTACGCACAGTTCGACAGCCTCTCTGACACCCGGCCGACAAGGATCCTACATTGGAAACCATGTATAATCTTTTAACTTTCATGCCATTTATCAAAAGAACTGATCAAGTGGCACAGACATCAAAGGCTACATATATGATGCACGTAAACAAAAACATGTGTCAATAGGAATTGCAAGAAATCTATCGAATTGTAAGTCACCGCTCAGGAACCCAATATACCGACTAAAATAGCAACCATCAGTTGCATCGAATTAGTTCAGCTTCATTACCAGCATGCCATAAAAACTTAATGGAAAGTATGCTAGAAAGTGGAATTGGAAATAGCAAAATATGGCTCACGGAAATCTCCTCAAGACAGTAAAATACTATAATGCAAATGATAAAAATATAGAAATAAAACGTGATAGTCTAGCATATGTCAATCATATGTAGTAAGACTAAAACCTGCACATACCTTCAGACCAACTATCGCTAGCAAAACAAGATCGCCTTCGGGCAATTCCCACTGTGCCAGTTCATCTTCATCTGTTGGCACAGTTTCCCCTTCGCATGGTCGGTAGGCAATAGCAACACACCGCAAACTTCCAGCTGCCATATCTTCAATCGCCTTTTTAAAAAATTCTACCTGCATCCAAGCCACGTTAACAAACAATTAACTCTAAAATGACTTGTTAATCTGATGCATTACTAAGAGACCAAACTCTTGTACCTTTGCTTCATCCAGGGCAACAAGCTGCTCATTATCATCCATGTATCTCGTACATGCAGCTAAGACGATTTCAGCGGCCCCTTTCCAATGTACATGAACTTCATTATCAGGCTGCGGAAAAATCAAAGAACAAAAGAATATTTTAACTGAATCCTATAACATGAAAGCACACATTACTAATATATCACACATTATGCATTAGCATTCAGTATGTGTTGATAGCTTCTGCTGAATTCAGAAAAAATAAAGCAAGTACAATTACCAATTTCACCGCAACACCTCCTCGTTTTTTCTCTGAGTTGAAGGGAAATGCATGAATAATGGAAGACTCCGACCTAACGGCCTCGAAGTTCATTCCGAGCTGCAGTTATTACAAATATAATCAGTATCACCTCACATCAAAGATAAGAGAGAGAATGCCCCGGAAACATATGAAGAAGCAACTAACTTTAACACCCCATTGAAGAATGGCCTTCTCTGTTGGTGATCCAGAAATCTCGACATCACTACCTCCCTATAAAACCACCAACAACGAAAAAGTGAAATCGTCATTCACACAAGTTGAAGATCATTAAACCTTACAATACTTGCTAACTTATGATGGGGCATACTCTACTAACACATGATTCTAAAGCAACATGATATAGATATCTAATAAGTCGATAGGTAAATTGAATATAATGGTGATTCCAATGAGCTATATGCACAGCAAAAAAGATCACTGAGGCCAGGATAAAGATGTCATTCTAAAATATCTACCTCAGGCAAAAATACGCTGCCAGTTGTGTTCTGAGCTACACTTTCAATGAGAAGAGATACAACCCTTGAAGGTAATTCGGACTTGCTGCTTGGCGGATCGATTTTCTTCCCACAAATATAAGCCTCAACCACGGTCATCTGAAGAAAGCAAAAACATGTGAAATGAGTATAAAAGGAAGGGTTGTGATTTCTTAGAGCCTTTGGATATCAAAAGTAAGAAGAAAAGACGAGTTCCCCTCACAACATGACACATTTGTACCCCCAAGAAGCATTCGTCTTTATTACATTTATAACATGATAACAGAAGTTTTTAGTACCATTTTAGACCTGCAAGAACCATAAAGTTATTGAAAAAAGAAAAAAAATTCCACCTTATTCAATGTCAAGGTTCCTGTTTTATCACTGCAAATTGTAGTCGCAGAACCCATTGTTTCACAAGCAGATAGCCTCCTAACCTGCACTTGCACAATTACCAACAACATAAAATGAAATACACAGAAGTAGATGCTCACACGAATTTGAGTAAAAATTATCAAACTTACCAATGCTTTGTCTGCCATCATTTTCCGCATCGAGTATGCAAGCCTGTAATAATGCAAAATACGAAAAACACATTAGTAATCTGGAACTTAATTAAAAAAATCCAGTACAAAAACAAACAATACCATCCCCAGTATGAGCATAAACGTAGCAAAAACAGTATGGTATGCCTTGGGTGAGTGCAGGGTAAAAGATGAAGACATTTATATCTCGAGGAAATAACAGCATATCACATGGAAAGAAAGAAAAAACAGACCACTGGTTGTAGAAATGGATAACTTACGTTAAGGTAACAGCTAATGGAAGCCCTTCAGGTACCGCAACAACAACGATAGTGACCTATAGATTCTTCAAGAATTAGTAGCTAAAAAGAAAGCCTAATTAAAGTTCATCTTCTCCCCAATCCTGTTTTGACTTTTGGGTGTCAAGACTAACATAAACAGTTTCACAATTTAACAATTTGTCCACAAGTATTGTAACAAATCTTACACAAATTCAGATCATTATTAACCAAATAGTTTGTCTGATCCTAAAAAGCCAAGTAGGACATTCGTATCAACTACAAAGACAGAAGATACATACTGCAACAGTGAAAATTTTTATTGCACCATCGACAGCATCCCCAACACTAGTTTTGCCAGCAATAAACTCTACACGCCTCTCTGCATCCCTCGTATGTCCAGTAAAAAACCTACCAAACAGAAATTACCATCTCAAATCAAGAAAGAGAGGGTAAAAGAAGGTTATAAAGTGGATGTGCCACCATGAATTACCTGATGAGGAGGATGACAAGAACAAATACAGCTACCACAAGCCCAACTATACCAATAAATGTCGCCACTCCATTTAAGCGCACCTGAGTTGTATAAAAAATCATCTTGATTACAATATGTTTAAGCCCTTTGCATAGTTTTTCAACTTTGAACGAATTTTTTTCCCTGCTAATAAGAAATATTAAGAGTAGAGATTGAGAACTAACCTGCAATGGTGTTTCCTCGCCGTTATCTTCTGAGATGCTAGCCATAAGCAATCCCCATTCTGTATTTATTCCAACACTAGTGGCCTAATAAATGATCATATTACAGAAATTAACAACAACAAAAGGAGGGAGTACAATCACAGTTTAGGTAAAGATAAAAAAAGATTGAAAATGTTATCACAAATGATTCACAGGTTATCCAAGAATTCGGAAGACGAAAAAGCTAATGAATTTCTGAATATCACAAGATCAAATGGATCGCCTTCAATCTCTTAAAAAGAACTGCAAGTGCTTTTGGAAAAGACAAGCTGAAAGCAGATATGATGGCAAGTGCCACAAGATATAGCATCTTTCTTACCAGCATAGTACCATATCCATCAGCCACCTTGCATCCAGACATTAGAAATGGTGATTTGTGATCTTTATGAACCTGTTCCACCATGGGAAAGCTATGTTATTTACCTACAATGACGCGAGATAAAATGCAATATAACAGAATCTCAAGAAACTCACGATTTTACTCTCCCCGGTCATACTTGATTCATCCATAGCAAGGGAATGACCAGAAATTAAAATCCCATCAGCTGGAACCTGGTTCATTATTGAAGTGTAAAAAAAGTGCAAGAATGGCAATCTTAAGGACCATATTACTAAAAGGAAATGAGTAACATACTATCTGACCTGATCACCAATTTTTAGGGGTATGACATCTCCCACAACAATATCAAATATTGAAATATTCACCCTCCTTCCACCTCTCATGACCTAGTAATGCCATATCTTTATTTGTCAGCAGAAGTAATATGCGCTTAGATGAAAATATCAATATGTTGTTAGAAACCCACCTCCAATTGTATGTTCTGCTTCTCCTCATTTAAGTTTTGAAATTGGAGTGATTGTTTATAATCACTTATGGCTAGTGAACAGAAAACAACAGTGGCATATTAAAAAGAGAATATACTGTCTGAAACATACATCTGCTACATATACAAGCTAACACTTTTCATTCAACAGAAAATATGTTAGATAACACACTTTGTAATGCTAGTACTAAATCTAATAACTTCTTTTACTGCTTCGTTGATAGCATTCCAAATCCAATAAAAGCAAGTTTGCTAATACTCGCCAGCCACCAAGTGAATAATCTTATCTCTCGTTATTCATGAGTGGTTAGATGAAGCTTCTGCAACAAACTTTTCTACTTCTAATGATAGTTGAATATGAAGCCTTGTAATTACTGGCACTTGCTGTGCTTTTCAGGTACAATTGTACAAATGGCGAGTTTGAGTTATCAAGATTTCATTCAGTGTGCCTATAATGTTATATTTCCCAAAATATAACAAGGAGACATAAGTTTCTACTCGTAACACAAACATCAACCATATCAATGTCTATTTAAATATAGTACCTGTAACGACTATGACGATTATAACAGCCAAAGCTATGCTTCCCCCATCATACCATCCTTCTTTGATCCCCTGTAGAGACAGTACAAGTGAGAAAACAAAAAGGATGTTATCTTACCATCATCTGAATGGAAGACTTTTATAACATCCGTCATTTTTGAGCTTCAGGTTAGCACCTTTATAGGGATTCTATATTTAGAATATTATTTTATGAGGATCTAGTCATGATGATTAGAATTCATCTGGCTTAGTTCCCAAATTATAATTCAGATAACCTTGCTTCGACGGGTAACTAATAAAGTTAACTTATGTAATGCCAAAGATATTAAAAATGCTCCAAATATAATAAAGTTGATATTATAAACATCTAAATTAAAATACGAAAGTCTCATTTGAATGTCCAAATAATTTTATCAAAAGGTGGAGCTTTGTATTAATAATGTCATTTTTAATAATGTTTGGCAAATAATATTTTTTGTTATAATGGGCTTATTCTTGTTTAAAAGAAAAATAAAAGTTTTTAGTGGCATTTTCTTCTTTAAAATCCACATATAAATACCCCACATCCTTTGAAACTCTCATTTCCAATTCTCATATTTGCATAAACCTTTCCTCTCCCTAATCTCACTCTCTCTCTCTCTCTAAATCAAACCCCCTCCAACCGATTCCATCATCAAGCACCTTTAGAAAATCGGTCAATCTTGAAAAATATTCAAGATTTCAAGAAAAAGGTATTATACTAGTTATCTTACCTTTATAAAATATCAAAAATTCCTATTTTTCTACTCCTACTTCTTGTTCTTGTAATTAAAGTTTCTGGAGATCTCAAAAGGGGAGATTATACATCCAAGACATGAAAATGTCTTCAAAATAATGGTAATCTATGATCCGCGAACTTTGAACTCTAAGAAAGTAGGAGAAAACCCATTGCATGTGGAATTTAATCATGAAAAGATATATTTTGAAATCTTGCATGCATCTCAAATTGGTTTTATCTTCCTCAAAACTCAATGGAATTGGGTAATTCTTTTTCTGGAGGTTAGCCTTATTTGTTAGCTTTAAAATGGAGTTAAAATCTTTGAAAAATGATGAGTTTAGACCCCCCCCCCCAAATGGCCGTCACTCGAAGAGTGTGCAATCTGTTTTGGGGGTTGTGTCACTCAAGATTGTAGGGTATTAATGAGTGCCTTAAACCCATTCAAAATTCTTGATATTTGGGAAAATTCTACCTAACTCATTATTTTGGATGATATAAAAAGTTGGATATAAAATGACTTTTGGAAGGTTCCTTTTTGCAGTGATTGGTGAGTCCAAAAATACCAGAAACAGAATTTATATTCTGTCCAAATATCAGTTTTTATGCAAAGGACTTTGATTTTGAAATATATAATTTTTGGTCTATTTTTAGAACAAATAATAAAAGTATCAACTTTAATTCATAAAAACCGTTGGCATTACATAAGATATAATTTGGCTTTATCTTTAGCAAGACTCATTAGGTGATCTAATTATTGGATTCRRACTRTTTAGGAAGGTTAGGGCGGACGTTGAGCGCTTCAAACGTCATCTCCTTGGATATTCATCGTCAAACCTGTGAGTTTTCACGGCCCCACTTTTAATGCTTTT
>NC_037529.1:9017999-9025030 GCF_001531365.2 Cynara cardunculus var. scolymus | reverse complement strand
CGCTATTGTGTTGACAGTCCCACCCAGAAAGGGGTGCACATTACCTATGTTTTTCTTAGTCTAATCATGTGGAATTTGGACCACCGTTGAATTAGTACTACTACGAACCGTGGGACCTAAGTGAGTGTACGGGCTACTTATGGTCGTTCGTAAAATAATGGGGCACATTGGTCAGGAAAGGCTCAGTAGCGTCTCAAGTTTTAAACATCGTGATAGATTTACATTTATTAAGTGCAAAAGTTATGTATAGGTTTGCAAGAAATGATTTATGCATTGTAATGTTTTGTGCATGTGAAAACCCGTGAACTCACCAACTCTTTGTAGTTGACTTGTTTTATGTTTCATGCTTTTCAGGATTAAAGTAAGAAATGAAGTTTTGGAGCATATATGTGACGACACCGATTAAGTTCATTTTGAAGTTTTTGTAAAGAAGTATTCTATTCCAACTTGGTTATGGATGTTAAATTCGAATTTTTGTAAAACTTGAATGGTGTTATTTAATATCTGCTGTTGTGACTCGCTTACTTGTTACATCTCGTGTTTCCGCTTTAACGGGGTGTGACAACTTTGCTGCTATTTTGAGCTTAAAAATACCCCGATAATACTAATGATCGCTAACTGATCACACTCAATATCTATGACGAAACAAAAGGAATGAATATAGATTGGAGGAAAATCTAAAACACATGTAGTTATAAACATAGATAAAGCCCAAAGAAATAAAAAAAAATACTTCATCTAAACTGTCAACCAGGAAGGAAATAACAGAAATCGATAAGTGTTGATTACTAACCTCTGTCTTTATACCTAGTGCCAAAGAAGCAGCAGCAGCTACCATCAAGATGATCAAGGTGGTATCTCGACAAGCATCAAACACAAACCTCTATCAAATGCATAGCATACAACAATTTAAATCACAACATTTACATAATGAACGATATCATTTTAGTCAAAAGCAAGTCCATGGATAACTAGTGAGTACCCAAAAGCTTCGTCCCTTCTTTCGTGGGTATGTGTTTGACCCAAATACATTTTTCCTCTCCAATATTTTAGACTCATCATCATGAATTCCCTTATCAGGGTTTGTCTTCAACTTTTCTGCCACTCCTTTAACCTGTTGTGTTCATGGAAGAGAAACAAAGAACAATGTTACCCACAGGACGATGTGCTCCAAGAGCAAGTGATGAGTGAAAATGCTTATATGTTTGTGTTTGTGTGTGTTAAGATCCCTCATCTATCAACTTACCCCTCCAAAGTTCTGCAAAGCAGAGAAATCATGGTCTCTTGTCATTGAAGCAAGTTGTTCCGGACTAACATTATAATCACCGATAGGAATGGGGGATGGAGGTGCTTTCTGGGCACCTGCTTAAAGAACGACATTAACAAGTCATTCTTAAAAGGTATACAAAACAATGATAGACCCATCTATACAAAGCAGAAGTGAAAAATGTACACAAAGTAGTATGTACACAAGTGTTACATCAGGAGAAGTTAAAATCTGAAAACAGTAGGATTGAGAATATAAGACAGTAAAACATAAATGGATTGACGCAGTTGTGAAGAAAAGGAAATACCTTCTGGTTCAGAACCAGCTGCTGCTTGAAAGCGATAGGCAGCCTGAAAAGCAACAATAATGAATCATAAATTGATCCAAGTTGCATTAAATTATGTATAAATATGAGATTAACATTACTCGTATGACTTGTGCATGAGTTCTGATCTTCGCTATAATCTGTTTTTTCTCTTCCTCCTTTTTCAAATCCAAGGTGTATCGAAATCGACGGGAAGCATTCAGCACAAGTGCCGCTTGCTATATCAAACAAATATTAGCATTGAAACAAAACAAGGTTAGCGAAGTGGGAATATGATCAACTTTGGTTGTTTTCATTTGATCATATAAGCATAACTAAATTAATTAACTAGGCAAAATAGCATTCAGGTGTGAACACAATAAGTAAAAGTCTTAAAAATATTTGAAACTTTTGCCAACTTGACAGTTAGCTCTAACTCATAACTGGAGTACATAATTGTCAATTCGTGAATCAAATTAATAATCACTATACAGAACCCATGAATCAAATCAGATTGTAGATTTTTGGATTTTACCTAAAAGAATTTATACAACATGTATAACCAAAGGGACTGAATATCCTCTTTTCCTCATTCCAGAAAGTTAGATAATTTGACTTATAAGTAGATTGCATACAACATTTAAAAAACCACCAAAACACCAGAAAACGCGATTACCACAATCTAAAGAGAAGTCGTAAAACCATAAACATGACTGCACAAGTTTATGGTCATTTATCAATCATACGCATATGTTAGGTATTGAATGCAGGAGCAGTTGTATTCAATTAGTGTCATAACCAACTCCCTTTCCAATTGGAGAAACATGAACCTGCCATGGTTTTCAGATGGCACATACAATATGCCGGAGACTTAGACTTGTGAAGTGTTCACAGAAATGGTCCACGAGACTACAACATATATATATATATACAACAGTAGAGAATGCAAGAAGATCGTTAGATTGATAACTCATAGCCACGCAAATCAACAGGCAGCAACTTAGGTAGAATCACGTCCTTACAAACCAGGTCGTTCTTGCAAATTAAAGACCGGTTACCAATTATTACCGGTCCCACATATCACACAATAATGTTCCACATCTAATTAAGAAGCAATCAAGGTGGTTCGATTCCCCTATACAGTTCAAACATCCTACTCAACTTGGTGTGAATCAATTACGCCATACCATTTGGTACTATGAAATATACCGCCATCTAAACCTAATTACTTAAGAAAGAAGGGATAGGGACAGGAAGAGGAATGATCTATTGACCCAACTTTTCCTAATAAGCTAAGACCTATCATGTAGAAGGGCCCCGCATACAATTAACATCCCTGCACCCTGCTATCCAAGATCACATCCCTGATGACATTACACCGGTGAATTCAAAGATTATTCCTACTACACGAGCCGGTTGCATCCAAGACAAACCTTGAAGCATGTTTAACCTCACTTTATGCCACCCTTTTCAAGAATTCTATTATAATGATTATTGCCAATGCATTACAGAAAATCCAAAGACGTTGTGCAACCAAATGCAATAGTATCGGAAATTCGTACGATAATTCACAACCATCTCCTATCCAAAGATGCCCAACAAAATATGTACAGACAGTCACCAAGACCAAATAGGAGAGGGCAATAAGCATCAATTCAAAACATCAGTCCTCTTCTGCGCAAAAGGAAATTGGCAGGTAACAGTAACACAATATAGTGTTAATATGCAATCCAAACATCAAGAATGCAAAAGAGACATTACCCTCCATCTTTTAAGGCGGTCGACCGACGCACTCTTGGTACTAACAATGTCAAAAGGATCACAAACCGACCCATAGTCCTGGAAACCTCCACTACCACCGGACTCCACATCCTTCCGGTGTCTCCGGTAAGGTGAACCCCCACTACTCATTGGCGTAAGAAAACCAGTAATTGTTGCAGGAGAGATGGCACCGGTGATCACACACGCAAAACTCTCTGTGCAAAAGCAAACATAAACGCCGTTACGGTATCCGGTGGAAACTAAAACACTTTTGAAGAAAAAAGATACCAAACAAACGACGGGTTCATCCCTATTTCCTAGAAAGAACAAAACCCAATGGTGTATTCCAGCGATTCAGAAGTACGTATTAGGGTTTCGCATTTATGCGAAGGCTAAACAAGAAGCCACCGACCAGGAAGCAACAAAAACAAAAACAAAAACAAAAACAAAAACAAAAACAAAACCGAAACAAAAAGATTTGCTTTTACAGTAGCGACGATTATGAACACACCAAGTTCAGTTGTTGAAATAAACCTGACGAGATAGAGAAAAAAGGGGGAAATTTATCGGGTAGAGCGGTTTGGAGAAGTTCAAAGCTACCACTGCAATATCCTTTCAGTCCAACCACAAATATCGTATGAAAACGGTTATGAGCAGCTCTCACCAATAAAATAAACCTAATAAAGCCAGATCATGACCTTAATCACCGAATATTTTATTTCACTTTAAATAAATCTTAATATTTAAACTAAAACCCTTTTTAATTACTATTATTCGTATTCTATCGTACTCGTACCGCCATACGTATATGATTTTTTCCGCTTTTAAAACTATTATTCTGAAAAAACGTAAATAACATGTAACAATTTCGAGATTCGAAGTTAAGTTTAGGTTTACGAGATCAGATGTTTTTAAACAATAGTTGACGGTTTAATGATTTTTGTATTTTCAATTTTAATGTACGAGAAATAATAAAATAGAAGGATATTTAATTTTGTGATCTTTTTTTGTTGTCGATTGCAGAAGAAGATACGCGTTTTGTCTTTTTTTTATTTATTTATTATGATTAATTTAATTAAAAAAAGTCAAGTATTTTAATTAAAAAGAAGTAGAGGAAAGCACGATAAGAGAAGGATAGATTTGGAATAAAGGGGAAACATTCTGTAAGATGTGTACAGGTGGATCACATGCCGACATGCCATTTAACCCTCTATTTACAAAATCCCAGTTTTGCCATCCATTGTTTTTCATTTTCTTATATGTTAATTTATGCTAATTTCATGATACCTAAAAGATAACAGGTTTAAAAGTCAACTATAATAATGGTGGTGTTTGATTGGTTTAAACTTGACTTCAAAGGTTAAAAGTATCCGAAGGTCCCAGGTTCAAATCTAATGGGGAATAAAAATTTTCTTGTGGTCACGGAGGTTCAAATGTGGTGACTCCGGGCTATCTGCAAAACAGGTAGTCATCCTATGATTAATCAGCTCACATAGTATGTTGGATTTCCAGGTTAATAAAAAGAAGAGGTTAAAAAGTGTCTAATAACTATTAATAAAGAATCCGTAGCGTTTACATGTCGATTGAGTTAATTGTCAAGATTTTTAGGATGTTACTTTTTTTATTCCTAAAATGGATTATTTATTAATTGTTACGTGAATTGCGTTCTTGGTCCTTATGTTTTGGTTTGAAAACCAAAACCATCTCTCAAGTCAATAGTCTTACTTTTCTTGAGACGTTGATCTTCTTAAAATATTGGATTTGTGTTTAATTTTACTTTTCTTGAAGGGTTTAATGACGGCATAGTTAGCAAGGTTGACTAAACAGACTAATTTGTGATGCAAAATAGGAATGAAGGACCAGAAGTGTACAAAATGAATCTTAGAGATTAAAAGTAGAAACCACTGCCAACACAATGACCATGAATGTGATTCATTCTTAATTAGTAAACATTTATAGGTATAAAATGCACATGGAAACTGCATTAATTCATGGGATTCATGTGACTACATCCTTATATTCATGGAAGTTTCATGTGATACATCCTCCACTTATTAATTTCTTTTTTAAGTTCACAAATCTTTTATTAAACTATATTCCTTATTATAATCGAATAGTAGATCCAAAATGCTACAAAAAAATTCGATCGTATTTACAGCTATATATATATTCTATACTACCTTATAAAACAGATTTGATAAAAGTCTTAAAAACAACCTTAAATGCATAAGGTACTATTTCTTTATGCATAAAGTCTTAATTACAAGTCATTTATGCATATGGTACGACTCAACAATGTTTCACCTTTTACAACTCATACTTTTAAGTTTTATCTTTCTCATACTTAGTTTTGGTTTCCAATAGACATTGAAAATTTAAACCATCTACCCCTTTCGAATCTTGACCCTTTATATTGCCAAAATTTTCATCTTACCATCAAAAACTCTCTTACCATTTCAAATCAAATGTAAACCTCATATTTTCATAATTCATGATTGATTTTTCCCAATCATCTCCATTGCCCCAGATGCAATCTTTCTCGCCTCCGCCTTTCCTCCCCATCTTTCCTCCGGCGCACCGACACCCTTACAACTTCCACACATTTTTATACTTATATAAAGGTCTTCATTTGGCTTTCCATTTTACTACTAGGGTTTGAGCTGTCTGTTTATTTTAAAGGTTGGCATTTCGGAGTTCCGGATTTACATTTACAGTGTTTAAGGAATTTGATATCTCAAAACTGAATCATCTTAATGAGCTTTTTACATTCCTCTGGTAGACAACTAGTATATATATATATATATATATATGCACACACACACACAAATATAAGAAATATATCGCATGTTATTAATATAAAAACCTAATAGAATTCTTCTAAAAAGGCCCGACACACATATATCGTTTCCATATATTCTTACGCGTTAAGAATTAAAATAGTCATAAAAGTTTGTTTTATTGAAATGACTAACTATTCGGTATTTTTAAAGACCTTGCTTTAGAACATTGTCAAAAACTTGTTCACTAAATATGTGAAAAATAGTGAACTATCAGATATGATTTTTATCAAATCTCTGTAAATTTAGATTAATTAAAACCATCTTTTTTTCTCTATAAAATATTGGACAACAATTTTACTGATTTATTAACGTTATTTTAATATTTTAATTATGAAACTTGTACTACAAACTTTGATCTAAGACACAAAATAAACGTAATTAAAGATGATTAGTTCCACTTTTGAAGCAAGAAATCTTTGATTATACGCAAAGGCAAAGGTGGGAATATAAATTCCAAACAAAGTGGTGAATATGTCATTTTTTTCAAAGAAAAACTTCTCTTTTAAATTAATTATTTTTTAAATGACCAATAAAAAGAAAGAAAAAAGGGGGGTAAAGAATTGGATTCTATTTTTTATAAGCATAATAAATAGAAGAGAAACATGCTGAAAACTTTATTCCAATATCAATATTTGACTGATTTTAAGTTGTGTTTGGTTGATAAGTTAGTTAATAGCTGATGAACAAATCATATTTGATAAAAACTAATTGATAAGTTTGATAAAAATGTAAAATGATCAAAGTGACAAATTAGTCAATTACAAAATTTTATAATATAATTAAAACAATTTTTTTATAATATAATATATTAATTAATAAAAATAAAATAGAAAATAAAATTTAAATAAAAATATATGAT
>NC_037529.1:9008660-9017353 GCF_001531365.2 Cynara cardunculus var. scolymus | reverse complement strand
CAAAGATATTTGCCTTTTTTTTATATATTTTATATACATTTGTTGTATATTCATGTAATGGTAAAATTCTATTTTAAACAAAAATAAAATATTAATGTATTTTTTATTTAAAAGATCTAAAATTTATAAGGTATCTTATCATACTAGTGTGACCAGGGGTCGATGCAATGTTAAAAAAAAAGGGGGGAAGAGACTCTAGTCAAAAATTTAAAAAAATATATAGGTTAAAATTTAGGTTTTACATGATTTACTTTTCATTTCCCCCGTTACATTTTTCCACGGGCCCCCAATCCCAATCGAAACCATTACTCTAACCAAAAAATCTGTTGAAATCAATAAAAAAAACCAAAAAAGTTATTCGAAATTGACAAAAACACCAAAAAAATCCTTCGAAATCAACCAAAAGACTTTAAAATTCCCTCGAAAACGTTGTAATTAGGTTAAAAACTCATCGGACGATTTTACGGGTCTTTAGTCTACCTTAAAGGTGACCCCGCTGAACAAAAATCTTGGATCCGCCACTGAATGTGACAATGGATCTCAACACAAACAATTTTCAATTGGTTTCATGTAGTTCAAACGCAGGATTTTAAGAAGTTGTACATATATAAGTTATAAACTTGAATTTTAAGAGATTATACATTAATAAACAGTACATCATTAATAAGTTGTTTTTAAAAGTTTTTACCGAACTCTACATAATATACAATGTATCATGTATGCATTTAACTTGAATTCAGAAGATAAACCACAAGCAAATAATACTATGATGGCAAACACGAGTATCAAGACAACCTCAGTACTATTAAATACGATGTTGGTCTAAAAGAGACAAAAAAATAATAATCACACGTAGTATGATACAAAATGAAGGTATTTAATGAGAAAGAGAATGCATGCAAATTTTCCATCATCAGTTTAGACACATGTTTACAGATTTTCACTTTTATTCAAGTGAAAAGTTGAAAAGTAGGGCATTTGTTGCAAATCTCTTTTATGTTCCTTTTTCTTGCCGACTCAGAAAATGTTTTCAATTCTCTATCCTTGTGAAATGAATCTCCGTATATAATGGAATGTAAAACACGAATTTTTTGATATTTTAATTATACCCGAAAAGAAAACGAAATAATTTCTTAAATCAAGGAGTGATTTGTGCGGGTCCATATCTTTGTATGTGAAAGTGACGTCACAAATTTATTTGAAGTCTCGCTAATATCAATGAGTAAATCTATCTATCTCACACGCACATACATATATATCTATAACCCTAATAAATAAGTAACTTTTGGGACACGTGGCATGTTCCTGTGTGGCAGTTATTAAGTTTTCCCGCCTAAAACATGTATCTAGACACAATTTTCACTTACGGTTCAAATAGGTCTATTTAAGTGACATGTGTCCCTTTGGACGGTTAATTTGCGACGGTTATTAATTTTTTCCGCCTAAATAAATATGTGTCTAGAAACAATTTTAAAAAATAATCTTCCCGCCTAAACATGTGTTTAAAAACAATTTTAAAAAATAAAGTACAAGTGTGCACTCCGCATCAAAATAAACTCATGTACAATAAGAACTCTTACTGTACATGCAGAGCTTTCTTACTGTACATGCATAGCTCTTACTGTGCATGCGGAGCTCTTACTGTACATGCAGAGCCTCTTAGTGTAGTCCTTAGGACTTAGTCTTTTGAAGGGGGCTGGACCAAGAGCTCTCATGTAGAATATATCAAGAGACAGAGCTCTTACTCAAGAGATGGGTGTCTCATATACAGAGCCCGTGTTGTATTCTAAGGATGATCAAGGCCTAAACATGTGTCTAAAAACAATTTAAAAAAATAAAGTACAAGTGTGCACTCCGCATCAAAATAAACTCATGTACAGTAAGAGCTCTTACTATTCATGCAGAGCTCTTACTGTACATGCAGAGCTTTTACTGTACATGCAGAGCCTCTAACTGTACATGCAGAGCCTCTTAGTGTAGTCTTTAGGACTTAGTCTTTTGAAGGGGGCTGGACCAAGAGCTCTCATGTAGAAGACATCAACTATTACTCAAGAGTTAGGTGTCTCATATACAGAGTCCATGTTGTATTATAAGGAAGATCAAGGCCTAAACATGTGTCTAGAAACAATTTTTAAAAATAAAGTACAAGTGTGCACTCCGCATCAAAATAAACTCATGTACAGTAAGAGCTCTTACTGCGCATGCAGAGCTCTTACTGTACATGCAGAGCCCCTTACTGTACATGCAAAGCCTCTTAGTGTGGTCCTTAGGACTTAGTCTTTTGAAGGGGGCTGGACCAAGAGCTCTCATGTAAAAGACATCAACTCTTACTCAAGAGTTAAGTGTCTCATATACAGAGCTCATGTTGTATACTAAGGAAGATCAAGGCCTAAACATGTATCTAGAAACAATTTTAAAAAATAAAGTACAAGTGTGCAAGCCGCATCAAAATAAACTCATATACAGTAAGAGCTCTTACTGTACATGCAGAGCCTCTACATAGTACATGCAGAGCCTCTTAGTGTAGTCCTTAGGACTTAGTCTTTTGAAGGGGGCTGGACCAAGAGCTCTCATGTAGAAAACATCAAGAGACAGCGCTCTTACTCAAGAGTTAGGTGTCTCATATGCAGAGCCAGTGTTGTATTCTAAGGAAGATCAAGCCCTAAACATGTATGTAGAAACAATTTAAAAAAATAAAGTACAAGTGTGCATTCCGCATCAAAATAAACTCATGTACAGTTATATTTCAGAGTTATTTCAAGAGTACAGGTTTGAAGTAGGATCGTACTTTCGATGATCATTCATATATGTAAGATAAGTTTCTGACATGATTTAATTTTTCAAATTATCCCGTGTAATACACGGGATCGAACCTAGTACACACACACACACACATATATATATATATATATATATATAGAGAGAGAGAGAGAGAGAGAGAGAAATATGGGTGGTTTTGTTTACAAACCATTCTAGTTTAATGAATATTTCGATTGTTTTTTAATATAAAACAAAATGAACTCTGATAATCTTCCATAACATTCAAATAATAATAAATTAACTCTCATCATTTCTATAAATATCTCAACTAATTGGTTTGTATAGTTTGTACTAATAGTTCTAAAGAAAAACACATTTCTCTTAGGTGGCGTTTGATTCACAGATTATTTTTTTATGGAATGAAATATGTTAAAGGAATTTGATTTTGAAGAAATTGGAATGAAATAGAATGTTGTCAGGTTTGACCACCTGTTTGGTTGACAGACATTTGAATGAAATATGTTAAATAATTGAAATCTGTCTGTTTGGTTCACATAATTTAGCTTTGAAATTGGAATGAAATATTGGTAATGACCAAAATGTCCTTTGTTGAAAATTTTATTTTTTTAAACTAAAAATAATTTAATAAAATATTTATTTAATATGTAAAACAAAATAAAGTACACAACCCAAATGTCCAAACTACATTACTAAATCAACGGTGGTCGGCAGTGGTTCATATTAGTGGTAGTCCACGATGGTTCAAATCAATGGTTCTCAGTGGTTCACATGGGGTGGTCGGTTGTGGTTCAGATCGATGGTGGTCCGCGGGTGGTTCAGATGGAGGTGGTCAGATCAACAATGGCGCGGTGGTTGTTCAGATCAGTGGTGGTCGGCGGTATCCGACGGTGATTCAGATCGGTGGTAGCCACCGATGGTCGGCAGTGGTTCAGATTGATGGTGGTATGTGGTGCTTCAGGTGGCGGTGCTTCAGATCGATGGTGGTCCGTGGTGGTTCAAATGGCCATGGTCGACAGTGATTCAAATATGTGGTGGTTCAAATGGCGATGGTCGATAGTGGTTCAGATCCGTGGTGGTCTATGGTGGTGATCAACGGTGGTTCAAATCGACGGTGGTTTAAATTGGAGGTGGGCAACGGTGGTTCATATCAGCGGTGGTTGAGATCGGTGGTGGTTCAAACCGGTGGTAGTCAACGGTGGTTCATATGTGATGGTCGGCGATGGTTCAGATGGCGGTGGTCGACGGTGATTTAGATTGAAGTGGGTCGAAGGTGGTCGACGATGACCATATTAGATTTTATGAGATTAGGATATATTGGTTAAGGGCATATTTGTTATTATGAAAATAGAGAATTTCATTACATAAAAAAACCATGTAGTTGCTAAGTAATGTTAAATTCATTTATTTTTGGAATTTCTAGGATTTTAAAGATTCCTCTCGTGAAAAAGAATGAACCAAACGAGGCAATTGAATTTGTTCAATAGAATTCAACATTTCAATTCCACCACATTCATTCAGAATTTGCGAACCAAACGCCCCCTTAGGGTCCATTTTGTTTGCGGGAATGAAATGGATTTGGATTTCAAATCCATTCCACTCATCTTTGGTTTGCATGATTGTTCGGATTTGAAATCTTATAATTTATCTGGTTCCATAAATATTCATAATCTGGTATTTTGATCAAAATAAATGAACTCTCATCATATTTTACAACAATTTTGATCATAATAAATAAACTTTGACCATTTCGTCAATATTTTGATTGTTTTTTAATATAAATATTGACCATGGTATGTGGGGAAAAAATGTTAAATCAAACAACAAGGAAACTTCATTTTAATATATAAGATTTTTTTTAAAATATATAAAATTTTAATTCTATGTATAAAATAAAAATCCTACAAAATACTAACCAGTTAAAAGCATCAAAATTTGAAACAAGGGAGGGATGAAGAAGTATACCTAGAGGTCTTTTTCAAAAAGCTATTAGCAAATTTTTATTTGACATTCCAAAAACATAATTTAGCAGAATAAATAATAATTCAGTATGAACGTAAGATTTATGTAGTGATCATTGAAAGCGCATTGAGGACATTTGAAGAACGTTATGTGTTCATGGGAGACTAAAAATTCGGGAATGGTTTAAAGAGGCTAAGATGGAGGGTGTATATCATCATAATGCAAAGAGGGAAATCATTATTATCCTTCATATACCGAACCCATCTAGTATGCAAACATTGGTGAAAAAGGGTGGTGAGGTATAGTATGTTTCCGATGCAAAACTCGTGAATTTGTGCTCAACTCAGTGCTTATGATATAATGCAAGTATTTAGTATAATGGAGGGGTCGAAAAGAAGCCGTAAGACCGTCAATTTGAGAGAATTCGTGATAAATGGGTGTTATGATAAACAAAGGAGAGATCCTTGAACTAAGAGAACGTATTTTTATCCAAATGGTGTTTAAATGCAACTTATCTATACTATATTATAAAGCATTTGACATAAACACCCACTGTTTATTAATGCATAAAATATTGTTTATTAATGCATATTACTTAAAACTTAAGATTACAAGTAAATTATGCGTAAGTACAAGTTATTAAAGCTCCATATCTGAATTCGTGTAACTAACTGCAGATAMACATAATCAAATACATGATAAACATCTCATTTTAAATATAAAAAATCTAAAATATAATTAGGATAATCATTGAGTTATAACAAAACAATTAATTATTATCTTTATAAAAATTATATTATTAAACCAAATATAAATTAATTCGTTTTTAAATTTTAATTATATTATAATAAAATTTTGAATCAAAGAAATTACATAAAAACGAGAACTTATAGTTAATTTAATACTAATATCACTTGTTTTTTAAAAAAATTTATGATATCTTCAAATTTATATTTCATTCAAAAATAAAAACATTTTTTTTCTCAGAACCACATAATATCATAATATTGACAGGGCCGGTCCTAAGATTTTTGATGCCCTGTGCGAAAATAATAAAAAATGCCCCTAAGCCTATTTTTGTAAGTCAATAAAACAATGAAATATGCGATTTTTTAAAGAGTTTATAACATATTCAAACTAAGTACCTCATTCTGATGTTGATTTTTATTAACTATAATTTAAAAAAAATACAATGGAGGAACCAAAACCCCGAATACAAAATATAAAATGATAAAATGATAAATCCTGGATTAAGATCGTGTTTTCTTCTTTTCCAGTTTTCCCTTTTCCAAATTGAAATTAACAAAATAAAAACTTTATTTCAATATATGGAACTTAAAAGACAAGCAAAAATATAATTAGTTTTTAAATAAAATAGTAAATTAGATCCAAATTGTTGTCATAGTAAGCAAAAAGTAAAACTTAAAAGTTATAGGTCTGACGACTAAAGGCTAAACGCTTATCTGTTAGCAGCTTAATAAGTTTAATGGAACTAACAACTTATTCACTCAACTCTCAACTAAGCATGACTCTTTCGTAGTGGCTTAATGATATAGAAAATGACTTATCCAGTAAACTTCTAGGAGGAACTTTATAGAAAACAATTTTTTTTGCCAAACATGTTCCTTTCAACTAAAAAAACGCTCTTTACATCTATGAAAAAACTCTCCCAAACAAAAACTTTTTCAATTTATATAAACAGATTAATTCATACAAACAACTTCATACAAACAACTTTATACAAACAAAAACTTTTCCAACTTTTTCCAACGATATGCATTCAATATTCATCACTACTAAGCCTTGTGCCTGTTTTTATAGTTAAAGCTCAGTGGTCAAATTCTCAAATTATTAAACTCAAAACTAGTAATAAAGGATAATTTGATGCCCCTTTAGGCTTTGATGCCCTGTGCAGCCGCACGGGCTGCACGTGGCCAGGCCCGGCCCTGAATATTGATAGACCCAAAATATAAAACGAAACATTAAAATCAATATGTATTTCGCTGTATTGCGCGAGTACCCTTCTAGTGGTTTAAAAGGGAAATAGGGGGCGTGCCAAGTAATTAACATTTATAAGTCATTAGGTACAAGAGATGCTTAAACGTTTGAGATATATCTGATGTACAAAAATAAATATTTTGAAAGTATGTTATCCAAAATAGGTATTGTAACAAATTACATTCCATTTTCATTCCATTTGCCCTAAATAAATTATACAAGCATATTTTTAAAATTCTAATCAACTATACAAGCATATTTTTACATTCCATTTTTAACATAATTTTATACAAGCATATTTTTAAAATTCTAATCAATTACACTTACATTTATATCTAAAACGCTGCAAATCAAATTTTAAGGTCCTGTTTGGTTTGAAGGAATGAAATAGATTTGGGAAAATTTGCATTTCAAATCTATTTCAATCTCATATTTGGTTTGTTGAATTGTCCAAATTTCAAATCCTTCTAACATAGAATTTTAAAATCCTTAGGAACTGCTCGGGATTTGAAATCCCTAGGATTTTGTAAGATTGTATGCAATAAGGTTTTAAAAAATGTTAAAAACAATTGTTTTGTAATAATCGATTAATAAAAATGTAATTCAATTATTTTTATAATTTTTTCTATAAATTATTTATAAATAATGAAATCCAATTCCATTTCAAATCTTACAAACCAAATACACCAATAATTTCAAATCCATTCAAATCCAGATGCCTCCATAAAATCTAATTCATTAGAAACAATCCTGCAAACCAAATGGATCTTAAGAGTATCAAAAGATTATGGTGCCATATCATTGTTTGTGTTTGTTCTTTTATAATTAAGTAGATTTTAGATTTGGTCCCTAACGTTTGTCACTTATAACGGAACTCATCCCTAATCTTCATTTATTCCGCATATGTCAATGACGTTTGTAAAACCGCTCGGTTTGCATCCCTCCCACTAATGGCCATTATCTTTATCGGTTAAATTCAGTTAAATGAGGATTATTTTGATCATTTTACCAAAAAAACAACTTTCTACAAAGAAATGAAAAATATTATATATATATATATAGAGAGAGAGAGAGAGAGAGAGAGAGATTATCTTTCTTTTACAAACCCAATAAATCGTATAAATTAACAAACCAATTTTCATCAACACGTATGAAAATACAATGTTTATACAATATTTTTATAACTGAAATGTTCAGAATTTTTTACCCCACACAAAACAATCTTGAACGTTTTATATACATATGAAACAACACTGCATTTTCACATGCATTATTTCATATGTGAAACATTACATGAAAACCAGGTTTTGTAAATATATACGATTTATTGCATTTATAAATAATTATGTATATATACACACACACTAACCGAAAACCCCCTCCCTCGCCGTCAACCCATCATCATCATCACCATCTCCTCAATCTTTTTCAATAAAAAAAAACTGTAACCGTTTAAATATGAACAATACTGATATAAAATAACTGAACAATAACCAACATATATACAAACAAAAAACAAGCAATCGAAAAACGAAAACACCCTTTTCTTTCATCTCTCTGATGGAAGCTGGAGTCCGAAAAAACTTTTATCGATAATTAATTTTGAATAAAAATAAAAGATAAGAAAATAAAGGTAGTTTTACATATACGTCGACAAAGAGATACTAAATGATGAATGTTTATACGTGGCCTTCGGATGGAGCTCACAATCGTGAGTTCATCATCCCCCACCATTAAATTCCTACATCAATCACCATCTTACCTACGACCACATCCACCCATCACCATTTCAAAACTACCACTTTTTTTTACCAATTAAAAGTTACTAAGAAAAAGGTTAATGACATCTCTATCCTTTATTAATGTCATTCCTATTTTTTATATAATTATTTTTTATTATTTAATTATAAATATTACTATCACAAATATTATTTATTACTCAATAAATAATTATT
>NC_037529.1:9005145-9008530 GCF_001531365.2 Cynara cardunculus var. scolymus | reverse complement strand
TTTAAACAAATAACATTTTTTATATTACCAAGCTACATATAAATTCAATATAATATAATAATATTATTAAATCTTTACGTATTATAAAAATATTTATTTAATTACTATCTGGATAGATTAAAAATCAGGGAAACCGAGATTTAGAAATAGTTTTTCCACTTATATGATTTGTAAAGCAAGCAAGCCATGATATGTAACATTTTCGGTTGAAATGATTCAAATAATCAATTTTTAAAAGTTCGATGATTTATTTATTAAAAATGTATGTAAGAATGATTTTTTTTTGTAAATAACTATGATTCAGTGAGTTGCACGATATTAACTCTTTTATTTTATTTTCTTCACAATCTTTTAATTACATCATTTTAAAAATATTAAAATAACCTAAGAAAATTTGAAATAGTACTTTATGTAAAAGTGATTACATTTTTCAAGTCATTTTATAGAAATCACTTTTAAATTATACAATTTTAAAAAGGTTAAAATAATTTAAGTAACCAGTTTTCTAAAAAGCTCAATCATTTAATTATTCAAAAAAGATGCAACAACTTAATCATTCAACATAAAAAGAGTTCAACAACTTATTCAATCAAAAAAAGTTGAAGAACTTAATAATCCAAAATGGAACAATTTCTTTAATTTTATGAACTTTTTCCTTATTTAAATTTAATACAAATGGTTTCTGTAAATATCTCATCAATTAAAATAACAAATTAAACATAAAAATTAACTTTTTTACAATAAGACTTTAATACTAATATATATATATATATATATATATATAGAGAGAGAGAGAGAGAGAGAGGTGAGTTATTATGCAACCCCTTACATTTGTACTACCAATACAACTCAATCTCAACCGTCCATTTAATTTGATGAATATGTATTTCATAAAAGTTTTGATTGTTTTCTAATATAAAATATTGATCATAATTAATGAACCTTATTCATCTTCTATAAATATTTAAATCATAATAAATGAATTCTTATCATTTTCATAAATATTTTAATTTATTGGATTGTATTGGTTGTACAAATGTAATGATGTTGCATTTAAAACAATCTCTCTCTCTCTCTCTCTCTCTCTCTCTATATATATATATATATATAAGTGAAGATAATAAAATTATAATAATAATACCAAAAAAATATATTATATAATATATGTCGAGTTACATGGAGAGTATTTACATAATTATATAATATATTACTAAATTGATTTGATGTTTTATAGATTTTATTGGACATACGATTCTCAAATAATCAACACTTCCTATTAAGGTGTGCCATTAGCACTCCCCGTTACCACATACCCAAGTATACAATTTTACCCCTCTATTTTTTTATAATTTTTTCATACATTATATATATATATATATATATATATATATATAATCTGTACAACTTGTCACATTTTGTATAAATTTCATAAAACCATGTCGAATTATTTTTCAGTATTTCATTTCAATGCGTGTTTATATATGAACACTAAAAATAAATTATGAATTAATCTAACAATTTATTTATATTTTTAATATAATGCTCAAAAACCTAATGTCGACCGATATTGATAAACGTCATGATCTTTGTAGTAAACATCAAGAGTAAAGTACACCTCTATATATTACGTACTTATTTATACATATTCAGATAGCTTAAAAAACAAATCGTAAGGTTTAAGTTACTATTTTTTTTTTTTTTTAAATAGGAAGAAAGTGACACGTGATTGTAACATGACTTGACAACAAGGGTACACCATGATTCTTTTTGACGTTGCTTTTTTAGCATTATTAATTTATCAGTTTACATAAAATACTAGATTCGATCCCGTATATTACAGAGAGTAATTTGAAAAAAAATAAATCATGTCAGAAACTTATCTTACAGATACGAATGATCATCGAAAGTACGATGTTACTTCAGACTTGTACTCTTAAAATAACTCTGAAGAATGACTCTGAAAAATGACTTTTTAGAGTTGAATTTAAAAATGAAACTGTATCAATAATTAGTTAAAATGAAGTTAACCCTAGAATAAAATTAAATGTGTTATTTTGAACAAATATATAGACATATTTTTGGCAAAAAAATAAAAAAACCTTTTATAGCCGACGTGTTAACCAACAAAACTCGTCTTACAGAACTCATTGACAACATCAGCAAGTGATAGTTGAAAGCTGTCATGATAAGCTGAAAACACAAGCTGAAGGTTGTCAGCAATAACTTGTCAGATTAGCTGAAGATTGTCAGTGATAAGCTGAAAGTTGAAGAAGCTGAAGGCTGTCAGCAATAACCTGTCAAATTAGCTGAAGGCTATCAGAGATTAGCTGAAGGCTATCAGTAATAAGCTGTCAGCAATAAACTGAAACCTGTCACGATAAGCTGAAAACACAAGCTGAAGATTGTCATATTAGCTGAAGGCTGTCAGCAATAAGCTGTCAGGTTAGCTGAAGAAAATTAGTCTGAACTAAATCCCGTTTAGTAGGGAAATCAGTTAAACCACGATAAAAAAAGATACATTTTTAGAGAGACAGATGTCAACAAAATAGGCCTATTTGAACCACTAATGTAAATTGTGTCTAGATACATGTTTAGGTGGGAAAATAAGATAACCGACTCACCAGAATATGACACATGTCACCCAAGTTACTTATTTATTAGGTGTATAGATTATATGTATATGAATCTGAAGTAACTTCTTTTTCTTTTAAAAGAGAAGTGCACCCAACTCCCTAAAATCAAACTCGATTTTTTCTAACACAAAAGTTTGAAGCACAATATCAGTTATCGAATTTACCCTACAAATGTAAGGTATGCCTACATGATCCATCATGTATGCATAACATACCTTAAAAGTTATACCGTTTTATAGTAGATATTATTACGTTACACCCATTAAAAAAATTGTTTATAATATTACATACATATATATGAAACTCTAAATCTGTCATCACACATGCCGTAGATCATGAATGATCATTGAGACAGGGAACATGAAGCATGCAAGGACACCACACGAAATTTCATGGAAATAGCATGATTTATAGCATAGGGCCAATCGCACAATAATTTTGATGTTGCCATACCTAGCGTATTGATCGACCTAGATGTCGATGGTTTAGCTGAATACTAAAAGCAAAAGGTGTATATCGTATTAAAAATAACATGACTTGTTACTTTATCAATCTTAAAATACCAAAATTTATTACGTTTTGGTGTTACTAACAAATATATATATATATATATATATATATATATATATGTGGAGGTTCAAACGAGAACCCCTGTGATTTACGAAAACGCGAGAACAACTCAATAACCACAAACTTTTTTAATTAATAAATTAATTTTTATTATATATAAATAATTTAATAAGGGCAGTAAT
>NC_037529.1:8999894-9003695 GCF_001531365.2 Cynara cardunculus var. scolymus | reverse complement strand
AAAATTAAAATAATGAAGATGATAATACCTATGATTAACACCCTCCACAATAAAAATGATTAATCAACCTCTCATAATTACAAAAAAATGAACAAAATGAAAAATTATGATTGGTTGAATGCGGTTTGCACGGTTTGTACAAATTAAGTGGTTTGCATTTGATCGCTCCCCTATATATATATATCTCAATTTCGTTTCAAATATAAATCAAACATACATACATACACACATATATATATATATACATGTGTATATATATATGTTTGTGTATGTGAGAGAGAAAAAGACGGAGAAAAAGAAACACAAGTGTTGTATAATAGATTCGAACACGTAAAACTTTAAGGAAGTTAAGTTGAACCACTCAACCCCACCTAAAAAAAATAATTGCATAAATTATTGATAAATTAAATTGATTAATTATTAAAATAATAATCCAAATTTTTTTCCTAGACTGTTTGATCCATTTTCTTTTCACCTATATATATTTTTAATATTATATATATTTAATTCATTATTAATAAAATATAATTTAAATTGATTAATTTTCACATAAACGAGTTGAAGTTGACCCATCTAAGTATATAGAATGCGAAAAATGTGTGTTTGAACCACAAGAATGGTGCATGATTGGTTTGAACTTGACTTAAAAAGTCAAAAGTATCAGGAGGTCCAAAGTTCAAATTCAAGGAGGAATAAAAATTCCCTTTTGGCCACGGAGGTTCAAATGCAGTGACTCCGGACTATCTGCAAAGCAGGTGGTCGCCCTAAAATTAGTCGGCTCGCATAGCGGGTTGGATATCTAGGTTAATAATAAAAAAAGTGTGTTTGAAAGTCTATAACGCTTCTTGTGATGATAATAATAGAAATTTAGGGTTCCACACAAAAAAAAAAGAAATTATAAAATAAAAATTGTTGCATTCGAAACAATATAGGGTTGGTGTCAATTGGGTTGGGCTTATGAGCCCAATGTTTGAGACAAAAGAAAGCCCAACGATGGCCCGTAACTAGTAGCACGGTTCTGAAATGCTCTTTTTTATGACATAAAAGGTAACAACTAATTGATGATTAGAATCGTTTATAAAATGGAACTTAGTTCATTAGACAACGATGTTGGAGATTCAATACCAGTGAAAGGCACGACAAAGAACTGAGATTGTCTAGCTAACAGACGGGCAACAACATTTCTGTTTCTCCTAACAAGCTGAGCTCTAATCAAACCGCATGTCTGAATGATGCCTTCAAACTTGGTATCGTCCCGCTCGTTTTGCTTTAAAGCTTTTAGAACAACTTGGAAGTCGGTTTCAAAAAATGACATTCCCATTCTCAAATGCTCTTTTGCTCCCATTATAAGTACATTTAAGATGCTTGTGAAACGTTATAACCTAGAGGTGAAACTAATTTTTCATATAAATGTGCATAAATATTAAGTAATAAAATATTATATAAGCCATTTAAAACTGTATTTTTATGCCCGTTAGCCCGTTTGCAAACCCGACTTGTTTATCGTTCGAATAGAGAAATTGCTCAAGCCCGCAAAAACGGGTAATAGGCCAATTGGACAACCCAAAATATGTTAGGTACAATCCAAAGCTGACGCAAACCAATGAATTATCACTGCTATATCAAAATAAAGATTTATATCACAAAAAAGTATTTATGCTATCTTTTTTAACAGTGAAATGAAAATCCTTCTAGAAGTTTATATAATAACATCAACTTCATAGAATTATGTTTTAATCTCTATACGGTCGAATAAAAAAGTAATTAATCAATAAAATAAAAAAAAATTAATGAAACTTTATAATAAAGATTTTCACGAAAACCTTACTTTTATTTTTTATTTGTAAAATGTAGCTTTACTTATTGATTATTATTTATTATATAAGTTTAATATTATATATTATTAGTTGGATACCCGTACAATGCGGCGGGATGTCAATGTTTTTTTGTAAATCAAAGGTATGACGTTTATGATCATTATAAACTTCAAATTTTATTACGGTTAATTGACCGAAGATTTGAAAAGAGAATTGCACGATTAACGGATTTCCAAACACACATCAATTGTTATTCTTAGATTGTTTAATAATGATTTTCACTTAATACAACTCATGATCAACAAAGATGGACCTCCTTAACAAAATGGAATATATTTCTTAATTCCATGTACAACAAATTTTCACATCTCAATAGCAAAATTGATGTACAAAGGAAATAACATCTTCTGTTTGTGATTTGTTTGTTTATTCATAAGTAATTATTTAATTATGTAACAAAGTGTTTTTATTATGTGAAGTAACATTATAAAAAATGGTTGCTGTTATTGTACTTTTTGCAATTGTTCCAAGCAAAAAGTTAATTAAAATAACAAAGATTGTATAGTATTCAACAAAAACTAACCTATACAAATAGAGCAACAGAAAAACACAAGAGAATGATGCACTTAACAAGTAAACCAAACAAGCAGAAGGCAAGTAATTAAAATAATTGCCCCCTTCAATCACTCATCTTACTTGCCAAGGTCAAATATGGAATCTTTTTTTTCTTTAATTAAAAATGGTGAAAACTTATAGGCAGGATTGCAAGCAAGTTGATGAGATTTAAGTTTTGTTACAACAATGTTAGGCATGGTAGGAGAACAATTATACCTTATTTAAACTTCAGTATTCCATGTGCAGCATTGGAGCCACTCCACTTTTCAAAAGGTACTTATTCTCTATGCATGAAATAGTATTATCATGTGCTTTATAACATATGCATTCATGTGTAGCAGGCACATAACACTTCTTCCAAAGACATACTTCCATGAACAATTTAACACTTCCCTTTCTTAACTGTCTTTGAGAATCATAACACTTTCTTTTTTGAAAAGGTTTCTTGTTGCAATAATGTATTTGTTTGTCATCATTATAACAAATAAACTTCAGTACTGATTTTTGTTACATAAGCCAAACAAATTGGTACAACAATGATTTGTACTACAAGTTTTTGTTAATTTACAATGATCCATAAGTGATTTGTTTGTTTATTCAGAGGATATAGAGGAAATAGTTGTACCAATTTTTGGCTTATGTAACAAAAATCACTTATGAATCATTGTTAATTTACAATGATTCATAAGTGATTGGTACTACAAGTTTTTGACGAGACAGAGGAAATAGTTTTTTGGCTTATGAAAATTGCAACAATTGATTTGAGATGTAGGGGACGTCTACCCAAATGCTTACCTTGTAAGCGCTTACCAATAGGAGTTAACCCTATAATTTATTTGGACGCGTAAAATTTTAGTACATCAAAACATATTGAATCCAACAATTTACTGGGTAAGCGCTTATCTGGGTAAGAGTCACCATCCTCACTTACTGGGTAAGACTCTCCATTATTCTCATCGCTCTTATCCGGTAAGATTCTTCACCCTTCTCATGTTCGTCCAGAAAATTTATGCGTTAAACACTTACCAAGTAAGTGTTTAATAAACAGCCCCGTAGTCTAATAATAATGCTTTACTATTAGCTAATGTTTGAAATACCCTTCAATGATAACAGAATGAATCTTATGGATTTAATTCAATACCGATCAATAATTTTTAACAATGACGATGCTAAATAAATGGTAAGTTAGAAAGTTTGTCAGATTCGACATGTTACAAACAAAGGAGACATCTACATATAGGAAATATAAAAATACAGGCCAAAAGGATGCTTGATACTCCTGTTCCAAAAAGAAAATTAAACATATTCACTCTCTTGTGGTCTTCCACAGCCTTGATACACATCCATCCAACAATCTGAAGACCCCACT
>NC_037529.1:8982005-8999794 GCF_001531365.2 Cynara cardunculus var. scolymus | reverse complement strand
TATGCATTTTTCATATTAAGTACACACTCACATATATATATATATATTATATATATATATATATCCATTATCCAATAAACACACATATATATATATAACCAATTAATTCACAAATTTTCAAACCGGCATGTATCAATTATCATGCTGCCACGTAATTATTAAATCAAATAATCACGTATTAATTTACCTTGGGTAATAACCAGGATCTGGTTATCACAAAAACAAATAGCAATATCTTTTTGAATACTTGGAGACACCATTTGATTATTCTTTGGAGCATTTTTTTAATATAACTTTACCTACATCCTCATTGCAATTACCAATTAAGGCTAATGTTTCTAAGAACATGCTTTTAGAAATAAACATTTTGGATTCATCGTGACCAAGAAAGGGCAATGCATTCTTCAACAAGAATCTAGAGGCCTTAATTGAAGCTTTTAATCGTATTCGGTGCTCATTCTTCTCCTCCTCAATTTGCTTATGAAAGGCAACATCAATAGATCGATCTTGGCTCATTAGATCCTCATTTTTCTTAAGTGCTCTATTGTGAAAACTATTATTTTCGCCGACATGAAGACCAAGTCTTTCCGTTTTATTCCAACTATTAAAGCCATTTGCCACAAAAACATCACTCCCACATTGTCCTATATAATGATATCTAAACAAATAACAAGACAAATAAAAAGCTCTATCCGTTTTTATACTATACTTCAACTAATTAGCGTATTGATCAAACCAAGCCGGACAAAAACGTCTTTCTTTACTCCCGACAATTTTTTTTTTGAAAGGGTGACAAGGTCTTCTAATCAAGTATTTTCTCCTTATTTCATCCCTTTGATTAGGATGATATTTTGAAATCTTTTTTCTATCGACTGGATGCCAAGGAAGATCGTTCAAATCAATTTCGTAAGACATTGAAGAAGTAAAGCTCGATTCAGGTGTTGATACTTTCTTTTTAAAAAATGGAAATCTTTCCATTTTTTCTAGCAATAGCAATAATAAGATAAAAGTCAATGGTTAATCAATAGTAAACATATAACTTCGAACAAAATTGCAAAATTAACCTAACATTTCCATTTGCTTACAAATTATATTTACTAACATACTAGTTGTGTACCCGCGCAATGCGGCAGGATGTTAAAATTTTATTGAGGATCAAAAAACATATCAAACGTCTCAATATATCTCACTCAAAATTAAGGTCTAAGTGGATAAGATGTGCATTAATGTGAGTCTTAACGTCATTGTTGTCATACTTGAACCTAATAAAGGAGGATAAGTTATAGCCTTGAAACAAAGATAAAGAGTATTCAACTATCTAAGGGGCCGTTTACTAAATGTTTACTCAGGTAAGCGCTTACTATGTTACATTACCTTACAAGATAAATGTGGCAAAGACAACGAATCTTACCCGATAAAAACGAGATAAGGAACAAGAGTCTTACTCAGTAAGTAAATGTTACAACTCTTACCATGGTAAGAGCTTATTGTGTAAATTATTGCATATGGTGTTGTTTTGGTGGACTAAAATATTACCCGATAAGTAATTAACGGTGTTAAATTTTACCGATAAGCACTTATTGAGTAAGTTTTTAGTAAACGGCCTCTAAGTAGAGCTTCACAAATTTGGAAAACTCCATGGGCATTGTTTAGCTCGGCTCGGCTGAATTTTTTTAATTGAGCTTTCAAACAAGCCAAGTCGAACATTGGTTTTATGAACTTTGACTCGTTAAATTAAACGAGTCCTATTTTATGTTCGAGATCGACTCAATCTCGAGAATTATTAAGCTCGAGCTCGAGTAATTCGTTAAAAGCTCGACTCGTTTGCACCCCTAATGTACCATAAAGTGGAATATTAAGCAATAAAAATATGTTACTTGTGCAAATTGTTGGTGAATCTGTTCATGAGGATGAACATATGCCATCCTCGATCGTTGAGAAGGGCTACATGTATAGCGTGGAGGAGCCAGAATGAGCAGCGACAACATGGTCAGGACTAAACAGATTGACCATTGACTCCGGGAGTCTGTAACCTATTCCTGCAGCGGGGGAAGATGGTGCAAATAAATAAGGTTGGTGCTAATGTCCATTTCTATTTCTCCTAGTTCTACCTACATCACGTAGCCAAAACCATCCACTCGCATTCATTTTAAAATTACAACATTAATTATATTATTAAAATATTTTATATATTTAATAGAATATTATTTAAAATTTAGTTAAAATAATCATAATAATAAACAAAATGGTAATATTTTTAAGTAATTATTTGAAACTTGAAGAATTTTACGCCCTATTTCTTGTGGTTTTTTTTCCATTTTGAAGCAAAAAAGAAGAGTTGGAGATGCTCCAAGAAGAAAAATTCTATGTTTTGCAAAAGGGGCATAATCATTTCATTCAATATAATGGTGAACAAGTGAACATAACCAACTAACCAAGCTCCAGGATAAAGAACCAGTTTTGCATAATTTGAAACCAGTATAATAATCAAGTACTCAACTACAAAAATTGCATATCCAACTTCAGATCAAAATATCAACTCTAATCTTTATCACAAAACCATCATCTACATTTATTTCAACTTCAAGATATTATAGAAAAAGATGAGGGAAAAAACAACTCTCTTCAGACACCAATAACTTCTGTTTCTTCAGCAATCAGCTTGTCTGCAGGCCTCTCCATTTTCACACCAACATCTTCAGAGTAATCTCCATGAACCTACATATCTAAGAAATGCTCAGGAATGATAACCACATCAATCAAGATCAAAAAACAATCGATACATGATGATAATCACATCAATCAAGATCACGACGATAGATACATGACATGGTGCAATCACCATGATCAAATTGCATAAACCCTCCTACCTCCATCAATTTGCTTAGGTGGAACTTGGGAGCCTTCAAAATCTTAACTTCGCGGGTAAATGCTAGATGTTGCCTTCTCAATCTCTTTGCCAATTGATTCAGAAATGAACTTATGGACCAACACCTTCAGATCACAAGATTGGGCCTGGCTGACCATGACCTCCCTCATCTTACGACGAATCTAACAGAATCAAACATAAAAGAAAAATCAGCAACAAAGAACTCCAAACTTGATGAAGAGCTGTAATTGTAATTACCAAATATAAATCTCACAAGAGTTAAGCATCAAATTAGTAGTTAAAAATACAAGGTATGGTATATACCAGTCAGATTTGGCTAGATTGTTCATAGCAGGTCCTCTTCAACTGGTTGATACGCTTCTTTGTAAAGCCAATGCAGAACATTCTCAATGTGTAACTGTCGATTGTGTTCACATCAACATGGGCATCGATCAAAGACTGCCATTTGCTGACAAGAGACCTCAGTTTATTCATGGTGAAGTCCATACCCTGGATAAAAGAATGCAAAGTTAACATTAAAACACTGTTCACCATATAAAAGAACAAAAAAAACAATAAGATAAATATTGTATCATGCCCAGAAATTGGTTAACACACTCTTCCCTTGGACATCCTCAACTCTCAGACGGATCTTTCTGTAGGCATGATCCTCATCATTTTAGAGGTCGGCTAAGGATATCTCAAAGACACGATGTTTCAGTCCTTCTAAAGCAATTTGATTGGAAAAAAAGAACATTTAGGCTTCAATTTCTAAATCCAGGTATCAGAAAAAATGATAATTTCTAATACACAAAATAAGATTTCCATGAAAAGGTTGTATGGTTCAAAAAAGGTGACAGCAACGATACTTCAGGGGTTCAAATCTATTCTAGGCACTGAATCACCTCCCCAATCCCTTGCCTAGCTTCAAATTAGAATTTTCCAGCACCTACAAAACTAATGTTGATCCATTTGTACCCCATAAAGAGCTGGAAATGCTGATGGAGGATTAGAAACATACATAAGTCCTTATAGAACTAACCATTCTTCCTCAAGTTCATACATAGATGTCACCAAAAAACAAAATTGCCATTTGAATCAAACCAATAAACCAGAAACTTCATGTTCACCTGCAAATATCATCACTCAGTTAAAAATAACCCATCTTAATTTCTTTGGTACTCATCCATCATAAAAACCCAAGTATCAACAAGACTAAAATAACAAACTTAGATCATCTGCCTCACAAGGTTAATATGAAAGATCAATAATCTCACAAATTTTAAACAAAAAGAAAATACATAAGCAGACAGTAGTAACTTTGTGGATGGCTCAAGTCAATAAAACTGTAACTCACCCTTGAAAAACCTCCACAGAATCGTTCTTGAAAATCGCCTGAATCGTGCTTGAAAATAGCCTAGTTACAAAAAGAAATTGAAAACATAAGGATACAATAGTCAAATATTGAACACATCTCAAACCGTTGTTGATAGGTAAATATATTTATATGGGTCAAGCATCTATCAACTAATGGTTTATTTGTAACTGTCAAGGGTTATCATCTTAGAAGAGCAACTATGGTTTAAATGCATGTGAAGATTATATATGTCAATACTATATTAAAACACAGTTCCATTATGCAGTTACATTATAAAGCCAAACAAAACAACATAAACAGGATAACACAAGATTATGGAAACAAGGTTTTAAGGGGATATCAAGGTTTTAAAGAGTTTGGGGCAAACAAGAGTATTATAACAAATTAAACAACTCTTTTTCATAGACAACATAAACAGGATTAACACAAAAACAACTCTAATGGTGGATTAAAAGACGACCATTTTGACTATAGAAAAGAGGAAACGGTACCTATATGGAATATTCAAAGAATACTAATAATCTATCTACAATATGAGAATATAAGGTAAATAAATGCATATATGTTTGCAGGTTTTGCCATCAGTAAATGTGATTGAATTATTACAAGCTTCGTTTGAAAACCCCTAAAATGTAATAAAAAAAACCTTAAAAGAAATAGCCATTTTGATACTCTTCTGAGTCTGTAGTTTGATTAAGAACCAGATTCAAAAATAGCCATTTTCATACTACCTTAAGTCTGTAGTTTGATTCTACAAAGTGAACTATGCATAAAACCAACAGATCCATAAAAACCAGAAAACAAAAACACAAATAAAAACGTTTCCCCATCCACAGCCTTTGACTCTACTCCTCCATTTTCAATTATACGAGTTAACACACCTTAACCCATTATCTTTCCTCAGCACAAGAAACCAATCACTAATAGTAATTTTCAATTAAAAGTTCCAGTTCTAGTAATTTTCAATTAAAAGTCAAAATGCATATCTTGATTTGAAGATAGGTAGTATCAGCTAAAATGCTTCAACCAATCATTCAAACAGAACATAAATGAAATAAAAAACTTCAAGTGAGGTGATAAAGGCAAACTTGAAGTTCTGAGACAATGAGACAGTGAGGTGATAAAGGCAAACTTCAAGTGATGACCAAAGAGACAACAGGTCAATAGAGGGTAAGGAATGGGACTGGAAATTGATTTAATGTTGGGGCTTGGTTGGGGGGAATTAGAGGGTAAGATATATAGGTAACGGAAATGATTAGATATACAGGTAATGGACCATTCATGAATTCACCTGCCCACCCCCTCCCTCGACCGACAACCACCGTCCCACTCTCTCCCCCCTCTGCAACTCACTGCCGCACCCCCTCTCCCGACAGAAACACACCGATTAAGAACCAGATTCAAAAATAGAACCAAACAAATTAACTGAATTAGAACCAAACAAATTAGCATAATAAACCCTAATAATCCCTAACTTAACTCACCTTTTGAAAACCTCCACAGAATCGCCTAAATCGTGTTTGATCGATAAATCGTGCTTGAAAATCACAGAACCGATTGAAACCTCCACAAAATCGTGACAGGAGCGATGATTTGTAACCACTCGCAGTCGCCTGACTCGTTGCCTTGGGGACTGAATCGTCATCTCTGTAATCGTGGAGCGAGGAGAGAGCGCGATAGAGAGAGTCGGACGTTGGGCAGAGTTGTGTTGGGAAGAGGATCATCATTTGGAGCGTGGAAGCGAAAGAGCCAGTCGGATGTGTGCTTCATAGGATAGTACTTATATAAAGTAGCATAGAAAAGTTGTACATTTTTAAGACTTTAAGACTTTCTGCATTAAAGAGCAATACCTTATGCATGTTAAGATGTTTTTAAGACTTTGAGCAAATTTGCTTTATAAAGTAGTATAGATTAACAAAATCAAACCAAATACTAGGAAAATAAAACAAAACACCAACGAAATTACCAATTATGAAGCAAACAAAATCAAAGTCATTCAAAAATCAAGATTGGAAATCAAAAGTTTAGGTTTTTACCCAAAAAGTTGTGAGATTGGAGTAGCCGATAAGGAGATTAGGACTTAGGAGAAGCCAATAAGGAGCAGTATTCGACTTTATTCCAACTTCTTTGCCAGCCTGGCAGCTTCTGTTCGTGGAATCGTGAATATGTTGGCATGAAAAGTGAAAATTGGACTTGAGCACAAGGTTTAGGTTTTATTGTGGGTGCCGTTGGGGCCTCTATATTTATTTTGTTGGGGGCCAGATCACAATTTCTTAAAATTTGTAAGGAAAATAAATGTCATTTTGGCTCTCTAGACTTCAATTTGTTGGGGGCCACGACCCCTACCCCATTCAAGTAAAACCGTCCTTGGCTCCAATGGGTGGTATTTTGTCATATCAGTTTGGAAAAAACTGTCTTATATAATCGTGTGACAAAAAAGAGTTTGGTCCACTGTCCACCGCCACTTTTTATGGCCACCAAAGCCATTTTAATTAATAATTAATAAATGATTTCATCCATTTTTTTTTTGATTTTTATAAATCATGTATTTGTTCATGATTAAGGATGAAATGTATAAAGAAAAAAAAAAGTCCGATGTAGCAGAGTCATGATCATGTGACTGGAGATGCTCTAACTTCAGTTGAGATCAAGATTGGAGGATGACAATGATACAACCTTATAGTCTCAAGATTTATCCTTTTATACAACTAGGATTGGTCAAGAACGTTCCTTGTTATGTAGATATGCACACATCTAAGCTTTCTAAGGTTATTTTTAACCAATATGTTAAAGAGCTAAATGTCATGTTATATTAACAAAGACATTTTCAACCGAGGTGTTAAACGTATTAAATAAATGTGTTACACTGTTCTTTGTTGAGTCAAAAGTAGCCCATATACAATTTCATATTTTGATTAATCTTATTTTTAACTCAAATAAAATTTTAATTTTCGTACATGTTTTGTTTTGGTTGGTTGAAAAGTTAATAGTTCAGACTAAATACTAAATAAAGTGTGTTGATATAATAAAATATAAATGTATATTTAACTAATTTACTAAAACTAAATTAATATACATAAATTTTCTATTATAGTTTGTCATGACCGGTTTATTCGGATTATAAAGTTGGGGTTGTTTTTGAAAAGTATATATAAGTTGAGGGGTTAAAATGTGTTTATTTGCTTAAATAATTTAAAAAGCAATTTCACCACCGCCTCTTATGGTTTAATATGGGTGTTGGGTGAGATATTTAATTTTATCTCATTGGTTTTGTAAGGAAAAATGAAAGTAAGTTTTCTTTGGGTATGTGTGTTTTGGAGTTCGAAGAAAAGCAGAAGCAAACAAGAAGGAGATAAGAAGAAGTTGAATTCTATGATTATTTTTTTGGATATTTGTTGTTATTTCATCTTCATATCATCTACGTGATTCATAAGGTGAGTTTATTTTACAACTTTTTTTATTTGGAAACTTAAAATTGAACCGTATAAGTTTTTTATATGGGTTGGTATAAAAATGTTTTGAATGCTATAATTAAGCGAAAACATGGGTTTTGTTATGTTATATCATGTGTTGAAATAAAGGGTGATATATTAAGTAGAGATGTATTTTGGTTATAAGGGTGACATATCAAGGAGAGGTGTATACTATGATAATGGTGACATATGAAGGAGAGGTGTATACTAAGATAAGGGTGGCATAATCATCGAGTTATAAATATAATTTTTGATTAAAATTTTCATTTTTATCGCATCCTTATGATGCGACAACTTGGAGTTGTCGCATCTATGTGATGCGATAACTTAGAGTTATCGTATCCTATTGATGCGATGAAATGTTGAGATCGCACATATATGAGGCGAGGAGTGAGTTTATCGCATTCTTGTGATGCGACAAGTTCACTTATCGCACTTGTGTGATGCGACAAGTCAGGTTTATCGCATCAATATGATGTGATGAGTTGTAGTCCTCGCACCAGTGTGTTGCGAGGAAATGAGATTGTCTTATCATGTTATGCGATAAGTTATATGATGCGACAAGTTTACTCAAGATGTGTTTATTAAGTAATTTGATTATTTTGACGCGATAAATGAGGTTTATTATAGCAAAAAGATGTATATTTGTTATTTTACAAATATGAGTTCATAAATGTGATTTAGTGATTATTCACCCTGTAATAACATCAAAGAGATTTCTCACTAGACCTCAAGGTCTAACCCTCATTTTGTGTTTCAAAAATGTGCATTACAGGTCGGACACAATCAAAAGTCAAAGAGAAAGGGAATTTGTGAAGTGTTAGATATGCTTGCATGAGCTTCAGACTGACATGTTATTCTTTTGTATCTGAATACTTGTTGTGTATTCATATGTCGTATAGAGATTATGTGGAAAAAGCCATTAGCTATGTTGTAATATAGCTCTTGTAAGACATTGAAACCGAATATGTAAATTGTATTTCTTTATAAATGGAAATATATGTTTATATACAAATGTGATCTTGACGTGTTATATAGTTAAATAAAATATATAAATATAAAAATTTAAATAATTTACTTGAGCTATTTAATATACACCAAAAATGATTATTTTTTTAAATGATAAATTAATAAATAGATGTCAAATATATTAAAGTGATATAATTTAACATCGATTGGTTCGTAAACAATTATAGTTATTTTGATAAATAATATAAATTTGAGCGTCATCTTTAGCATTCTCGATTGTAGATGGTCTAACGAATTTAAAGATGTCCAAATCAATGAATTATAAACTGTTTATTCCAATACATCTGACTTTTAAAATAAATGATTTCTCATAAAATCAAGACGATTTAATACATAATTTCTATTTGATAATTACATTTTTTACATAAGAAAATGGTTGGAATTGATATTGATGATAACCACACTCATTACACTCTATTTTACATACTCATTAGACTTTGAGGGTCATTTAATACAGATATAGCTCCTTCGATTTGTATCCTTAAAATATCCATATCTTCCTCCTCAGCCTGATACACGAATCAATTTCTCATAAGAAACCATTCATATATGCAACAACTATTTAGAAGTTGGAACATACATCTTACATACTCTTTCAATCTAAAATAAACGTATGTAATAAAAAAAAACCATATATTTTAATAAATGTGTACCTATTACACTTTTTAATTAACTGGATGACTATTTGATCTTTAATATTATAAATTGTTTATAACAGTTATTATCAGAAGCTATCAGTATTACTATATAGATTTTCATCAGTTGTACTAAAATAGAAAAATGGATGCTATAACACATCGAAAATACTATCAAATTAAAGATACAGTAATTAACGTAAAAATGAGTAAGAATAAACGTATAGAAAGATAACATATGTGATTTATAGCACAAGAAAGTGATAATGATTTCGTCTATTTTATTTAACAGTGATTAAAATTATATAGTGATGGTGGTATTAGAGAACTACTTTTTAATTAAAAAAAAAACTTGATAACCCTACCACTACTACTTGTTCCATAAGATATGAGTTTTTGACTACCATTATTTCAACTAATCAAATTCAAATTGATATATTATATGGTTGCTCAATTGTTTAATCACACTAAAGTGTCGTTTATCAAATGCTTATTCGGGTAAGCGTTTACCAAGTCATATTACGTTACCGGATGAATATGGCAAGGACTAAGAATCTTACCTGGTAAGAGCGAAGACAAGAATCGAGAGTCTTACCCAGTAAGTGAGGGCGACGACTCTTAACATGGTTAGCGGTTACTGGGATAAATTGTTGCATACAATGCGTTTTAGTTAGTAAAATCTTATCCAATAAGTAAGCGATAGTGTTGCATTTTACCGGTAAGCGCTTACCGAACCATGTAAGTGTTTAAGTAAACAAACCCTAAGTTTTTCTAAGGAGAAATTAAGGAGGAGTGATCAAATGCAAACCACCCATATTTGTATAAACCGTGTAAATCATCCTCATCCGTCGATTTCATTGGTTAATTTTATGAAAAAAATTTCAAGAAATTGTTTCATATAATACTTTTTTTCATGAAGTTGTTTCATATATGGTTATAAAAATTTAATGAAACTGTTTCATGTATTTCTCTAAAATTAATATAACGAAGATAATAATATCCATGATTAACACCCTTTACAATTAAAATGATTAACCAACCTCTTATAATTACAAAAAAAAAAGAACAAAATAAAAAATTATGATTGGTTAAATAAGATTTGTACAGTTTATAAAAAAAACATGGTTTGCAAAATAAACCTCATCTATATAGACATATATAAACAATTATAAGAACAAAAACATATGATGTCCTTCATGAATCATATCCCATAAAGATATAATTAATTAATTAATAGCAAATAGTTGTTGTGATATGTGAGTACGGCAATCATTCCAAAATTTCCGTAGACATGTCCTTCATGAATCATATCCCATAAAGATATAATTAATTAATTAATAGCAAATAGTTGTTGTGATATGTGAGTACGGCAATCATTCCAAAATTTCCGTAGACATGTCCTTCATGAATCATATCCCATAAAATCTTTAAAATTCAAGTTTATTGGTATATATAACATTATAAAAATGACATGTAATCACATATGAGTTGCATATCATATAATTTGTTATATTCAAGTTGTATTTTTAATTATATATAAAACCATTTTGAGATATATGATATCTCTAAGTAAATAAATAAAAAACAAGGTTGGTGGGGTACCTGAACAAAGAGAGTGTTAGAGAGACTTTCAGAAAAAGCAGAGATGTTGGCCGTCACAATCTTGAGCTTCAAAGATTCAAACACCTCACAGAGCCTCACAATGGTGTCTCCTCTTTTGCTGCATTTCAAGCTCACCAATACTGTATTCTCTCCCACATATGATACTGATAGCTGTCAAATTTACCATTGTTTCGTTACTTTCTTTTTAATATATATCACATCAAATCAACAAAATGTCACATCACTATTCAATCATTGTACGGATCAAATAATTAGTCTTGAAAATGTAAAAAAAATACAAAATGAGTTTAAATAACATGTAGAGTGGTTGATTTGGAACCATCATGGCTTACTTGTATAACTTGGATGGGATATGGTCTTGATCCACTTGAACCCAAGGTTTGTTCAAGTTTTTTATTATTTGATCCTTCCATTAACAGAAACTCCGTCTCTTCATAGAAATCCAAATTTTCCAGCTCTAATTTTCGAGACTCGAGCTCCATCAGTTCCGCTTGGATTGTTCTCTCTTGATGTTGCAACTTTTGAATATAATCAATTGCGTCTTTAATTATCGAAGCCTTATCCATCTTTAAAAAGTGTAGAGCAATCATCAAATTTGAAGTACAAATCCAAACTATTATACAAGTCTCATACAATTCACATATCAAAATGAATATAATCAAAATCTTAAATAAGTAACAGTAAATCCATATTAAACATTACATTTTGTAAGAAATCAAGTGTTATTTATGAATAAACAAGGACGAACTGCCAAGTATGGAATCCGATTGGGAATAATTATGACGTAATTTTGAGAAAAATGATTATGAAAGAGAAGGACGTGTTAGTGGAATAGATAAATTTAGTTAACTGTGGAAGGGTGAAACTTACCTTACTGATATTAGGGACTACTGCTCTAAGTGCGAAGAGCCTGTCATTCAGCTTCTTCCTTCTATTCCTCTCGGAGACGATGTTTTTGGAGGTTGTTGACGACTGAGGTCCGTCCGGCGAGCTCGAGTAGTAGCCGGAAAACGTTCCTTCCAATATCCCCCAACTATATATATATGACCGAATGGAATGACGTAAAATTGAGTTCCAGATCGGTAGATTAAAAATGAGAGATCAAAAAACAGAAACATATGTACCTGCAATCGTCAGATTGAAGGAAGGATTCCAAGTAGTCTTCCATGGAAGAATTTCAAAAGCAAATAGTGATTTTTAAGGGATATGCCTCTTGTTTTCAGTCAGGGATAGATAGGTTATTTATAGTTGGTGTTTTGGGTGGGTTTCTATTCGGGCATAAACCCCTAAATCCAATGACCCGAAAAGTAGGAGCAATAAGTTAAATGGATGTCTAATTAGGGTCCGAATCAGCCATACGGATTACACCAAATCACCTGTTTTTTCATTATTTGATGATGGATATTTATTTTTATTTTAAAATAATTTCTCTTTTTTTTAATTTCACCCTTAATAAAATAAAGAATTTTTTTTAATTAACATAAATATCCAACCTGCTACGTGAGCCGATTAATCCCAGGACGACCACCTGTTTTGCAGATAGCCCGGAGTCATCACATTTAAACCTCCGTGACCACAAAATGATTTTTATTCCTCTTTGTATTTGAACCTGTGACCTTCTGGTACTTTTGACCTTTGGAGTCAGCTCAAACCAATCAGGCATCATCATTGTGGTTGAAATTTATTATTTCTCCTATTAATAAAAATAAACTTGTTATTTAGTTTATTAAAAATATAATAATTACATATATAATTAAAGCTATGTATTTTTATTTTGAGACAGATGAGTGATTATTCCGATATCTTATGTTTAGAATTATGATCGTAATATTTTTAAATAGTTTTTTTTAACGATGAATGGATTAAGACTGTCATAAAGAAAAGAGAAATTTCCTTTTAAATATGTCCAATCCACGTCCAGTGGTTTCATATGATACGACTTTTTGGACTAATTTGATAATTTGTTTACTTTTTCTTTGTTTACAATAATAATTAGCAGTAAGTAATTGACCCAATTATGACTTTTGGGTGTGTGATCTCATTGGAAATATATTTTTTAATTTAATTGATTTTGGGTTTTTGATTTTTTTTTTCAATATGGTTGTTTTTTTTAATTTCTTTTAGTTCCTGATTGTTGTATCATTGTAGGGTTTTTTTTTTCAGTTTCATACGCTTTTGAAAATTAAAATAAAGAAAAAAGAGGCATCAAGCATTGAGCCGTTATAGCCAAGCGCCCTCCTTTACAATCGCTAAGGAAAAAAAAAATACCAATCAACGAAAGAGGTTTTGCTTAAAGGCTGACATAGAGGAGAAGAGCTTCTTGGATCCTGTCGTGCGCCTCTCTAGGCTTCATATTCATGATTTGATGTTCTATATTCCTGTTAAGGCCCAATACTTCTCCTTGATTTTCGGCCAACCCAAGTAATTCCCCCGTAACATCAATCAATAGGTGTTGAACTAGACTGATAACCGATCGTCTATCGAAGCTCCTCTTTAAAGGCACAGGGCTATCAATTGGCTAACAACCCTTGCTAGCATTTTTGGTGGGGGCGTACTAAACCCACTACATACCACAACATTAGGCGGCTCGTCTGAATGCCTGTACTTCTATTGGATCCTCCCTATCTTCTAGCTCGAGCTTGTGTAGGTAGATGTTATCTGGTTCATTAGTTTCTTAGGGTGTCCGGTTATTTATCTTAGGGCTTGGAGTACGTTCTTTCAAATTTATTAAAATTTCATGTATATAAGTAAGTGTATCAGTACAAAACATGACAGTGTCACGACCACTACATCCGAGAAGATAGCTGACTTATACGCCCTATTTAATATGAGCTTAACGAGTGTTTGAAGCCACTTGCATGCAAGCCCTATTGCATAATCTAAAAAAGCTATAAACAAAGTACCATTTGATGGACTTTTGGAACTCTTGTTGGTTATGCAAATTACATTAATATATATTTATATGTTATTATAGATTATTGTTATTATTATTATAATATATATATATATATATATATATATATATATAGGAGTGATCATATGAAAACCGTCCTCATTTGTGTAAATCGTGCAAACCACCTTCATCTGTCGATTTCATTGTTTAATCTTATGAAATTTTTTCATGAAATTGTTTWATMTWATAWCTTTTTTTGATGAAGTTGTTTCATATATGGTTGTGAAATTGTTTCATATAATACTTAACGAAACTGTTTCATGTATTTCTCTAACATTAATGAAACTGTTTCATGTATTTCTCTAAAATTAAAATAATGAAGATGATAATATCTATGATTAACACCCTCCACAATAAAAATGATTAATCAACCTCTCATAATTACAAAAAAATGAACAAAATGAAAAATTATGATTGGTTGAATGCGGTTTGCACGGTTTGTACAAATTGAGTGGTTTGCATTTGATCGCTCCCCTATATATATATATATATATATACACCTAAATAAATACATTTTAAACATGTAACTGTATATTTATCGGCTGGTCGTTTATAGTATTATAAATACCTACATCAATTTAATAACAAAAAAAATAAATAAAGCTTATATAATTATCGGTCATCACAATATATTTTTTATTCAGTATTTTGAATTGAATTTTAACACAACTCTAAAAATAATATGGATTATTTTTATAGAAAATATGTAATCAAGGTTAACAATATTTAGAATAATATTAAATCCAATATTCAAATTTACACAAAATTTATTTTTGATATAAAATTAAAGCAAAATTTAGTATTTATCATTAACAACTATTTTTCTATATGTGCTAAACAATGGGATGTATTAAAATATAAAGAATGAAAAATTGATGTAATTCCATATTAAAGAATATGAAATTTATTACTTAATAAAACAAAATTATAATTATCTGTAATAATATAAATATGTATATTTTGAAATCATTATGCGTAAATCTTCTTAATACACAAGGTTTGATTTGTACACTCTACCGTGATTGATTTTTTTTTGGCAAACTTTAGTAATGCATTTGTATTGTCGTGTGACATCTTGTTTGTCCCTTGAGGGTCTACAAGAAGAGTAAAACAGTTTGTAGAAGGGGGGATGAATACAAACACAATATTTTTAAATTTAAAATATATATTGATAAAGAAGATCAATACAGATTTTACAAGATTATTTGCGGAAAGATAAGATGATAAAAACCTATCTAAACAATCTTTAGATACACACTAAGTCTTAGCAAATACAAGAAATGTAATGTTGTAGAGAAGATTCTTTACTTAAGCTAGAAAATGCTTGAAGTAAGAATTAGGGTTAGAGAGTGAGTTGCGCGCACTCTGCATGGAGAAGAAACACTTTTATTTATACTCAGTGCATTAAATGAACATTTAATGCAATATGGTAGGGTTAGAGTGTGTGTCAAGCCTTAAGAGGAAGACTTGTCCTTTGCTACAGTGAATAGTACAAAAAGCAGTATTCATGAGCAGACATCCTTACCTAAAGTTGGTGGACAATAAAGTCGACTAGTCGGTTCCGTACAGTACCTACTTTCATAAGGGTATGGGTTTTGTCTTTTGTATGCATAAGGACAAGACAACAACAATCGTGCTAAACAAGCTTCCTTTGATCGCTGAATGTTGGAATGACCTGAAGGTCTCGTCATCATTCGCTGAAACTTGAGTAGTCTTCACACATATGTAGACAGACTTGTAATCACTGAATACCGCTTCAGATCACGTACTCGTCAGTCTCTAATATTTAATTTCAGTCTTTGACGTTTGCTGAAGGATCTTTGGTGTGAGTGTTGTCTTCTTGAAGTATTGTTGTCTCTGTTAGATTTACAATGCAACTTCAGCGATCACTGAACATACTCAATGAAGATCGCTGGAACTGAAAAGACAGAAACATAAATACAACATATAAGTGAAAAGGGATTATCATCAAATCACTGAGAGAGAGGATCAACACATCTCCTCTGGACAACAAATGTAAAATTGGATGTGCGAGAATACTGGTAGATAAACACATGTGTTAGAAAGTGTTTGTCCCTCGGCTTTATTTATTGTCATAGCAAGGCTAAGGCAAATGGAAAATTGATCATTAGTCTCGTTGGCATTCTCATTTTTGGTTGATGATGTTGCCTTCTTCGTCTACCTCTTCATTTTCTCCATCACCAACTCGTAATTTAAAACCCGAAAACCAATGATGAGTCAGTTCTCTCACATTAAAAAGTTAACCTTGGTTTTTTTATTCAAAAATCAAAGATGTAAGTTTCGTAGGTCATAGTCTATAATTTGTGCTCGGTTGTCATACTCACAACCAGTCTAAAATTACAACCCACAATCATTATCTTTCCACCAAATGGTGGTCTCACCCATGTGATATCTTGCATTGTTCAATCTAACGTCTCAATTGCTTGTCTCTTAACCATTGGTGCCCAATAAGGATGGTGATTTACCCCGAACCAGTGGGGAACCCGCTCACCCGAACGGGGACGGGGATTCCCCGCTAAAACGGGTCCCAAGGCTGGGGCCGAGGATCCCTGGTAGACTCAAACCAAGGTTGGGGTTGGGACCATGTATTGTACCCCCTGACCCGTCCCGTACCTGGTATACTAATATTCATTTAATAAGTATTTGGGATTTGAAAATTCTGATACTGAGCCTCTGTTGCTGCTGGACTTCAAATAATAAGAAATTGAAAGGAAATGGCCCAAATTGAGCCATCGGTAGAGGTTAGATATCACTCGTCAGCCCTCGGTCCTCCCCTCGCTCGTTGTCACTGCCCACTCGGCACTTGCCAATCGCCAGTCTCCTCCAGCCCTCTGTCGGTCTGCCTTTCTGACATGTCGATGACTCGAGTCCTCGACGTCCTCCAGCGGTCCAGCCCTCTCCCCTTCAGTCAACTCCTCATGTAGTCCTGTGATGTGAAAATCTCTACTCTCTATATATCTCTATCCACTCAAGACTAGTGAGTTGAATTTAGAAATTTGTAATTGTAATTCGATATTGGAAAAGACTTCAAGAGTATTTGTATTAGGAAACATGGAATCCTATTTGCATAGAATTATTAACTATTGCAAGGTTTGGGCATAGGATTATTAACTTCAAGATTATTTGTATTAGGAAACTGGGGTTTGACCGGGGACATGATGTTAATCTCCATACGTCAGAGATCGCGGCCGGGGACTGTTACTAAAAACCGAGGCCGAGGTCGGGGATTACAAACCTACCCTATCCCCGTCCTGTTGCCATACCTAGTGCCCAAATGATTATTTTTGCACCCTGAAGTAGTTCAATAACCCAACTTTGTTGTTTTATTTTGTATATTGGATCATTAACAATCTTCAGTGGAATTTTAAAAATCGAGTTTGACTGTATGAGTTGTTCCCCCATCCCCAGTTGAATGTTACTATCCTCATAAAGTTGTAGCGAGTGTAATAAAACCATAAGAAAAAAACCACGAGAAAAGACTCATAAAGTTGAGATTGATTATTAATAATTTTTAATATTGTTGAAATTCTCTTTTAATTTAATTATATATATATATATATATATAGACTTGGGATCATATGAGACCAATGTTTTTTTGTGAGACCCGTAAGACCAATTCTCAACCTTTGGATTAGATCTATAATCTCAACATTCTTAATCACAAAATTTGCCACGAGAGTTCTCAATAATTACAAAATTGTCACCGTACAACTTTAAACCATTAGATCATTAGTTTATAAAGTTGATCAATGAACATAAATTGGTCTCACGGGTCTCACGAAAAACTCTCGGTCTCACGTGAACCCAA
>NC_037529.1:8980156-8981835 GCF_001531365.2 Cynara cardunculus var. scolymus | reverse complement strand
TTAAACCTAAATTAAGTTATTTCGTTACATTAAATTAAATTATAATAAAAATTTTGAATTAAAAAAAATACACAAACAAGAACTTTTAAATTGTTAATTTGATACTAATATTAATATATTTTATTCAAATTTTATATGATATTTTCAAATTTATATTTTATTCAAAAATAGAAACATTAACTTTTTTCAAAACCACATAAAATCGTATTATATCGACATAGATAAAAAATAAAACAAAATATTGAAATGGAAATGTGTCTCGATACATTACACGAGTACCCTTCTAATATATATATATATAGGGGCACGTTCAAATGAAAACTGTGCATTTCTAAGAAACCGTGTAAACCAATTTCGACCAATAGGAAAAATCTTTTTTTTTCTAATTAAATTTAATCAATAAGGGTATTTCGGTCATTTACAATATTTTCTATTAAATATGAAAGTTATTAATAAATCTTAATTAAGGAAACGTAATAAAGGAAATTGTATAAATGGTAACATTTAAAAATTTAATTATATTAAAATATTAAAAATTTGGATTTCATATATTGTCATGAGTTATAATCAGGAAACATGTCTTGATGAAACAATTGAATTATAAAATGAAATCATCAAAACGTAGATGAACAAAAAAAAATCCACAAAATGAAACAGGTTTCATGAACGTGAAACCGGTTCATGTTGCAAAGAAATTAGGTGAACCGAAACATTTTTATGGTGAACCCGTTGCATTGATGGTGTAGTTAATCCTTTTTTTTATGAGAAGCAAAATGAAACCGGTGCATTTTGAAAAAAATTATGAAAAGGAAAATGAAACAGATTTCATGAACGTGAAACCGGTTCATGTTGCAAATAAATTAGGTGAACCAAAATATTTTTATGATGAAACTGTTGCATTGATGGTGTAGTTGATCCATTTTGTTGATGAAATGGAAAATGAAACCGGTGCATTTTGAAAATAAATTATGAAAAGGAAAATGAAACAGGTTTCATGAACGTGAAAYCRRRTCTTGTTGCAAATAAATTATGTGAACCGAAACATTTTCATGGTGAAACCAATTTCGTTCATATAATGTAATTCAAAATTTAAAACGATTCATTCTATATAATTGAATATGGTGTGTTATATTCATTTTTTATATGTTTTATTGATATATGTGATTTAAAGTTAAAAATAATATATTGCTTTAAAAATGAAAATAATGTCATTAATATCGAGAAGGATGTTACCAACTGTTAAATTTTGTTTACCATTTTTGCTCTTACTGTTGAAATAAAATAAAATTTTAATATATATATAATTTTTTAATTTCCTAAAATAAAGTAAACTAATCTTGGTCATTGATCAAGAAAATTGATGGATGAGATTGGTTTACACGGTTTAGACAAATGTGGCAGGTTTTTATTTGAACACTTCTCTCTCTCTCTCTCCCTCTCTCTCTCTCTCTCTCTCTATATATATATATATATATATATATACTAGTTGTGTACCCGCGCAATGCGGCGGGAGCCATGAATTTTAACAATTTTGAAGTTTCACTGGTTTTATAAGACAAGATTTAACGATGATATATGTTACACTTGGTCTTTACATATTAATACAATTTGAATAAATAAGAGTTATGGTTCCAATTACAGACTATCGATGAAAAAAATTGTATGACAATTTAAAATCC
>NC_037529.1:8977180-8979176 GCF_001531365.2 Cynara cardunculus var. scolymus | reverse complement strand
TCATTTCTATAAATATATCAATTAATTGGGTTGCAAAGGTTGTACAAATGCACAAGGTTGTAAAAGAAATATACCCTATATATATATATATATATATATATATATATATATATTTGATGATGAGATAATAAAATCGTAAGAATGAATGCGTCATCCCTTGGAGGGTTGGACGGTGGCCAACTTTTTACGTGCAAACACCAATGGTCAACGGCTTATGTCCCACTCAAGTCAATGGTAATTGACCAATCTCTTACTTTTGACCTATCAAGTTCCTATTTCGGTTTATTTCTTTAGTTGTTGTGTTCATATGTTGTCGAGGATAACATGTGCACACAGATTAAACAAACACATTTCTTTACGATTTGAACAACGATAACCCTTATGTTTTCTGTTAACACCTATTCATACTATATAATTTAATTTAATAGGTCATTGTCATAAAATTATCATTTAATAGGTTTATGTATACAAATCTTTCAACGCGTTTTATAAATTATTGATTCCCAATATATTTACATCATTATTCATTATGCATACACGTTTTTTTGAAGAAAATTAATCATCATACATCAATGTTAAACACATTTTTTTTATAAGTTGTAACAATAATTGACTCGAGAAAAAAAAAACATGTTTCATTGTTTATCAAATATCGGACATATTTTGATTAAATAATTCATCCGGGCCCAGACAAAATAGTGTTGTCTTGATTTTACGTTGTGCCAATGATTCATAATGTTTTTTTTTCTTTCTAAAACTACATAAACGTGTTATCTTGTTTGTTATTGTAAATTTAACTGACAACATTTTGGATATCAGAATCCATCATCCCATGCATTAAAACTCAAGAAATTTTTTGGTTATTGGTTATTAGTTATAATGTGTTTGATATTTATGTGGACGGAATATGACATATGAGAGTGAAATAGACAAGTGACGGAATTCTGTTTATTTTATTGGGACAAAATAAATGAATTGACATCCCAGTTAGTGTTGTCCAGTTCAAATCTAATGTTATATCAAACATGAAACAACTCTTGTATCTAATTCATCGTATCAAAACATAAACATGAAACACTACTAAAAAAATGGGTATCACTGACGGATTTTTCTAGCGGAATTTCCGTCGGGAATATCAGTGATAGAGTTCCGACGGACCCCAAAAATGTCATGAAAAGTTAATTTTTATTGACTTCTGCCACAAGTTCCCCACAAATTTGTCACTGATTTTTTTTTAAATAACATTTTATTTCGATAACTTTGGATTTTCAACGGATTTGTGACGGATTTTTTACTTATTTAATACAGTCACAAATCCTTCAGAAACCCGTCACAAAATTGTTTAATTTTTTTTAAATAAATTAATTAATGTTAATTGATTATAGTTTCCGATCGGATTTTAATTAATTGTTTATTTAATTAAAATCCGTAGAAATCTTTTAGAATCTTTTTTCTAATTTTATTTATTTCCGGAAACAATTATTAAAAGAAAATAAAAACATTTTTCTTAAAAAGTTCAATCGGATTTTAACTTTTTATGTTTTTTATTTAAAAAATTAAAATCCATGAAAAAAATTTAAGAAAAAAGCTTTTTTTATATTTATCTTCCAAAAAAATATATTTTAAAGAAAATAAAGAAAGGAATTTAAAACTCAGACGCAGTTTAATTTTTTAAATAAAAATTAAATCTGTCGGAATTTATTTTAAAAAAAATGTTTCTTATTTTCTCTTCCAAAAATTACATTTTTAAATAAAATATCTATACTATATTATAAAGCATTTGGCTAAAACTCTTAAAAACTCTTAAAACTCTTAAAAACTCTTAAAAACTCTTAAACCCGTTCATCCCTAAACGATTTCATCCATATCCGATTTCATCCCATATCTGAATTCGTGTAACTAACTGCAGATAAACACAATCAAATATAGGATAAACATCTCATTTTAAATATAAAAAAATCTAAAATATAATTAGGATAATCATTAAGTTTTAACA
>NC_037529.1:8954770-8975605 GCF_001531365.2 Cynara cardunculus var. scolymus | reverse complement strand
ATTGTACATAAATTAAATTATAAAAAAATTGAATTAAAAAATTACACAAAAATTTCAAATAGTTAATTTGATACTAATATCGATATATTTTTGTAAAATTTTTGTGATATTTTCAAACATATATTTTATTCAAAAATAAAAACATCATCGCTTTATCAAAATCACATAAAGCCATATTATAACATCGACTGAGATAAATAATAAAATGAAATATTAAAATCACGATGTATCTCGCTGCATTGCGTGAGTACGCTTCTAGTAAAAGTAAACGTATTTTAATATTTTATGTTTTTTTAATTGAAAAAATTAAAATTCGTCGGAAATTTTTAAGAAAAAGGGTTTTTTTTTTCCTTCTAAAAAATTAAATTAAAGAAAATAAAGAAAGAAATTTAAAATTTTCGACGGATTTTTTGACGGAATTTAAGTTTTTAAATAAAAAATTAAAATCTGTCTGAATTTATTTAAAAAAATGTTTTTTTTTTATTTTTTCTTCCAGAAAATTTATTTTTAAAGAAAATAAAGAAGAAGAAATATAAAATTTTAGATGAATTTTAATTTTTTTTCTTGTATTTCAGATGGTTCAATTGGGCTTTAACGAACACTATTTGACTTTAATGGATTTTAATGGATGTATTGGGCTTTACTCGGTTCAATTGGGTTTTAATGATTTATCTTGGACTTTAAATTTTAATGGATCTATTTGACCTTATTCGGTTCGATTGGGCTTTAACAGGTGCTATTGGGATTTAATGAATCTTAGTGGACTTTAATGGATCTATTTGGCTTTATTCCGTTTAATTAGGTTTTAACAGGTACTATTAGAATTTAATGGATCTTAGCGGACGTGTTGGACTTTATTCAATTCAATTAGACTTTAACGGTTACTATTGGAATTTAATGGATCTTAGTAGACTTTAATAGACATACTGGCTTTAATGAGTCTTAGTGGACTTTAATGGATCTATTAGGCTTTATTCGGTTCAATTAGGTTTTAACTGATACTATTGGGATTTAACTGATCTTAGTGGACGTATTGGTCTTATTTGGTTCAATTGGGTTTTAATAGACCTATTAGGCCTTATTTGTTCAATTGAGCTTTAACGGGTATTATTGGGCTTTATTCATTTCAATTGAGCTTTAACAGGTATTATTGGGCTTAAGTTGCGAAAAAAGTAGTCCAAGCCGCTAGAATGGTGGCACGGGTCGTATAGCACAAAAGGGGAGGAAACAGAAGTCGGGTGGCCTATCGGATGACCCAAGCCACACGAGAAAGTTACTCGTGTACCTTAGGCAAGCGACGCATGCGACATGATTCACAATGTGACACCCCAAAATGAGGTAAATAAACAAATCTGAAAAAGAAAAATAAAATAAAATAAAATTAGCTTTTATGTTATTAGATGAAAAATGAGAAAAAAAGTGGAAAGGGGCCAATCATGCTATTTAATGAAAGTGAGAAGTGAAAAATGAGTTTATGATCAATCGGGCTGAAAATGAAACAAAATGTTAGATCAAGGATGAAAAATGTTATATTAGCCAAAATATTGAGTCCAGGGGGCCGAATATAATTATCTGATAGTTAAGGGGTGTGTGAAATGTCACCTTCCTCATTATCGAGGGACTTGTTTTGCCAAAGGTACAAGTCAGATTTAAAATCAGATTTGAAAATGATGGACAATAATTGAGGCTTGTTATTGGCTTGTTTAGTGAACTAATATTGTAACATCATGATCCATATTCAGTTGAAGAAAGTGTTGAACCGAAAGAAAAGCTAATAATTGGAGTTTGTATAGTGCCATGAGATAGTGAGAGTACGGTCGTCTCGACTATTATGCCATGTGGTTGTAACATCAGTCATAATAGCACCCATGGTACTGAGAGTACGGTCACTTCGACTATTATGCCATGCGGTTTTGACACTTGTCACGGTAGCACCGGTGATACTGAGTGTTTGATGGACTCGATGATTGTGCCATGCAATAGTGACACTGGCATAGTCTAATAACCATATCTTTGAACATAACTTCTTCATTTTTGAAGCTCTTTAAGATAGAAACAATGAGGATTTGAGTTTCCTCAAAGAGATGGGGTTCCTATAAGTCGAAAGGTAAGCTTTTGGGGTTTTTGCATCATATTTAGGGTGCGTTTGGTTTGCATTTTAATAACCATATCTTTGGTAGCACCAGTGATACTGAGTGTTTGGTGGACTCGACGATTGTGCCATGCAATAGTGACACTGCATAGTCTAATAACCATATCTTTGGTAAGGTGAAATCTCAAGTCCTATACATGTTTCACTATTAGAATAGTTTAACTAAGTATTTTTTAAGTTGGATTATATTGGGTATTATCTTGTAGGCTGGAAACAGGCTCAACTAGGTGAAAAGTAGGAAAAACTCTTGGTACGGGTCATGGGATAGGTCCCAACGATAGTGATATTGGGCACAATAGCATGTCAGGATCGCCAAGACCACCAGGGAGAAAACTCTCGGTACATTTCCGGCTATAGTGCCCGACGATAGTGCCATAAGACACTATCGCATCTCAGGGTCGCCAAGAGGAGCACCTGCACAATAAAATCCGATTTTCGGGATTAAACTTCATTTGGACATAACTTATTCACTTTTTGAAGCTCTTTAAGATGAAAACAATGAGGATTTGAGTTTCCTCAAAGAGATGGGGTTCTTATAAGTCGAAAGGTAAGCTTTTGGGGTTTTTGCATCATATTTAGGGTTTGGTTTATGAATCTAATTTGGAGTTGCTTTTGGTATATGTTAGGTTTGTTTATGATCTAGTGATGGATGTTGTGGATCTGAAACTTTCACCAAAGGAAACTCAAGATGTGGAGTAAAATCTAGACTTAATCTAAATCTAGCAAGGTGAGTTTAAGTTACTTTATGAAAACTATGTACATGCGAAAATGAGTCTTTTGAAGTATTAAAGTGTTTTACTTAATGTTTATCAAATGTGTTGAGTATTTGACTAAATTTGCACATTTGGTACATTTGGGTCCGTAAATCATGTGAAATACATATATTTGGGGTTTTTTGATATTTTTATAAACAAATCTCAAGAACGTGAACCTTTGGTGATTTATTGTACAAATGGAGATTTTTTATATAAATACACTTTGGTTTAGGAAATGCATATTATTGTGTTATGAGACATTTTTGGAATATAAATGGTATGATTTGGTTGGAAAATGATTTGTCCCAATCAATGATGTGTTTTTAAATTAATCATGTCTTTGGAACATGTATTTATATAAATGTCGGTTAAATACGTTTTATTGCATTTGATGAGTTTTTTGAAATAGTCAATTGAGTTGTTGAGTTTTGGCTTAGTTTTGACTTTAATGAGCATTGGTGACATTTGTCCAATATTAAATTGCTCTATGTCAAACTTTCAGAGTTATATGAAATATGACATGATTATATAATATATTACACGTTTTGAGAGCGTTAGTCATTCAATTTGAGTCGTGTAATTTTATGACTAGAATACAATGGATCCATAGGCATAGAAGTCAGTTTTATTTGATATGTTGGAGATGATATTCCGCATTTATAACTTGAAATAGGCATTGGTTTTTAATAGACGATAAGCTATAAACTCTTAAAGTCAGGCTTCGGCCAATGATCATATAGTGTAAATTTCTAAGTGAATTATTTGTAACTTGAAATAGGCACTGGATCCTAATAGACGATAAGGTGTGGACTCTTGAACTCGGGCATCAGCCAATGATCATATAGTGTAATTTCTAAGTGAATTAACTTAACTCGGATAATATAGATCTCAAGGTAAAGACTCGAGGAGTTGAACTTGGTGGCTCCACAAGTGAAAGACTCGAGGAGTTGAGCTTGCTAATTTGGTTATCCAAATGTGATGCTTCTATAATATTGGTTTGTAGCTTTTTTTTTTGTAAGGGTGTCCAGGCCAAAGCCCGACTAATCCCCGGCAATTTTGGAGGCTAAGCATGGCCCCACTTAAATGTCGCCAACACTCCCCTCCCAGGGCTCGAACTCGGGTTCATGACTATGTCATGCCCAAGCCTTTACCACTAGGCTGGAAGATCTTTGACTATTTGTAGCTTACTTATGTATTCCGTCACAACAAATAGTAAATCATGTCTCCCCCCGTCATCTTTGGATGGTTTATGCCCTTCCACGTATAAATGCTCTTCTATTAAATGTTTTACAGTTTGTTGTTTATGCACCATTTTTGAGTAATTTTGGGAAATTTGGGGGATTTGCTTCTTTCGACAAATAAAAGATAACGAAAAACGTTTGATAATTAAACAAATCATGGCGATTTTATTCATAGGTATCGGATCAAAAATTAGAAGAATAGAACCAAGAAAAAAAGAAACAAAAAACACTTGATTTGATAGGAAAAAGTTAATAAGATTATGGAGGTTATTTAAAGGGCAAATCTATGCATACATTTGATTTACCATCAAACTAAACACTCTTATACATAGAAAAAATATGTGATGGTACAAATTTTCTATTTGTAATCATAATTATACCCTTTACATAAAAGAAGGAAAAAATGGATTGTCTAATCGTTATTGATGATGACCATAGATTTCGTCTATTTTACATACTCATTGGACTTTGAGGGTCATTTAGGGCAGATATGGCTGCTTCAATTTGTACCCTCAAAATATCTGTCTCTTTCTCGTCAGCCTGTTACACCAATCAATTTCTTATAAGAAACCATTTATATATGTAAAATGAAACAAGTGTCATAATAAATAAATAAAAACATATATTATAAAGGGAAAATTTCAGAAATACCCGATGAACAATTTCATTTTGAATTATTAAGTCCATGAACTATTTTTATGAATGAAAAAGCCATCGAATTTTTAAAATAAATCATCGAATTTTTAAAAATTGTTTACTTGTAGTATTTTAACCCCCAAAAACTACTCATAACCGACTAGAAATAGTGTGATAGGCGATATGAAGAACGAAAAATGATGGGGTGACAACGAATGACGAAAAGAAGTGATACGTTGTTTGCAAGGGGTTTGAAGGGCGTAGAATTTGAAGCGGTAAAATTGATTTAGGTTTTATTTTTTACTTTAACACATTCTAGTCGATTGCAAGTATTTTTGTTGAAGTGATGTAAATAACCAATTTCTAAAAGTTTGCTTGTTTATCTATTAAAAAAAATATTTGGGGACTTAATCATTTATAATGAGAAAGTTTAATAATTTTTCATTCAAAACAATAGTTCAAGGACTTAATCATTTAAAATTAAAAAGTTTAATAGTTTTTCATTCAAAACAATAGCCGAGGGACTAAATCATTCTAAATGAGAAGTGTAATGGTTTTTTCAACACAATAGTTCATATGCATTCTAAATAAGAAAGTTTAATGGTTTTTAAATTCAAAAAAATAGTTCAAAAACTTAATCATTCAAAATAAAATATGATAGTTCGTTATGTTTTTACAAATTTTTCTCATTTTAAAAATGTACAACTATTACATTTTTTAATTAATTGAATGACAATTTTATCCTCAATGATTTAAACAAATCCCCATCCACCCTACCAACTCATCAACTCTTACATATTTATACGTCATAATTAAGGTTTGAACCGGAAATTCAATAAATTATTGTCATTATCTATTTTTCTTAAATGGACATTTGTTTCAAAACAAAATTAAGGGGCTGTTTACCAAACACTTACCCGAGTAAACGCTTACCAAGTCACATTACCTCACCGGATGAATATGGTAAGGATTAAGAATCTTACACGGTAAGAGCGAGACAAGGACCATGAATCTTGTCCGGTAAGTGAGAACGATGACTCTTACCACAGTAAGCGCTTACCGGGTGAATTGTTACATACAATGTCGTTTTGATGGATTAAAATCTTACCCGGTAAGTAAATAACAGCGTTAAATTTTACCAGTAAACACTTATCGGGTAAGTGTTTGGTAAACGGCCCCTAAGTGAAAATATTGAAACTTTTTAATATATGTACTTTGACATACGTAAGAGAACTTCTATAAAAATAACTGGTTTTGCAAATTTGCTACCTAGCAAAAACCCGATTTTGTTCTCGAATGTTTTCAAATACATTTCGGACGGGTGTTATAACTACTAATTATAACAATTCATCATAGTTGTTGTCACAAGTTATTACTAGAGAAAACTACGATTTTCATCCTTGTAGTTTTGAAATTGTAATTCCCGCCCCCATGGTTCTTAATTTATTATTGTTTTCATCCCTGAGACTAAATATCGTAAAACTCCTTCATTATCTCAGGGGCATTTTAATCTTTTTAATTTTTTTTTTTTGGTTTATTAAATATATTTTTTGGTTTTCGTTTTGATATTTTTGTCTTTTTTATTTAATAAAACTATATATTTTTTATTAAAAAATTAACAAATAAAAATATATATTATTTTGTTACTGTTAATAATACTAGTTTTTTTTATATTTTTTTGGTCATTATAGTTTTAGTTTTTTTATAAGTTCGATTTATGTCAGTAACATCGCACAAATGCAAGCCGGTGAGGTACCCCTCACATAAGAGTATTTTTTTTCTTGACTAGAGACCAAAGAATTATATTTTTAACAGGACCAAATAACTAACTATTTTCGGTTGTTCTTAGCAAACAAATGTATGTAAATTTTATTAATAAGACGTGCAATTGTTTGGTCTAATAAGTCATTCAATTATACCAGACAAATGTATCTATATAAATATGTTAAAATAAGTTTATAAAATTATACCTTCTATTCATAAAATCACATGCATTTATTTGGTAAATATAGCCTAATATAATTAATTGTTTGGTTCTACAAAAAACTTAGGGGCCGTTTATTAAACACTTACTTGGTAAGTGTTTACCGGGTAAATTTTCTCATCGGATGAACATGAGAAGGGCCAAGAATCTTACCGAATAAGAGCGATGAGAAGACTGGAGAGTCTTACCCGGTAAGTGAGGATGACGATTCTTACCCTGTAAATTGTTGCATTCGATATGTTTTTTTTTGAAGTATATAATATTTATATACGGCAAATAGAACAAATAAACTCACACACCCTTCTCACATTTGGTGAGGTTTGAACCATTGACCTCTTAGAAAGTCAATGACTCGCATACCGGTAGGCCAAAGGCTCTTTGATGCATTTGATATGTTTTGATGTACTAAAATCTTACGCATAAAAATAAATCATAGTGTTGACTCCTATAGGTAAGCAATTGGGTAAACGGCTCCTTAATCGTTTAGTCTCTAATGAAGAAAAAAGAATTAAAATACTTTCATATGAGAGATACTCAACGATTTGCATGTGAGTGACGTTAGTAAAAGAAATCGAACCAATAAAAAAACTAAAATACGATGAGTGAAAATATGAAACAAGAATTGTATGAAAAATATTTAACCATTTTATCATAAACAATAAAAATATAATATAATTTTTTATGTATTAATTCTTTTTATCAAAAAAATCTATAATTTGATTAAATCAAAATCTGAAATACTAAAAAATATATTTAATAAACTAAAAAAGAAAAAAAATCAAAAAAACTAAAATATTCCTAAATTAAATGGAGGATTTTTAATAGATCTAATTTTGGGGACAAAAACAACCATGAAATCATAATATTTTATAAACTGTGTTACTACATAAATTTTCATCTAAAATAAAAAAAAAAATTAACAAGCTATAATGCATTAAAAATACGATCAAAATAAATATATTCTTATAACATAAAAACTTGTTAGAATAAACATATTAAATGTGTGATTTATGGCGGAAGAAAGTCATAATGCTCGATCTACTCTTATTTAATAGTGATTAAAATAAGATAGTAATGGTGGTATAAATTCGAAAAACAAATTAAAATTAAAAAAAAAAACACCTTAAACTATTTGTTTTTAACTTTTAGTGTTTTACTAACTTTCAAATAGAAAAATCAGATTAAATTGTAATATATTCATTTTGTTTATTGTTCGGATGACGACACTTTGGTATTTTATGACCTAGTGATATTTCTATATATAATATTACTCCACGTGTAACTAGTTCTTCTAATTTAAAATTTATTCAATGATTGTTTCTTTTAATTTGGGATATATTTAATAATTGGTTTTTATATTAAAATTTATTATTTTCTAGATATAATGAAAATCATAACAATTAATAAGCATTTTATGTCATCTTCATCATGTTTCATTAGGTTTTTATTCTGCAAGTACTTATTTATCATGAAAATAAAAAATATTACTAATAATAATATAAAATAATATATTTTAAGTATATACTATTTATATGTTTGTCATTTTGATAAGATCTGGAGCCTTTATTTTTTGAAATATGGGGCTCTGTTATAGACCAGTTTTAAGCTTTACATGTCATGACGAGGATGCATATGGCAAGGACTAAGAATCTTATTCGGTAAGAGCGAAAGCAAGAACCGAGAGTCTAACCCAGTAAGTGAAGGCGATGATTCTTACCACGGTTAACATTTAACGGGTAAATTGTTGCATATTATATCATTTTGATGGACCAAAATCTTACCCGGTAAGTAAGTGACAGTGTTGTATTTTCTCGATACATACTTATCTAGGGTAAGTGTTTGGTAAACAACCCGTAAGTATAAATATTGTATTAAAAGAAAATAACCAAAAAAATTATTTTTAATTAAAAAAAAACGTGTTGAGCCTACCACTACTTCTTGTTTCATAAAATATGAATTTATCCCATCATTATTCAACTAATCATTTTTAATTAATTAATTGAAACACGAGTCTCACACTATATTTTTTTTGAGAATAAATTCAAACACATTTAACTTGAGATTACAGATAAAGGTTTAATTTAATATTTTTACCAATACATACTTAATTAAACAAATATTTATTATATCATTTAATTTTCCTTAATTTCAATTACTAGATGTTTAAAAATTAATCAATAAAAGCTTAAGATGATGTTATTATTAAATCAACAAATTACATTAATTAAATTGATTCAGATTTAACAAGAATATGTATACGTAATAAATAATATAAAAACAAAAATATTATACAATATTTCGAAGATCCAAAGCACGACACTTTATGTAAAATCATTAAAGTAGGATATTATTTTTCTTTCACATTTTTAAATTACATACTTAATTGAAATATGCATCATAATTCTGTACTTCCATAATAATATCAATTGTATTATTTATATCTAATTTTAGCCTAATCAAATAACATAAATAATTATTTTAGAACAAAGAAAATATTAATCATATCATTAATCTTGTTTGTTTATGTTAAATAATTTCATTAATATATATATAGAGAGAGAGAGAGAGAAAGAGAACGTTTCAAATGCAACATATCACATTCATATAACTCACTCAATTGAAATATTTATGTAAATGATAAGAGTTCATTTATTATGATTTTTAAATATTTAATAGACAATGATTATATTTAACGATACATAATTAATTAATTAATAGGAAATAGTTGTTGTGATATTTGAGAACGGCCTAGCTGTCATTAATCATTCCAAAAATTTCCCTAAAACGTGTTCTTGAGGAAATCATATTCCATATCTTTAAAAGTCAAGTTTATTGACATATATCCATATTATAAAAATGACTTGTAATCATATATGATTTGCATCATATATTTATGGGGTGTTTGGGATTGCTTATTTAAAACAACTTATGTTTTTTTTTTAAATGCTTATTAACTTATGTGGTATCAAATCGGAGTTAAATAAAAGAGGGTTAAAATGATTTTGAGATATATGATATGTGTAAGTATATGAATAAAGAAGAATGCTGGTGGGTACCTGAACAAAGAGAGTGTTGAAGAGGCTTTCAGAAAAAGAAGAGATGTTGGCCGTCACAATCTTGAGCTTCAAAGATTCAAACACCTCACAAAGCTTCACAATGGTGTCTCTTCTTTTACTGCATTTCAAACTCACCAACACTGTCTTCTCTCCCACATATGATACCGATAACTGTTATATTTAGCGTTGGTTTATTACTTGCTTTTAACATATATCCCATCAAATCAATAAAATGTCACCTATAATTTGCTGTATTCAATCATTAATTTTACGTATCAAATAATGTAAAATGAGTTTCAATAACATGACTTACTTGTATAACCTGGATGGGATATGTTCTTGATCCACTCGAGTCGAAGGCTTGTTCAAGCTTTTTCTTCTTTGATCTCTCCATTGACAGAAACTCCGTCTCGTGACAGAAATCCAAACTTTCGAGCTCTAATTTTCGAGACTCAAGCTCCATTAGTTCCGCTTGGATCGTTCTCTCTTGATCTTGCAACATTTGAATATAATCAATTGCGTCTTTGATTATCGAAGCCTTATCCATCTTTAGAAAGCGTAGAGACCAAGTTATGATCATCAAATTTGAAGTACAAATCCAAATCCAAATCCAAGTTAAAAGTGACTAACATAACATTTTTTTCATAAGTAATCGATAAATTACAAGTGTTGTTTATGATAAACATGGAGGAATTGCAAACAAGATGCATTATACGGAACAAATCATACCTTACTAATATTAGGGACCACTGCTCTAAGTGCAAAGAGCCTGTCATTCAACTTCTTCCTTCGATTCCTCTCGGAGACGATGTTTTTGGAGGTTGCCGACGACTGAGGTCCGTCGGGGGAGCTTGAGTAGTAGCCCGAGAACGTTTCTTCTAATATCCCCCAACTATGTGATCGAATCAAATGAGGTAGGAATCAGAAGATTGAAAAGCAGAGATGGAAAATAGAGAGGAGGAGAGAAATATAAACCTGCAATCATCTGCTTGAAGGAAGGATTCCCAGTATGCTTCCATGGAAGAATTTGAAAAGCAAGTGGTGAATTATAGGGAGAGAAAGGGTATGGTGCTTCTTTTTTAGGCAAGGACAAGTAGCTTATTTATAGTGAGTGGGTGTTTCTATTTGTTAAAAGGAGGTCCACACAGACGTTAAATTTAATGAAATTGGTTGGACGGAGTTGGGTTTAGAGCAGCAGCAAGTGAATGTGAATCGCCCGCCATTGTTTACAAGGTTTTATATGGTCCAAGTTTGTGTGTGTATATATATATATATGGGGTTGAGTTTCGGTGAGAATGAGAATTAATGTAAGAAGCGTAAGAATAAATCTCCACCTTTAAATATACATTAGAATGAGATCACTAGATTAATCCTCGTATCAAGCACAATTCATCAATTAATTTGAGATTAAAAATGATTAAAAATACAAATTATTTTTTATACTTCTCGTCTTAACCCTTTTTTTACACTATCATTCACCTATACATATGACAAATTTGAGATCAAACATTCAGTGATGACGTAATCAAGTAACAAAGAATCAATACGTCATCACATTTAGGGTTTGGACGGTATCCAACTCACTTTTTTACGTGCAAACACCAATGGTCCAACTTTTGTAGTCAACGACCATGTCCCACCCAAGTCAATGATACATACTTTTAATTCATCAAATTAATTCCTATTTTGGTTAATTTGTTCATGTCTTTGATAACAACATATATATTAAGCTACGTATGTCTTCACAATCCGAACGAGGACGAAACGCCTCTTGTTAACGTCCATTCATATTGTACAATTGAGAATTCGATGGGCCGTTATCATAAAGACATTCACACACGAATAATCATTTAATAGATCAGTTATACTAAAGTTGTAACGCGTTTTTATAGGTTATTGATGCCAATAGATTTACGTAATTAATCCTTGTACATACACGTTAAACATATTTTATTAAAAGTTTCAAAATTTATTGACTCGAGATAAAAACATGTTCAATGTTAAATTATCAAGCATCCAACATATTTCGATAACAATGAAATCATCCGGACCCAGACAAATATTTTTGTCTTAACTGTACAATTGTACCAGTAGATTCGTTTTTTATTTTAAATACGTAAACTTTTTGTCTTGTTTGTTTTCTTTGTGACTATGGTATCTAATAATTTGATCGGGTATATTTATGACGTTTGAATCCATCATCATATCAGATACGTTTAAAATGAGCAAAACTCTTGGTTATTAGTTATGGTGTGTTTGATATTCGGACGAGGTTGGACATGACTAAATTGGACATACGAGAGTGAGATTTACGAGTGATTAAACTCCACCATGTCCAACGTCATTTTGAACCTTGAACACAATCCAAAAAAATGTTGCCATCAACGCTAGAAATAGTAGTGAACATGTCTAGCACTAAAAAAATGCAGAGTATCAGCGAGGGAAAATTCTCTCTCAAATCCGCCGCTAAAAGGGTTATCCGTCGCTGATCCATCGCTGATACTCCGTCGGTCAAATGCTCGTAGGTAATGATATCAGCGAGGGATACTTTCAACGATGGATCAACGAGGGAATATATTAGCGACGGATCAGCGAGAGAATATATCAGCGACGGATCATCAAGGGGTCTTTCAGCGACGGATCAACGAGGGATCTTTCAGCGACGGATCAACGAGGGAAACTGTTTTTGGCCTGATCCCTCGCTGATCTCATTACCTACGATCCCTCGGTGATCCCTCGCAGATCAGCAAGAGAATGCCCAAAAACTCATTCCCTCGCTGATCTGCGATGAATTTTTTCCCTCGCTGATATTCGTCACTGATACCTGGTTTTCTAGTAGTGGTCCACACACTCCCAAGAGTTGGTCGATTGTGTGTCTTCGAAGGCACAAAATTTTTTTTGATCAGCGTGTCTACTCCAAAGATACACAATTAAGAATTTATAATTTAAAGTTTTGTAGTTGGGGAAAAACCATATTGGAAAATTTATGTTTAAAAATACATCAAGCTTTACTTACATTTCATCTACGTCATATTAGTATTAATTACTAAAATAAAATCACAAACCATTAAATTGAGCTTTTGAATTATATTATTATCCAATTTGAAGGGGTCAAATTGTATATTCAGATACCTAAGGGTCTAAATTGAAAATCCAACTGTTCATCCTGTATTTGAAACAAATAAAAGTGAAACATCCATAATTTAATCCAACTTTGCTTTTTATTTCTCAACTTTTGCTCATCTTTCTTTTGGGTACTTTATTGAAAGACCCAAATAATTAAGCTTTCAACAAACTTATACATGATGCAATAAGACATGTACATTACTTTACAGACGTGAAGCTTAACTTTGGGAAATAAAGTGCTAGTCTTCCCTTACACTGGGTTGAAGGCATATATATCTTTGCGTGGTATACTGTTTTTATTAAGCCACTTTTCATTTGATGTCTTATCCTAGCATTCAGGGGAAACATTCAAAATTAAGGTGCATTTTGTCGTCTTTTCTGATGTTGCAAATCTTGAACTTAGGGGCCGTTTATTAAACACTTACTTGGTAAGTGCTTAACGTCATAAATTTTTTTATTGGATGAACATGAGAAGGGCCAAGAATCTTACCAGGTAAAAGCGATGAGAATGATTGAGAGTCTTACGCGGTAAGTGAGGATGGCGACTCTTACCCAGGTAAGCGGTTACCCAACAAATTGTTGCATTCGATATGTTTTGTTGTACTAAAATCTTACGCATCAAAATAAATTATAGTGTTAACTGCTAATGGTAAGCACTTACCGGATAAACGTTTGGGTAAACGGCCCCTTAGTATGATGTATCATTTTTATATTTTGTAATATAAGTTATGGGAATACTATTTATTTTGAATTAAAAGTTTTTGTATTGAGAAAAAGAAATCTCTTTTATTTCATCTCCACTCTGTAATTAAACCAAATATACCATAATATAGCCAAGGACGTATCCTGTAATTCAGGTGATGGATGGCTACTCGTTCGGTTTATGCAACCTTAGATTTCAACACAAAAATAGAACTCGGTGTAAATATACACTTTGAACTACTATCGTCTTGTAACAAGTAATAATGGTATAAATACCAGATATTGTTCCCACAGAGAAAGCTTTCTAAGGTTATTCTTTAAAAGTCCAATCTATAAAAACTAATTTCAGATGACGAAGACGAGGGATTTGATTTATCTAAAGTTGAAAGATTTGATTAGCAACTAAGAAAATATCAGCCGTAAAAGAAGCACATGGTGTAAAGGTTGATTAAAACACGAAAGATGATCTGGCAGAAAGGTGATATAGCACTCCTGTCACAATTTTATAAAACCGCATGATGATTTTACAGAACTGTCACAGTATCAACTATCGGGTCAGACGGCCTCCCAAGAGTACACACCGACCAACGTGCTATCGATACGATAATTTATGTTAGACGTTGTGAATCTTAACACAAGACAGTGTTATCATCCTATACCGTAGGATATAGTACTTGTCAAATACTAAAGCTATTTATAGCCTTATTACCTCGGGTTTTCTTATTTATCTTAACTTTGAAAGTTAATGCATTTTCATACACAAAATCAGTTGTCAATTAATTTTAATGTAATCTTCAATGAAATATTAATCACTTGAAACAAATAGTTAAATTATAATGCTAATAAGCCATCTTTGTACTTTCACATCGGTTTTGGTATTAATTTCCCCTTTCACCCCAAGCTAAGGCATTTAGCTCATCATCGTTCGGTTTCTTCTCGCGAAGGATGTAAAGATTGAAAAATAAATAAGTGATGCAGAAAAATAAATTGCGAGAAATAAGATACTGGTAATTAAAATACTAGAAATTAAAGTACATAAATAAATGACTGAAATTAAATTACTGAAAAGTAAATTGCAGTAAAGTAAAGTGCATGAATTAAAATACTGAAAATTAAATTACTGGAAAGTAAAAGAGTACAATTAAGATACTAAAAAGTAAATAGTGGAAATTAAAATTACTCTAAAAGAGAAGACATAAAGTAGAAGTAAAGACTCGTAAAAAAGAAACTAAGGAAACTTGCACGCTAAGTCATGAAACTTGCAAGACAAGTTTCGTCACTAAAAGTGAGAAATTTCTTGCAAACACTTAAAAACATATTTTTATCTAAGGAAATCAATCGTGAGCCACAAAGAATGAAATCCAATATAATGCAATAGTAATCGATTGATTCCAACTTATAACGAAAATCGAAAAGCTTTTTTAAATTGAGAGTAAAAGGAAATGAGATGAAACTTGAACGCTTGCACTTAGAATAATAATTGAGAGCAAACTAGCAATTTTTCTTCAACAAATTCGGTTATTGTTTGTAAACAAGGAAAACCAAAAGCTTAAAGAAAACTAGAGAGATTATAAAACCCAAAGGTTAATTGTATTTTTAGCTTAGAATTAACTCATATGTATGAGCATGGAGCTTACACAAGAAGACTAACTAATAAGACAAAATGGAGTTTATAAAGGAAGCTAAACTAAGCCCAAGGCCTTAAAATCTGCGGCTCCAAGGCACCAATAAGAAAAAATAATGAGATAATGTCTCACCAATTGATATCTTTCAGATTTAGGTCTTGTTTGTTTTTGATAAAAGTTTCTTATTAGTCTCTTATGTTTGATTCGTTAAGAGGTGAGATCATTCAGATTGTTTGTTTTTTCAAATTTTCGAAGGCACTTATATCTTATTGTACTCTTATCTGGTAAGAGGTAAACCAACATCTTATTTGCCTCTTATTGTTCTCGAAATCTTTAGCAACGATGTTCCTCAATCGATTAACCTTAATAGATCATTTCTCTCAATTGATCATCACCAAATCGATCCTCCCTGTCTCTCAATTTTTGTATTTTAATAGGATTTAAATGTATTAAATACCATTAATGACATATTTTCGTTTAGATGAATGTTAATTATATAATTTATATAAATTTCGTAATGATGATAAATAAATATGTGAAATTGTATAAATTTATCTATAAATTCAATATTATAATTTTCTAATTGATAAAATAGACAATTTAAACAAATTCAGACAATAATCAGTTTACAAAAACAAACAGTCTTATTTATTCAGATCTTAGACTTCAGTACCACCTCTTATTAATCACAAGTGAAATAAGACTTCATACTTTAGCACCTCTTAAAAAACAAAAATCAACTTATACTCTTTTTGCAAAATGCAAATTTTGATTGATAGCCCTTTTTAATTTCTGCCAATTTCACACTGAATTTTCTAAAGAAAAGTTTAAAAAGTTTTCCGTTTTGAATGATTTAATTTTGATTGTATAAATTTTTTAGGTGCCAAGAGTATCTTGAGTTTTTGTCCCAACCGAATACAATGTCCACTAAAAATATTGAGTTGTTTGTAGAAAATCTTGAGTTAAGAGGAAAGTCGGATAAGATGGAAGTGTAGCTGGTAAAATTGTAATACTGTTGAAATAAGTGTGTTCTGAAAAATCATGTGTAAATATAATATTGATTTGTACTGTTAGGTTGTGGCTTCAAATGGTACCATATTTTCTTTTAGCAACCTTACCATTGTTTTGACATTTAAAACATGTGCTCATCTATTCACATTTCGATTCAGTTTCCTACCTTTTATATTTTGACAAACCATTATCTGTAAATCCTAACGAGAAGAACTCTCTAGATTCATTCATTTAGTTTTGTTTATGTTCTAAAACCCGATGTTCTCTTATGAACTTGTCAAGCCCAGTAGATACGTGTTGTCTTACTGAGTGACATTATATGCATCGACTATACTTTAGCATGATTCCGCAAGTTTTCATTTCATTCAATCCTTTTTGTTAAGCCAGAAACTAGTCAAGCGTTGGTACCTATTCATGTTATTCTTGTTGATACAGGGGACAACAAACAACACAGGTAATCAAGTTTATTTGCGTTGTTCCATCGCAAATACGTTTTAGGTATATAAGATGGAAAAGCTAATCATTTAAGTGGGAATGCTACCTGATTTGGATCAAGTACCTCGATCATTTTCTTATTTACGAAATATCTAAAAGACTTTTTAAATAACGACAAAAGTATCAGGATGTCACATGTTCAAAACCAAGGAGAAATAAAAAAACCCTTGTGGCCACGGAGGTTCAAATGCGATGACTCCGGGCTATCTGCAAAGTAGGTGGTCGTCATGGGATTAGTCGGCTCGCATAGCGGGTTGGATATCCATGTTAATAAAAAAAATGTGGTAGTACATTTTGTAAATTTATTTTAGATATGATTAAAGACCAATTAGGAAGATGATTAATACTGATGTTTGGTTCAGATTGTATACTCTTGCTTGTGTTTATTGTTTGTTGCATGTACAATCGTCGTGGAGTGGAGTTGAATGTATTTTAAACACGATATTTTATTGTTGAGTTATAGCATCTGAATTCGATTATGGGTAGCAAATAAATATGGAAAGTTACAAAAAATGGTTACAAAATGCTACATGATTGTATAATAAGCAACGAGGTTCCATTACCAGAACTAGTAAAAATTGGCACTTGATTGTATATAAAATATTTGGTAAAAAAATAGTAATAGACCAATAATATTAAGTTCCATTACTTAATTAGACCCAGTATGATAACCATGTAACATTAACGTTTGTAATCGGCTCACATGAAATGGTACCCGACTGTCTTATTAGATATCATTTTCCATTGTAACCAAACCGTATTAATCCGTATGTAACAGTGTCATATATATAAATAAGACTATATCACTATAACAGTTTGTTAACGTTTTATAAATATATTACAATAAATTATTAAAATAACATTAAGTGAATTAACAATTTTTGTTCTATTTTTAGTAGCACACAAAAAATAAATAAATAAATAAATAAATATTTAATATTTCATACAACAATTAATGAAAAAAATGTGGTTTTTACAATTGCGGCTGGAAATTGTAGCGGATATGTCCACACTGCAAAGTCTTGGTAACGTGTCATTTAGGCGGGAATAGTCAAAAAGTCGAGATTCCAAGTGTTGTCAAATTGTGTGTTTCATGAGGGACAGACAACTAAGATGTATTTGGTTGAGATACATGACCAGTAGAATCTAAATTTTGATAAAAACCATTAATGTGGTGTTTGATTGGTTTAAACTTGACTTTAAAGGTTAAAAATATCAAGAGGTATCAGGTTCAAATCCAATAAAAAATAAAACTCTCCTTGTGACTACAAAGATTCAAATGTTATGACTCTAGACTATTTGCAAAACAGATAATCATCCTAAAATTAGTTGGCTTACATAGCGAATTAGATATTCAGATGAATTAAAAAAAAGAAGTGAAAACATACATCATAGGCTTGTGCCAGTCAGTCAAACTCTTTTTTTCAACCTTTGTTTGGCTACTTTCTTTTTCCACAACTAAAATTCCTAAAATCAGAAACGATTTGCATTATAACTTGTACATTATGCATTGAAACTTATACAACTTTTGCTTTTAGATATGCAAAAGAGACAAGTCTTCTTTAGACAGGGTTGAAGGCATATATATATATATATATATATATATATATATATATATATATATATATATATATGTCTTTTACTTAGGGGATCTCTTTAAAACCCTACTTGTTAATCCTTCAGCTGAGGGTTCAAACATTGGTGGCAAAAAAGGTGAAACATTCAAATTCAAGTTTGATTTTGTTAGCAAATTTATGGATTCCATGTCAGAAAATTTTACGTATGTTTTTTTTTTCTTGATTAAGGGGCCGTTTACCGAACGCTTACCAAGTAACATTACCTCACCACATGAATATGGTAAAGACCAAGAATCTTACCCAGTAAGTGTGGGCGACGACTTTTACCACGCTAAGCGCTTACCGAGTAAATTGTTGCATACGATGTCGTTTTGGGGGAACTAAAATCTTATCCGTGAAATAAATAATAGTGTTAAATTTTACCGGTAAGTGTTTGGTAAACGGCCCCTCTAATATAAGATAGTAAAAAGAATCATATCAGTTGCATTGTTGTTGCGTGATGTAAGGTTTAAATTAGACATCATACTCTGACATATAAATCTATACCATACCCTGATGTATATAATAGAAAAATATTGCCTTTAATATGAAATATCTTAATGAATATAATCTCTAAAATAAAAAGTCTATTAAAATTAAATATGTACTTCTTTATAGTCTTTGAAGTTTATTTTTTATTTAACAAATTTTTTAAAGAATATATTAAAAATATTAATTTTTATCTATCAAAATAATTTTTTTTTAAATATATATATAATATAGTTTATGGTTGTTAAAATCCTAAAACATATCCATGTGCTCATGTGTTCAGGTCAGGCTACAGCAGAGAAGTGAGTAGGATTGGCTAAAAGGAATTTGGGCCCTACAATGTGGTAGACAACATTGGGCCAAGACTATCCATAAGTTATTTAATGACTTTTTATTTTCACAATTTCTCTTTTTATTTAATAATTAATTTTTTAAACATATATATAGGTTGTCCATATTTATTTAAAATGTTTTATAAAACCCTTTCATTTTATTGCCCTTTTTAAGTATACCACCTTTTAAAAAAATTACTACAAGTTAAAATTTAATTAAAATCTCCTAATTTTTTAGGTCAAGTCATATTTTTCAATAACAAATATTACTTAATATTAAAATCTATTTAAAAAAAATGAAAGATGATAAATATATTATATGATTTTTAGATATTCGGTATTGATGATCGTATTAACGAAAGATTTTTAATAATGTATTTTATTATAAAATATAAATGATTTAATAGATTAGATTATTTAATTAAAATGTATAAAAGTTTGAAATGGAAATAAGATTATGAGAAAGGGGTAATATGAAAATTCAGAGAGGTGAAATACAAATTGTTTTGATACAATCAGAAGCTGAAAATGATAAGCTTTTCATTAAAAGCTTTTTCAATAACCTTTTTTTTTTTTATCGTAATGATAAAAAGGCTATTCCCATAAGTTATTGGAATAGTAAAGCGCTTATTGATTATAATGATATAAAACTATTCCCATAACTTATTGGAATAGTAAAGAGCTTTTCAATAAGCTTTCATTAGAACTAGAAGTGCTCTAATAAAACTAAAACATAAAGAAAATGAGATTTGACATATAAATAAGACATAACATAATTTATATTATATTTTTACTTATTCTAACAACTACGTTTAAGAGGTCTTTCAACTGTAAAAGACGGATCAACATGAGTTGTAAAAGACGGATCGATTTTAGCTGTAAAAGACGGATCAACCTAAGGTTTTATGAAAAGTTTATTATTCAACGAGGGGGAGTAGTCTTGTTAACAACAATTTCACGAACTCATATTTTTGATGCATTGGTATCTCTTTATGTTCCTTTGAAAACTGAACTTACCAGATCCCAATTGTTTGTTAAATTCATTGGTATATCAATGTTTTTTTAATGTTATTTTCTAATAATTATATAATATGTAATATGAAGAAATAAGGGATGAAGAGGTGAATAAGTTGAAGATGTGTATGTGTATAGAATGAAGACATCCCTCACCCATAGGTATTCATTTGTTTTTCTTATTGTCTTATATATACAAAATAATAATTAAACATCAATATAAATAAAACATAAACAATTAAGTATTTTTATAAAAAAAACATTTAATAAAAACAATAAAATAATAATAATCATTATTAATAATCAAGTATTCAATAGCTTTTTTAAATTACTACATTATTTGATAATATTAAAATAACCTACGAAATTTGAAACTACTTATTAATATACGTCTCAAGGGTTTTTCAGTTGTAAAAGACCGATCAACATAAGTTGTAAAAGATGTGCATTTATATTAATTGATTGGTTTTGATATTTATATTTTTTTAATGGGGATCAATTTACAAAACAATTTATATTTTTCTAGTATAAATATATAAAATAAAACAAAATTAATAAAATATAAATGTATAACTAAAATATCAAAATAAATAAGATAAAA
>NC_037529.1:8940969-8954049 GCF_001531365.2 Cynara cardunculus var. scolymus | reverse complement strand
TATAAAATATTATGTTATTAAACCAAAAAATAAATTATTTCATTATTAAACTTAAGTTAATTATAATAATAAAAAATGAAAACTTTTAAATAGTTGATTTGATATGATATATTTTTTTCAAATTTTTATTTCATTTAAAAATAAAATCATTATTGCTTTCTTAAAAACACATAAAATCGTATTATAACATCGACAGAGACAAAAAAATAAAACAGAACTTTAAAATCGAAATGTGTCTCGCTGCATTGCGCGAATATTCTTCTGGTATATTTATATATATATATATATATGTGTGTGTGTGTATGTATATATATATATATATATTCCTTTACATATACTATCTTAAGTTATATTATATACTTATTTTATATATACTTTAAATATATACCCACACACATTATATATTATAGTCAATTATATTATTATTACTAGAAAGGTACTCGCGCAATGCAGCGAGATAAATCTCCATTTTAATGTTTAGTTTTTATTTTTCTCTATCGATATAATACAATTTTATGTGGTTTTGAGAAAAACGATAATGTTTTTATTTTTTAATGAAATATAAATTTAAAGATGGCATAAAAATTTGAAAAAAAAAATCGATATTAGTATCAAATTAACTATTTAATCATTCTCGTTTTTTGTGTAATTTCTTTAATTCAATTTTTTTTATTATACGTTAATTTAGATTTAATAACAAAGTAATTTATTTTTGGTTTAATAAAATAATTTTTTATAAAGATAATAATTAAAAATTTTGTTAGAACTCATTGATTATCTTGATTGCTAATTTATATTTTTTATATTTAAAATGAGATGTTTATCTTCTATTTGATTATGTTTATCTGCAATTAGTTACACGAATCCAAAAATGAAGCTTCAATAAGTTATACTTACGCACAATTTACTTGTAATCTAGAATTTCATGTAATATGCATCAATAAACAATATTTAATCATTGTCCTTCATTTTTTTGCCTTAAAAAACATTATTTAATGTATAAAAACGGTTTTTAAAAGTTTTTAACAAATGTTTTATAATATAGTATAGATACGTTAATAACATATCCATAATTATTAATATTATTATATACGTATTAGTATTATAATTTTATCATACTTATTTTAATATTTTTAAAAGTGTATAATTTGAAAGTTATTTTATGAATTTATCTATTTAATAATGAATAAGATAATAGTTAATAGCAAAGATTCTAAGAGTTTATCGATACAATGCATTAATTTTATTTTTCTCACGGGTATGATCCTTCTTGATAATGCTTTTAATTAAGATGTGTTAGTTGTAAGGGCTTACTCGTTAATTTATGTAAGCCACAGGGGACGAAGGATCGTATGAGAAGAAAAATTAATGTGAGAAAGTAATAAGAGATTTAGAGTCTGGACCCTTGATCATTTTTAGGGGACGTTTACTAAACGCTTACCCGGTAAGTACTTACCGGGTAATTTTCCTCACCGGATGAACATGACAAAGGCCAAGAATCTTACCCGGTAAGAGCGATGATAAGGATGAAGAGTCTTACCCGGTAAGTGAGGGTGATGACTCTTCCCCGGGTAAGCGCTTACCAGGTAAATTGTTGTACAAGATATGTTTTGATGTACTACAATCTTACCCAATAAAATAAATTATAGTGTTGACTCCTAATGTTAAGCACTTACCGAGTAAATATTTAGGTAAACAGCCCCTTAATCTTCTTCGCTCATGAACTAATTATTTATAAAAAATCATTTGTATATTAAATTTAAATAAGGAAAAAGTCCATAGTACCCAATGAACTATATTCCATTAGGGTTTTATGGGACTTGTCCATTTCAATAAAAACTCAATCTACATTATTTTGATATTACTTATTAAAGAACATAATCTAAACACAAGTTTCGATTAAATTTTAAACTGTTTTGACTAATTACAATATTAGCCTCATAACAACGTTAAAAATAAAATGAATTCGAAAATGTAATCATTTTTATAAAAAAAAAATAGTACTTCAAAATTCTTAGGTTATTTTAATATTTTTAAATAAAAAAAATAATAAGTAAAATAAAATAAAAGAAGTGCAACTCACAATTATTTACAATTATGTGTGGTTGATTGTGATTAACCTTTTGGTCTAATCTTGTTTATAAAAAATAATAATTAAATATTGGATGATTATGAAATGACAATTAATAACTGTCATTAATCATCGTTATCAAACCTAAGTATTTAGAATAAAATATAATACAGATCGATCTATTCAAACTTTCAATGCTGTATTTGCGACATAAAGATTTAGCCAATGAAAAGGAATATACTACTTTTGATACGTAAACAAACAGTGGTGGCCATAATTACTAACTTTATAGTAACTTTTGGCTTTAGCCTTAATCCATTTAGTTCTTTTTTGCAAACACCAACCACTCCGAAATCATTTCCACTTATAAAGTAATAAGGTAGCGCATATCTAGGAGTGCATGCACAGATATCAAGATTTACTTACAAAACAGATCATGTTAAGATGACACTGGAATCCCGACGCTACGAAGAAATCTTTTCAATGCCATGGACGATAATGCCTCGTCTTTAGTCCTTCCTCACTGTATAACATTCAAGGTAATGAGTCCAACTGTATAACATCCCAATTTATGAATTCTCGTATATAGTATTAAAAAAGTCATCCCAATATCATAATATAAAATCACAAAAGTGATAAAATCACAAATTAACCACAAGGGTGGTGTCTGATTGGTTTGAGCTTGCCTCCAAAGGTCAAAAGTACCAGGAGGTCTCAGATTCAAATCCAAGGCAAGGAGAAATAGAAATCCCCTTGTGGGCACGGAGGTTCAAATGTGGTGACTTTGGGATATCTGCAAAGTATGTGGTCGTCCTGGGATTAATCGGCTCGCATAGCGGGTTGGATATTCAGGTTAATAAAAAAATAACAAATTATTGAAAAGAAATTGATGTGTATCTCGAATTTTTGAATAACATCAAGCTCGTAACAAGAATTTACATTGCGTAGTGTCTTGATTTACAACTGCAACTTCTACACGTCTTGATTATTAAACATCCTCTTTTCCCTTACTCCTACTCTCAGTGACGTATTTGCATGAGTTTCATATTTTGAAAATTGTGGGTAAACCGTAAACATAATGAGTTCATAGTTTTATGCAACAATTGACGTCAATAATTTTAACATTATCATGTATTTAATGTAATGTCTGATTCAATATTTCATATTTTAATGTGAAGGTACATTTATGATAAATGCTATATTGAAGCTGAAACGTTTTGCTTCTGGGCTAAACTGTTGGGCTGAATTGTTCTGTTTTTGGACTTGGGCTAATGAATTTTAAATTAGGGCCCTGTTTTTAGAAATGGGTTAATTTAGTTCATACTTCATAGTTTAATTTATGTGATGTATTGAAGGTATGTGTTATGTTATGTTATGTTATGTTATGTTATGTTATGTTATGTTATGTTATGTTATGTTATGTTATGTTATGTTATGTTATGTTATGTTATTCATCATGTATGCATGAACATTTTTACAGGAATTGCATACAGTTGAGATGAATTACAGGCGAGAAGTTATATTTCAATGTATGTGATTCGTTGTCGTTACAGTAGCTTTATAAGGGGCATGGGAAATTTATGAAGATACAACAAAATAGAGAGGTATTATTAGCACACATATTCAAAGTAAAAACACTATTTTAGATGATATTATGTAAGGAATCATGTTTTACTTGTTATAATTTTATGATTTGAGAATGTATGTTATTAAAATTCAAGAGCTCACAAAGACTTTGGCTCGCCATTTTCTCTTGTAGAAAACAAAACACACACACATATATATAGGGGTTTAATCAAATGAGAACTGAGTTGTTTGTGGTAACTGTGAGATCCAATATGAACCAATCATTTAAATAATTAATGTTATATCCTAAAATAATATAAAAGGTAAATTGGTAATGTTATAATTATAAAACCCTAGATGCTTTAGGTACTCTTCTCCTTTGTCTACTTCTTCTTCGGCCACCCCCATCTACTTCTTCATCGACGGTTTCCCCTTCCACAACCATCTCATCTTCTCCTTTATTAGAAAACCTTATCTCTCTTCTTTGATTTGGCCCCATGAAATCAACAACCCTTTCTGGTTTTGCTTTGACTGTTTCTTTGATGGCTTCAAAGCATTGACTGGGACTTGCTGGAGTGGTTCACGAGGCAGACGACGGAGACGAGACACGATAGAGGCGGTGCGAAGGGGAAGGTTCGGGTGTGCTTTGCCTATTTCCTCGTCCCTGTGTTTGTGTTAGTTCGTACGGTGGTGCAAGTGCGTGCGTGTGTTGCGGAAGGTGAAAGGGAGAAGGGAGATAAGGAGATGGTGGCTGCAACAATGAAGGGGTGGTCGGAGAAGATGGATTGCGAAAGGAGGAGACGGATGAAAATTCTGTGGTATATGGTGGTACCCAAATTGGTAATACATTGGGTAATGGGTATCACAGGTTGGCCGGAGAAAATAAAATGATTTTCAACAGATTGAGACTTGAAACTTAAGGGCGTTTAATTGATCCTTAAGACCAAGAGTTTTTCATGAGACCCGTAAGATCAATTTATGTTCATTAATCAACTTTATAAACTAATAATCAAATGGTCTAAAGTTGCACGGTGACAATTTTGTGATTATTGAGAAGTCTCGTGGCGTTTATGAATGTTTAGATTGTCATATTGTAGATCTAATCCAAGGGTTGATAATTGGTCTTACGGGTCTCACGAAAAACCTTTGGTCTCACATGAACCCAAGTCTCTCTCTCTTTCTCTCTCTCTCTCTCTCTCTATATATATATATATATAGAGAGAGAGAGAGAGAGAAAGAGAGGTGAGTTATTATACAACCACTGACAGATGCACACTATAGGTGTAGGGGGCACAGGCCCCTAACAAACTAACCCCAACAAACACCAAAATAGAGCATAATGGTAGGTTTTAAAAAAAATTAACCAAATATTTTTAATAGGCCCCCAACAATTAAAGGTAAGGCTCCAAATCTAAATTTATGTGTCTCATTTATAACTCTTACTTCATTGAGTCATTATTTTAAGGATCAATTAAATGCCCTTAAGTTTCAAGTCTCAATATGTTGAAAATCATTTTATTTTTCTTATTTTGTTTGCTATAAATTATAATGCTAATGATTTGATTAATCACTATTTTGATTTTTTCCAACTTTCTTTTTGCATTTTATTGTTTTATAGATTTATCATTATTGTTATTTGTTAATTATTAATTATTAATTTTCTCTTTCTTAATTGTTATTTGACTTAGGATTCTTTAATTTGTTATTTTGATTTAAGGTTTCCTACTAGTTTATCTTTTATTTTTGATTTCTTAGCCTTTTGCTATCTGATTTCTTTTTAACTGAATCTAAGTTATGGACCTCTTGCCCTCTAATTTCTTGCTACTAACTATTTATGTGTAGTGTGCTCATTTGCTTTTGTTTAACCGGAAAGTAACATATGTACATGGGAATATGATATCTCGGTCTATACTACCAAACCGAATAAGTTATATTTATTCGATAACGGAACTGTTTAATCTGAAAACCAAATAACCCGAAATCGCATTGGTTCGAATGAGTTATTTGGTTTCAGAATTTGTTTTGACACTCTTAAATGTGCCCCCAATAATAGGGGTGAGCAGCGGAACCGGGTACCCGGCTATGGAACCGGAACCGCCTTGGAACCGCCGGTTCCGGAACCGAAACCGATATGAGTGGTTCCGGTTCCGGTTCCTAAAATACGGAACCGATTGAAAATGGTTCCGGTTCTCAATCTCAATTTTTCGGAACCGTTACCCGCCGGGTACCCGGTATTTTCCAATAAGGGACCGGGTACCCGGAACCGGCGGGTACCCAGAATCGGAACCGGTTCCCGGCAGTTCCGGTTCCGGTTCCAAAAATTTAAGAACCGCTTTAACCGGTTCCGGTTCCGGTCCAATATCTCAAGAACCGCCGGTTCCGGTACCTGTCAAAAAGGGCGGGTACCCGCCTATGCTCACTCCTATCCAATAATATAAGTTTCTGGATCCGCCACTGTATACAACCCTTTACATTTGTACAACCACTGCAACCACAATCTAAAACGTCCATTTAGTTTGATGAATATGGGATTTCATAGAAGTTTTGATTGTTTTCTAATATAAATTATTGATTATAATTAATGAACCCTATTCATCTTTCATTAATATTCAAATCATAATAAATGAATTCTCATTATTTCTATAAATATCTCAATTAATTGGGTTGCATTGGTTGTACAAATGGACATGGTTGCATTTGAAATATACACTATAACCATGTCCATTTGTACAACCAATGCAACTCAATTAATTGAGATATTTATAGAAATGATGAGAATTCATTTATTATGATTTGAATATTTATGGAAGATGAATAGGGTTCATTAATTATAATCAATAATTTATATTAGAAAACAATCAAAACTTCTATGAAATCCCATATTCATCAAATTAAATGGACGGTTGAGATTGAGTTGTATTAGTTGTACAAATATAAAGGGTTGTATAATAACAAACCTCTATATAGGGTATATTTCTTTTACAACCTTGTGCATTTGTACAACCTTTACAACCCAATTAATTGAGATATTTATAGAAATGATTAGAGTTCATTTATTATGATTTGAATATTTATGGAATATAAATAGAGTTTATTAATTATGATTAATACTTTATATTAGGAAACAATTAATTGATTAAAAATTGAATGGTTGAGATGAGGGTTGTATAGGGTGTAGGAATGGCAAAGGGTGTAGAATAACATCCCTCTATATATATATATATATATATATATATGTATGTATGTATAAGTATATATATAGGGAATTGTTCAAACAAGAACCTCTGTGACTTGCGAAGATACGATAACAGTTGTAGGCCTCTAGCCTTTTTAACTAATTCTTTAAATTATAATAATAAAAAATATATCATTGAGAGTAGTAATGTAATTAAGTATTTTCTATAATTGTATGTTATTTTAATTAAATTTAATTATCACATGATTTTAGGTTGGAATTGATCACGTCGAACTCACGTCCCCATTCCCATCGTTTTCTTTATCTACTTCGATCTTGTGATATCAATCTACACTGTGATAATCATGTGCTAAGCAAACAACTGGGTTGGGTAATATCGATCTCATCTAGATATTTCTGCACAAATAAACGAATAAGTGTGTAACACCCTAAAAAATATAAATAAAACCAAAAATATTTAACGAGATATTGGTATAAAATTTACCCAACAAAAGGCAATAGAATAGCGTTCACAATACAGCTACCGAGAAGATAAATAACAACCTACTAATCTAGATTATTCTATATCTAGATTAAAGACGGATGTTTATATCAATCTCCAAAAATACCGTAACAACAAAAACGCAACGCTTAAGAGTAACAAAGGCTTATCTACAAAAAAGTCTTTCACGAACCAACGCTCCTCTCAACCCTTTTGAGTCCCACCGCTAAAGGAACCTGTTAAGTAATTATGCCAAGAAAGAGAGAGGGTTAGGCTTACGCCTAGTGAATCCAAACAGAAGAATTTACGTAACTGTAAAGGAACATATATAAAATATACATACAAATAGTTGACATAACTTTAAACAGAAATAGGGACAGTAAGACTTGAATAACTCGAAGTGGAAAAAATAAAACATCCAAAGATGACGGGGGAGACCCGATTTACCGCTAATTATGACCGAACACAAAGTAAGTCATAAATTAACGTTATAGAGCATCACTTATCGGTATAATACCATCGACATCAACCTCAACTAGTCATGTAGTCGGTCGTGATCTTACGTTCTTTATCTCGGAAATTACATAATAATCACAATGCCTATTTCCGAGTGAGAGTGTGGGGACGATTGGAGATTACATAATAATCACAATGTCGAAATCCAATATACACCATTCCTCACACAATTATAATATAACAATGACTCCCATGTCTTCAAACCCGTTACATTCTAAGGACATACTTAAATGCGTTTACATAAGCGTAAAACCACTTGCACATCACTTAAATTTAATATAAGGCTTCTAAAAAGATAGAATGAACTCACCCAGCAGGATTTAGGAAAAATCCTAAATCTGTGAACTAATAGGCGGCGCTTGCTGCAGCTGTTGTTGGTCTGAGAACACGCAGGCAGCGCTGTTTGGGCGACCGAGAAGCGCAGAAACAGCACAGCAAAGCTGCTGTCCGCTCTTGCTGTTTGCTGCTGCTGTTTTGTTGCTGTTCTGGGGCTGCTGTTCGGCGATCGAGACAAAGAGTAACCACAGCAACTTGATGTTTTTGGGTGCAGCAAAGAGGTGAAAACACAGCAGCTGCTGTTTTGGGTGCGACAAAGACAGCACTTGCTGTCGCTGTTGATGGTCCGAGACGCAACCGAAGAGCGCAGACAGCCACCTGCTGCTGCTGATGACGGTCCGAGAAATGACAGAAGAGCACAGACAGCTCTTGTAGCTGTTGTTTGACGCAGAATGGCGAAGCACGGCAACGGCGGTAGTGCGGCAGAAGGTGAAGGAGCGGGACAGCAGACTCAGCAACTGCTGTTTTGGGCGAGGAACTAGCGATGAAGACACAGCAGCGCCCGCTGTTCGACGAGGCTAACGAAGGGACAGGTTTAACAGCGCCCGGCGATTGCGCGGAGTACTCGGTAACAGCTCGGCCGAGGCTGCTGTTTGTTCGACGCAGCGGCGAAAGGCAGGTCAACAGCCGTGGCTGTTTTGGGGTGAAAAAGACCAGTAACAGCACCGTTGCTGCATGAAGAATATGGCAAGGGAAGCAGAGCTGTAGCAGCTACCTGTTCTTGCTGCTGGTTTCTGCAGGTTGACGAACCGAAGGGAGCAAAGCAGTAGCTACACTACCTGCTGTTGCTGCTGTTTGGGGCCTGAGAAAACAACGGAAAAAATGTAGGCAACACTTGCTGCTGCCGTTGATGGTCTGGGAAGCAACAGAAAATCGCCGCTCAGGACCTGATGTTGCTGTTCGGTTGTAGCTCCAACGATGATGGACTGCTTTCTCACACTTCCTCCACAGCCGGCTCTAAAAGACAGCAAAGTTCTCTCGATTTCCAGCCAAAGAATGGTGCTCCTCCTTCCTTTAAAAGATTCCAACTTCCCCCTTTACATGAAGGTCCAAATCCTCCATGTAAAAGGAAAGACTTCTAAGGAAAAAAAAAGTGATGCAATAGAGTAGGTTCAGGTTTTGCAGCAACCCCCTTTTTTTATAATTTAAACAATACAATCAAGATTTCAAAAAGACACACTTCCCTAAACATATAACTTTATATAAAAGCTATATATATATATACATATATTCTTATATACAGGAAAGTTTTTCATAAAAAAAGAAAAATAACAAGTGAAGATGCATACTTTATAACTAAAAGGGAGAGAGATTTCAGGTGTTACAAAGTGAGTTGTGATAATCATGTGATAAGCAAATAATCTAAAAATTATATGTAGTAAACATTGTGAATAAATCCTAACTACAATGTGATAAGCAAGCAATCTAGCAAATTTTTACATTATACATTAATCGATTTTGTACTAACTACACTGTGATAAGCAAGCAATCTGGCAATTGCATGCATACATTATATATTAATCGATTTTGTCTTAACTACACTGTGATGATCGACTTTTGTGTTGTGATAGTTTGCTTGTTCAATTTCTCGACCATACCCTTAACTGTGATAAGTCTGTGATAGATATTCTCTCAACAAATCTCTAATTGATTATTGACATCTATCAAATCCTAATCGAAATGTCATAATATGTGATCAAGTTGTGTTATTAGACACATACCTTTGATCTTCTTCCTCAACACCTTCTAAATAAATTATACGATTTTCTTCCTCAACGCCTTTGAACAAGAGTATGTGCTTGCCCTAACTCGGTTTCTTCCTTGTTTTCAGTTTCGCCTTCGAACAAGAATGTAAGCTATTGTTGTGCTGTTTGTGATAACCCAAGATCGACGATGATGATTATTTAATTGCTAATATAAAATCAATTTAAAGATTAGAGTACAATTAAAATAAACGATACTGTTTTTATTGAGAATTTGTATTTTGTTCGTTTTGTTTTTTATATGCTATGTAAGTTTAATTTATAATATTTTTTTAATGTTGATTGACTCGCATCAACCTAACTTTGTCCTTTTTATTATATTAATCCAAATTCATGTTTTCTGTGGTTGGATACAAAATTACAGTATTGTTATAGAATCGTTAATTTTCGTCAAAAATAACATGTGATATCCATAATTAATGGACATTTATTTTTTTCTTCCTAAATAAGAATCGCTAATTTTCGTCAATGTATCATATATGATACTGATCATAGTAGAAAACAAATGCAGGTTATCTATTACATTACATGTGACGTTAAACATTTTAAATGTTTTTTTGCTACACATCACATGTGATTCGACTTTTTCATTATTATTTTTTTCAGTGTTTAATTTGAATAATTGTTTTTCAAATTTTAATCACATATGATTAAGAAAACATTTTAAAAAAATTAATTAATTGTGAATCACATATGATTTTGACGAAAATTATAATTTTGGAAAAAAATTGATTTAAATAAAAAAGAATTCTTTAAATAAAAACTAAATACACTTATTCTGAAATGCGCTCAAATGAAGCTTATCATTAACTCTGGTTCGACTTGGTTTGACAAATTTGATCGACTCAAGATTACTATTGATTTATATTACTATTTAGTATTTAGTGTTATTTATTATTAAAATGAATATTTGTATATATTACACTTCTTTTAATCATAATATAAAATTACGTTTATACTTTATTTTTTTCAAATATCTTAATACAATATATAAATAAACCAATTAAATTAAATATAGAAAAGTAAAATCAATAAATTATATTTGATATTTTCTTAAAAATAAGTTTATAGTATTTATACTATCTTATAAAACATTTGGCTAAAACTTTTAAAAACTCTTAAAACTCTTAAACCCGTTCATCCCTAAACGATTTCATCCTTATCCGATTTTATCTCATATCTGAWTTCGTGTAACTAACTGCAGATAAACGCAATCAAATACATGATAAATATCTCATTTTAAATATAAAAAATCTAAAATGTAATTAATATAATCATTAAATTCTAACATAATACTTAATTATTATTTTTATAAAATTTATAATATTAAATCAAAAATAAATTGTTTTATTATTAAACTTAAATTAAATCTATATCATCTTATAAAACATTTGACTAAAACTCTTAAAGACAACCTTTAAAGCATATAGTACTACCAATTAATGCCAAATTATTTAAATTTCAATGTTACAATTTCTATTCCTAATGGTACAACTTCCTAAACCTCTCCATAAACCCGTTCAACAGATTTTGATGAAATCTCTAACCCAAATTCGATTTCATCTCAAAATCTCTCCTGTCCCTAAACCATCRCCAACAGATTGTGATGAAATCCCTAACCCAAATTCGATTTCATCTCAGAACTCTYTCCTACCCCTAAACCATCGCCAACAGATTGTGATGAAATCCCTAWCCYAAATTCCCCCAAAATCGATCTCATCTCAAAACTCTCTCATATCCCTAAACCCAAATCGATTTCATCGCCAACAGATTTTGATGAAATCTCAAACCCAAATTCGATTTCATCGGTTCCAACAGAGATGCATATATATATATATATATATATATATATATATATATTTCATCCATATTTTTCAATCCATTAGCGTCTATCATCCTCAACAAACTTCAAGCAGAGGAGGTAATCTATTTCTCTTTTTTCTTTAGCCAGCTTCTTTGTTGATGTTGTTTTGTATTTTAGATTCCAAGTGACGAAACATTATTGTGCAGTGCTAGGTTTATTTGAAGGGTGAGTTTTACAATCAATCAGCTTGTTAGTTGTTGTTGAATACTATATATCTTTGTTATTTTAATTAACTTTAAAAAGCAGGTGCAGGTTTCTCTTGTTATTTTATTTAACTTTTTGGTTGGTATAGCATGTCTAAATTGTATTGCTTCTATGCGGGTTTCTCCATTGACTGAGAGTAACTCGGACGATTTAGGCGGTTGCAGCTCACCTGGAAAGCCAACCGCCCAAAGTTACGTCTATTGCTCTGTGTAGTTGCATTATGATAAGTTGGTTTAGCAATTCTTCGCCTGCTTGTAAAGTTATGTGCTTTCCTTATTACTTCCAAATTTACTGTGAAATATGTAATGGAGCTCTAAGGATCATTAAGAAATTGTTTTCACAATCACAGGACACTTTATTTAATAGGTATAGAATCTTCATGTCACATACTTTTTGTGATCAAACTTCTTTACCTGATAGATCAAGTGGCATAGTCAAGGCAGCTCCATTTAATCCTTAATTGCTCTGTATTTGTAGGTGTTTAATGATCTAGAGGCGGGATGAGAGCCTTAACATGATTTGGGTTTTGAGGACTTAAACGATCCGTTTGCTGCTGGGCGTAAAAAGGTTAGGATTGTGTTAATTTAATCCAATTTAAACTTGTTGGTATGTTAGTTAGAACCGATATTTACTGTTTGATTGAGTGGAGAGATTTTGGAATTAGACTGAATAGCTTGATGTTTGTTGGTTTATAATTGCTTCTTATACTATGACCTACGATGGTTAATGGCATTTTTGATTAATCTTTCAATGTGCATTGGCTTTTTTGTTTTCTTCTTAAGTAATTACATACCAGTCTAAATGGTTTATACAGTGATGATAAATAATAGTAAACTCATTTTCAACGCTTGTTCAAGATTACGAGCTTTGGAGGAGGGGAAACAGATACATGGTCAGTTCATGTGTGACAGCCGTCAAATTCGAACTTCCATGTTAGCTCTTATTAAGTTTATATTAGTGTTATTGAAGTTAAATTATAGATTAGGAGTTAGTTAGATTAATTTAGTTGAGAAATTTTAAGAAATTCCGATAGTTGCTTAGAAAGTCCGGTTCCGGTCCGAAGTTATCCGAAATGTCCTATAC
>NC_037529.1:8939134-8940419 GCF_001531365.2 Cynara cardunculus var. scolymus | reverse complement strand
TTTAGTGTTTTAAATATAAAACCTTTCTATTTAAATAAATTTAGTCATCATGGGCTTTTAATTTGAAGAAAAATGTCAAAATTGAGAAAATGACATTTTATGCATTTTGGGCTTTGTTTTTTTTTTATAAAAAAAAAATTTAGTTGGTTGGGCCTTATGGCCAGCCCCTTTTTCCCCCTCTCTCCCTCCCTTATTCTACATATAAGTAGTTTTATTTCTTCATTATCCCCCATTTTCTCTTCCTCCAAAATTTAAACTCCTCTCCTCTCTCTTTCCTTAAACCCAAGAGTCACTTTGAAGACCATCTTCATCCTTCATCCATTCCAGCCGATTTCTTCATCCATCTTCATCATTTTGGCAAGATTTTGAAVATACAACATACATTCCATCATCAAACAAGGTAATACATTCATCCCTTTTACTTTTCTTGTAAGTTTTGGGGAGAAAAACCCACTTTTATGCATTCTTCATCTCCTATTTTATAAGTTTCAAAAATCTTGAGTTTCAAGGTGAGATTATACACCAAAAAYATGTAAAAATGTTTATTTGATGGTGGTAATCCATGACCCAAACATTAGAACTCAAGAAAATGGGTAAAATCATGTTGCATGTGGGTTTGTTTCTTAAAAATKGTATTTTCTGTTGCTGACAGATTCTGTGCTTGTGCACAAATCGTTCATATCTTGTAAATGGTTTGTTCAAATGTCATGAGGTTTCTTTTAAAAGTTTATTTACTGAGTTGGAGTTTCAATGCATTTGGTCTCACTCAAAATCATTGAGTTTTGACCCCCCAAATGCTCAAAACATTATATCTACGCATATGAGATTTTCCAGTAGGTAAATCCTACTTTGAATGGTCATAACTTTCTGTATAATCATCCGAAATTGTTGATTTTTCTTCTGCATGTTATTTTAATGCGATATCTTTCAAATGCCACCGATTTCACTCAAAATGGTGGTGATTTGAGGTTTCATTTTCTTAAATTAAGATGAACATGCAATCTGTCCGATTTTTGACAGATTTGTATATGTGTGTTCCATCGACCATATCTCTCTCATAACTCAATGAAAAAGAATGATTCTTCTTTTGAGAGTTAAATTTTATGGGTTGTCTCCTACATGCAAGTGGAATCACATAAAATTATGGAGTTTTGATCTCCAAACACCTAAAACTCTATAGGTGTGTAAACTGTGAGACCACCAGTAGGTAACTTCTAATTTGTATGCTAGTATCTTTTTTCTTGTTTGTCCTTAATGTATGATTCTTCTTCTAAAACTTTCTTTT
>NC_037529.1:8935051-8939034 GCF_001531365.2 Cynara cardunculus var. scolymus | reverse complement strand
GATCGAGATGATGGAAACATAAAAAATTAACCCTAAAAATACCTTAATCGATCGAGATGATGGAGACGATGGCAACAGTCGATCGAGATGATGGAGACGAGAGCAACAGTATCGATCGAGAGCAACAATCTTGCGTTGAGAGAGGCACGATAACAGGGTATTAGATTGATGGAGAAGAGAGTTGAGAGAGGCGTGAAGGGTAGGGTGTGTCTTTTACCTTGGCTTAACCTGGACAACGTAGGTTTCTCATCTAGGCGAATAAGCCCAATTCTGGGCGAATCAACCCAAGGTAAACAATCCTCTTTGTCTGTCCGAATAAGCTGATTTATGCACTAAGCTCGTTAAGCCCTTAGTAAACAGGCCCTAAGTATCTTATATGCTATTTTATAGGACATTTTTAAAAAAAAAATGTTCTATAAGCTTATCTTTTTATAGGACACTTATGTTTATAGAACATTTTTTAAATAGCATCATATAAAATTAGTTAATACGACACTTTATTTTAAAAAAGTTCTAAAAATTTGATAAAACGCCTAAAAGCGTCCTATAAACCTATTGCAACGCTTTTATATAGGACGTTTTATAGTTTTATCCCAAAAACCTGAATTTTATAAAGTATATTATTAAGAAGGTTAGATGATTTAGACATCCTGTAAAGCTATTTTTGTTGTAGGGTCATATCATGTAAAGCTGTTTTAAAGCACGTTTTTACCTATATATTGTCACGTCGAAACTTACCACCTATGATGGTTATACAAATTGACGCTCTTATGATCGATTCTAACATGAGGGGCACATATGGCCAAACAACTCGTAGCATGTCTCTAACAATTAATCAAGCATTAAACTCGTAATATTTTTTACAAAAATCGATCTTTTTTTATTAACCTAGATATCCAACCCGTTATGCGAGCCGACTAATTCCAGGATGATCACCTGCTTTACGGATAGCCCCAAGTCACTGCATTTGAACCTCCGTGGCCACAAGGGAATTTTTATTTTTTATTAGATTTGAACATGAGATCTTTAAGTACTTTTGACCTTTGAAGCTCAAGCTCAAACCAATCAGACACCACCCTTGTGGTTAAACAATAGATAACTGAAAAACCAAACCAATATATACCTCTTAATTTATAACTTAAAAGAAGTGACTACATAGATTCTTTTATTCCCGTGTTTGTGAACAGAACAGAACAGAACAGAACAAAATAAAATTATATTCTATTTAATTTAATTAATTGATAAATCACTTTTCAGAAACTTCTCCATTAAGCAACGAAGAGGACATTACAATATCTTAAATTGCGATAATGGAATTAAAAAGGGGGAATTTTTTCTTAAATATTAATTGGTAATTATAAAATAAAATAATTAAGTTGTATTTTATGAAAAGAATAATCTGTATTATATTATGAAGTACTTCTGAAACGATTTATTAAAAATTGTGTATTGTTTAGGGGGTGTTTGGAATTGCTTATTTGAAACAACTTATTATTCCTACAAAAGTCCTTATCAACTTATTATAAGTTAAAATGGTTTAACTACTTCAAAAACTTCTTATTACCGGTTTGACACCGGTAAAACTTGTTTATCCAAACACTCAAAAGTGTTTTTTTTTTTTGTAAGGGTGTCCGGGCCAAAGCCCGACTAATCCCCGGCAATTTTGGAGGCTAAACATGGCTCCACTTAAATGTCGCCAGCACTCCCCTCCCAGGGCTCGAACTCGGGTTCATGACTATGTCATGCCCAAGCATTTACCACTAGGCTGGAAGGTCTTTGACTCAAAAGTGCTTATTACCGGTGTCAAACCGGAATAAGTCAATAAGTTGTTTTTATAAGCAATCCCAAATACCCCCTGAGTAGTGCATAATTATCGCTTGAATTTCAAGTTCACAAGTAATTACTGTACATTTTTTTAAAAGTTTTTTGACTTCATAAAACTAAACAATAATCAAATTAAAAACTTGTTCAAATACAAAATAATCATCGAGTCGTATTAATGTGGAAGAATATTTCATCATTAGAATTAAAATAAATTATATGTTTATTTTTTAATCTGAGATATTTAATTTATAATAACATTCCAGTTAAACAAATTATCATTGGATTAATTCGTGAAATTAGAGAGAAACGGGTAAGTGAAATAGTTCGACCCAAATCTGTCAAAGCGTCAAGAAGTTAACTATTTACACGAATCGGAAGGCTTTAGAGCTTCTGACTGTTAAGAGTCATGAGCTTCTTAATAAAAACCATTCCATAATCAGAAACTTCTGGAAGGAGCTTAAAACATCCAAAAACTCATTTTCCCCAAGCATTTCTATTCGGAAAATTTATAGAGGTTTTGGGGCGTTGCCCTTTGGACCCCTCAAGGGGCGCAATCCCCTTGACCCCACCATATGACACCATCTGATGATCACATGTTATAGTTAACTTATACGAGTGTACATTTCAAACATCTTAACATGTGTTATAACTTAACTAAAAGTCTCCTATTCTCTTGTGAATCACATTACAAATAATTAATCAATGATTTCACTAGAATCACAAACAACCATGACTCGTTGAGAAATTAAGCACCTCAGGAGTTTATCAAATGTGGTTAAAAAATGTTTATTTTGAAAATTAACTTCTAAAATGATGGATTCACTATAAAAAAATACTGATAACTAAAACTATCATAATTTATCCCAGTCGTACGATATTAAATATATATCTGATAGTGGAAGATCTGTAATAAAAAAACTTATGATAGTTTAAGTAAATGGGATAATGTTTAATTTTAGAAGTAGATAGTAATAAGATGCATGGTTTGAATCATGCAAACATGTTTCGAACTTCATTGAATCAAAAGTTTGGATATTTGACTTTCAGAGGTCAAAAAGGGGTTTTGATCAAACTGAATGGATTTTGCTTGAAATTAAGGTAAAACTAGGGGGGTTTGGTTCGCAGAATGATTTCTAAAGAAATGGAATTTGTCAAAGGAATTGGAATCTGGAAGGAATTAGAATAGAATGTTATCAGGTTTGACCAAGTGTTTGGTTGGCAGAAATGAAATGTAATATGTTTAATGAATTGGAATCTGCCTGTTTGGTTTGCAACAAAGTTAGAATGTAAGATGAAAAAGGACAAACATACCCTTTCTTTGATATTTTTTTAACCGCTAAGCAGAAACTTGAAGCAACAAATAAACAGAAATCGTTAAGAAGAAATTGGAAGCAGCAGCAGTAGTAATCAATAAGTAGAAACGAGAAGCAAGCATAAATCGTTAGCAGAAACTGGAAGCAACAGATAAGCATAAATCGTTAAAGGGGTTCAATTTCTTTCATTCGTCCAAATTTATTTTTTTTAATCTAAAGATTAATAATATTCTATAAACTTTATATAAGATAGAGTTTGGTTTGATTTAGATTGAAAAAATCATATCGTTATGAATTAATTTCACAATTTTTATCAAATATTACGTTTGATATCTACGATCTATTCATATGTAATAACTATAGAAATTTTTGTTATTATCACATGTGATGATACATCACTTATACTCATATGCATATTATCATATGTGATATGCACAGAAAATTCACATAGTAGATCATATATATCATATGTAATATGTAATATATCATACATTAAACATATCATATGTGATTCAAAACGTTTAGAAAAAATGGTGAAAATGATTATTAATTAATCATAGATATCACATGTAATATTTGATATTGAATTTTTTTTTATCAAAGTATATCTAAAAAAAAGTTATATAAACTTTATAAAATAATTATGAATTTATTAAATTAAAAAATAAATAAATTTAAAAGATATAATTTGATTTTTGAAGTTTTATTTAATTCAAATAACAATTATACTAATTTCTAAAAAAATTATGTTATTTTTTAATTAATGGATTATGTTGTTCATATTCATTTTCGTCTTCTAATAAATTAGTTAACTTCTTGCATGTTACTCCCCCCCCCCCTCTCTCT
>NC_037529.1:8895377-8934696 GCF_001531365.2 Cynara cardunculus var. scolymus | reverse complement strand
TTTCAAATTTTTATGATATCTTTAAATTTATATTTTATTCAAAAATAAAAAACACATAAAATCGTATTATAACAAAGACAAAAAATAAAAGAAAACATTAAAATCGAGATATATCTCGATAAATAGTCATTTGATAATATATACATTTCAGTTCAAAAATGGTTAAAAGAAAACTCAAATTGGTCACTAATATAATCAAAAAATTTAACAATTAACGAATCTCAATAACCAACACTTAATATTAACTCTTTAACATGCTCCAAGAGTTATGAATGATACCCGAAAACCTCAAAACGACTTAAATCACTCAGCAATGACTTTCTACCTGCTCCCCCAAACTCAGATCAAAATCTCACCAAACCTTGTAACCACTTGTAAAATATCAAAACACAAACATCTAACAAGAATGGATCCCAAAATGACAAGGATCGAAAGACTCAAAAATTCAAACTCAGATGCTTACTCTTTGCCCCTGTTCTTAGCCGCTCACGACCTGTACATAACATTCACTGGGGTTTTACGCAGTTTCATCACCAAAACTCTAAACAATGAATAAGAAAATCGATCCACTACATAACATCACTTGAAACTCAAATAACATGATAGAATCATGAAACTGGTGAATAGGAAATGGAGAAAATCAAAACCTAATAAACCAAGGATTTACATAAAATTGTAGATTAAAAATAAGCATGGAAGAATATGCATACCTTGAAACTCAAAAGATCCCAATCTTGCGCTCTAAACGTCGCCTGCGAAATTCTCACCAATAAACACTTTACTTGCAGTTGCAGGTAACAGAAAAGCAACTTTCTGGAAGGAGAGTTAAGGAGGAGGTGGTTTAATCGCATTTCAAACCCAACCCCCTTTAAAACGTAATTCACATAAACAACCCCTACACTTTAAGGTATTACATTTTAAATCACATAGAAAAAAGAAACTGAATAAAATATTGATTACGATGAAATTTGTAATTTTTTTAAATATTGACATAATCAAAAATAACTTTTTTTTTCAAATGAAAATTAAAGTTATTTTAAATGAATTAAATAGAAAATATTTTTTTAACAAAAAATTAAATCACATTTAAAACCATAAATATGATAAAAGTAGCATCTTAAATAAATTTTATATAAATAAAAACTTATATACCCTTATTTATTTATTTTTATAATTATTTATTTAAGGTATTATTTAATGAATTGGGGTCAATTAAATTGGTTCAAAAATTTACTTACAACCTTATCTACAACTGTTTTAGTAACTGTATAAATTTTTTAATTTGTAGGGTGTGTAAGGTTTAGGCGGTTTTTATTGGATTTGTCCTCTCCCCCCCTCCCTTCCTCTCTCTCTCTCTCTCTCTCTATATATATATATATATATATATGTAGAGGTTGGTTATTATACAACCATTGACATTTGTGCAACCAATACAACTCAATCTCAATCGTCCATTTCATTGATTGATATGTGCTTTCATAAAAGTTTTGAGTGTTTTCTAATATAAAGTATTGATCATAATTGATGAACCATATTCATCTTCCATAAATATTTAAATCATAATAAATGAACTCTAATCATTTCCATAAATATATCAATTTATTGGGTTGCAYTGGTTGTACAAATGCGACGGGTTGTATTTGAAACAAACTCTATATATGTATATATAGGGCTCTTTTTAATATGTGAGATCCAATATAAACAATAATAAATTAAAAAATTAAAAAAATTTGTAATATTATAAACAATAATAAATCTTCTCTCTTCATCATCCCTCTCTTTCTTCTTTTCATCTCTCTTTCGTCCTCAACACGTTCGACCACCACCACCCCAATTTATATATAAGCCTATGATATATAAATGTTAAGAACATACTGTGAACCAATTTTTGTACATCCCTATGGTATATAAATATTATGAACATAGTGTGCACACACTGCAATTGGTGATTTTATGGTAGGATGACAGTATCCACAAAATATGTAATCTAATTGCATTACAGTCTAAATTACGTAATTCTAATTAAATGACCAACGCACTTAAAATATGTAATCTACAAATAAATATGTCATAACTTTGTATCACTTCCAAACCTTAATAATATTAAGCAATCTAAATTGGACAAATGTCTCCAAAACTCATTTGAGTTAAAATCAAACTAATAAACTCTACAACTCACTTGTCTATTCAAATAAAGTCAATATAAACCAATAAGTTACAAATACTCAGAGTTTAAGTAACTTATACACAAAAAAGTTTGAAAATCATCATCACTAACTCAAAAGTCGGGCTAAAATCCTGAAATGAGTACTTTCTTCAAATCCAAGCCAATAGGCTCTCAACTTGTTGGACTAATCCAAAATGAGTCAGCATAACTCACAATGCATTTAAAGAGTTAAAAAAATCTCGTAACCCAAATACCACAAAATCCAACAAACTAAATCATGCATATTATTTGAATGATTTATAAAAATCAATATAACAAAATGCATTAACATCAAATAATCTGCATATGAAAAATAAATCATCAAAACTCTCAAACATTATGATTTATTATCAGATATCCAAAAACCTCAAATATATGTGTTTCTTAAGATTTATAAAATCAACACATTTCATATATATCAAGAAAACATTAAGACTCCAAAATAGACATTTTTGACAAGTATAAAGTTTTCACAAAGTAACTTAAACTCACTTCACTGGGTTAAGTTAAACCTAGGTTCTAAATCTAAATCTAAATCTTTAGCTTCCAAAGGTAGAGACTTGAGATCCATAAGCTAGACTTCCGTATCTATGGTGTAAAGTATTCAAGAATACTCTTTTAAACTCCCAAGATCTAGAAAAACACCACTAAAGACGAGAGGGAGGTTGAGGATGCAAAAATAGCAAACCCTAGGTCAAGAAACAAGAATTTGAATCTTACCTTTAAACTTCTAAGAACCCCGAATAATCAAAGGAACTTTGACTCTCTTTGTTCCTCGCTTAAAGAGCTTCAAAATACAAAACCAGATACTTTGGAATCACCCAAATCGGATAAGAGATGAGAATGTTATGGCCAAATGAAGAAAACCTCGAAAAATCACGAATTTAACCATCAGATGGATTATGCGACCCTTGCCCGTGACCCTTAACCATCAGTTGCATGCTAGGGTCGCCCATGTTGTTGAAACCCCAAATAGTGTAAAGGTTTGTCAAGACTAAAACAAATAATCTATTAGAAAGATATTATAGCTTTTTCCTAACAGTCCAATAGTACTATTAATTAATACAGTTGTATTGTCACAAAATTCTAACTATTGGGTCAGATGGTCTCTCAGAAGTACACACATGTCGACATACTATCGATACAACACCATTTATGTTAAACTTCATGAATCCTAGTACGACACGTTATTACCATCCTACATTGTATGAGTATAGTATTTGTCAGATATTAAAACTACTTTTAACCTTCTCATGTTACCTCATGTTTTCATATTTATTTTAACTTTGAAAGTTAATACATGTTCATACATTAAAATAGTTGTCAATTAATCAAATGTTATCTTCAGTGAAATATACCTGAAATAAATAGTTGGATAAAAATGCTATATTAAAAACATCTTTCCAATTTCATATTGATCTCGGTCCTAACTTTCCCTTACACCCCAAGCTAAGGTGATTAGTCCATCACTATTTTCACTATTTGGTTTCTTTTTGCAAAATATGTAGTACTGAAAAATAAATTACGAAGATGGAAAAATGCATAAAGTAAATTGCAAGTATTTAATCGAAGAAGGAAACTTGTTGTGCAAGTAACCGATCTCTCGAATATATATTGAAATTAAATTACCTGGAAATGTAAATAAAGGAAACTAATAAGTAAAGTGCGGCAAATGACGGTAACGTAAGATGCGGGACAAGTGAAGCTTAAAGCGATAAAATAAAATAAAGGAGAAAGTAACTTGCGTGGAAAGTTGGTAGAAGCTTTTACACACCCTTAAACATATGAAATTAACGACAAAACAAGTATACAATGTGATCCAATATCGTCTTTCTAAGTAATAAAGTACCGGTTATCGTTCACGGAGATTGTAACAAAAATCTAATGAAAGAGATGATTTCAGATGATGAATTTGAAGACTTTAATTGGTTGTTGAGTTAATAATTGCAAATAACAAAATAAATGAAGGTAACATCGGTATAAGACTTGTGATTAGACATAAACACAAATTTCAACACACAATGTTGTAGGGATGCTATAGCAAGCAGTCAGCCATAACTAGTTGCACCATCAATTTTGAGGGTATTCATCTCAGACTTCCACCATTGTACTATATTATAGCTTTCAACTCATATCTCTATGTGATATCAGGACCAGGGATAGTGACGAATGATGTCCTAAAAATATATGGATAAACAAATTTCTTTGTTAAAAATCACTCTCTCGAGCTGATTCCCATATCATTCAAGTTGGCGTGTGCTTTAAGTAGTTCATCTCTGAATCTACCGCACTTTAACATTTTAACAAGTGGCCAACTTTCGAGAATTAATTAGTTTGAAAGATATAAATGACAAGTCTCATTGTCGACTATTTTCTCAAGTTTACCTCTCATATCATTGAAGTTGATATGCATTTAATGACTTATCTCTAAGACCATGACACTTTAACACTTTCAAAGTGATCAACTTCTCGAGAAGTGTCATTAGTTTTTATCAAACTTGAATGAAATAGTGGAACGTTGTTATAACAAAACAACGTCCACTTCCTTCGATTTAAAATCTCACCCTTTGTCTCACACCCAAGCTATGTAATTAGCTACTAATTACGGAAAGTAAATGACAAGAAAAGTAAATAACATAAAATAAAGACATAAATATAAATTGTAAAAAGTAAATGACTGAATGTAAAGAGCGGAATGACTTGAAAGTAAAGAACAAACTTGAAAATAATTACGAGACTTAATATTAAAATTGTTTCAAATTTTAGAAAGAACTCAGTTTAGAACTGGTTTTGGATGATCACAAACTAAGACCCAACCTCTCTATTTATACAAAAAAGGGGACCAAAAAAGACAAAAAATTCAAACTTGGGGCTAAAGTAATTAAAAGTCAATAGAGGAACATTTAAAGTATCTAGATTATTAATAATCCTAACAAGTGTTTAACAACCATGAATCTCCTAAAAAGGTCTTCAGTTCGTGGACTTCTAGAAACAAAAATGTGTGCTCACCATCTTAGCTCAATAAGCCTTTTAAAAAGTCGAAAATCACCAGATCCATGCTGCAGAAATGTTATAACACCAAACAGCCTGTATTTTATTCATATCAGTCTTCAAATGATGCAAAAAGACAATCAACATCACACATTTAGCTCCATAATTAATAAAAGAAAAAAAGGTAAAAAGACCGTTTTTTGCTGGACCAAAGTTGTAAACTATGTAACCTTTAAGGGCCTAAATGGAACTAATTCAAAGCATGAGTAGAAACCGGATGATTGGATCAACTTGTGATTCTTAACCAGATTCAATAGGATCTCAAATAAGCCATTTTTTTTTCTTTCTAAAATTAGTCTTATAATTTTATTTTTCATTATAATTTATAAGAATTTATATTGAGATTTTATTTTACCCAAATTACATTATTGTTTATAATTTGAACAAAATGTTAATTATCGACTGGTCTCACACGAAACCTGTGCCCTATGAACCACATGCGATGAAATATTTCAGAACTGACTTAGTGGCAGAAGCTAGCGGAGGGGTTCAAACTGATCTCCCTGTAAGATTTGAACTTGAATATGTTGTGTATTTGAACAAAGTCGCTCTATCCCTTTGCCAAATTAATCTAATTTGTTCAAATTATTGTTTAAAATATTATCTATACTATATCTATAAAATTTTGACAAAAAAACTCTTAAAAACCATTTTTTATGCATGAAGTGTTGTTTATTGATGCATATTACTTCAAATTTAAGATTACAAGTAAATTGTATGTAAGTACAACTTATTAAAGCTCTATTTTTAAATTCGTATAATTAACTACAAATAAATATAATCAAATACAGGATAAACATCTCATTTTAAATATAAAAAATCTAAAATATAATTAGGATGATTATTGAGTTCTAACAGAATCATATCTTTATAAAAATTATATTGTTAAGCCAAAAATAAATTAATTCGCTATTCGACCTAAATTGAATTATAAAATTGAATTAAAGAAATTGTACAAAAAACAAGAACTTTTAAATAGTTAATTTGATATTAATATCGATGTATTTTTTCAAACTTTTATGATATCTTAAAATTTATTTTTATTCAAAAGTAAAAACATCATCTTTCTCAAAACCACATAAACCGTATTATATCAAGAGAGATAAAAAAATAAAACAAAATAAAATGAAGATATATCTCGCTGCATTGCACGAGTATCCTTATAATATAATATTATGATAACATTAAAGATTAAGTAGATAACATAAATTTTCAACTGGTATTGCTTTGAAAATATTGACGAGTTATTGCGATGTAAATTGTTAAAAATGATAAATAAAATAAAAATGGGAGAAAAATAAACAAAATTTGTCATCGTGTAGCAGTAGTTATGGCTATACGAGTGTGTTTTGTACATGAGACATAATAGAACAAAATTTAATGTCCCATGTTTGACGCCATATGAACACTAACAAGGATTGGGACCCGGAGAGACAAGGTGGAACAAAAAAAGGTTTTTTTCCCCACCAAAATAGGTGGAACAAGATGAGACAACAAAAACTAAAAAATTTACTAATCTACCCTCATTTGATATAACCCGAATATAGTAGTTGCTTTAATGGTCACCACCGTCAGTGGCGGATCTAGAAACTATTATGGTTGGGGGCACACTTAGGAGGGTCGAAAAAATTTCGAAACCGAACAATTCGTCCGAACCAAAAAAGGTTTCGGGTTTCCATTTTCAGGTTTAAATTGTTCGGTTAACCGAATAAAGATAACTAATGTGGTGGAAATAAGCTAGGCATTGACTCTACAAATGCATTGATGTGGTGGAGAGTGACTTATAAGGCTTATGTTTTAATCTTTTAGTACTCTTCTAAGGCCTATAAAACTAACCTAACATTTGACATTTCCATTTGATTTGCCTACAAAATTGCCTATAAAATTAACCTAACATAAAGCATTTACCAAATCACCAATAAGCTTACAACAAAATCAAAGAAGTAATCAAAATTAAAGACTAGAATTTGGAAATTAGAATTTTTACCCAAATTATTTGCTTCAATCCAGTGACTCCAACTCCAAGTCTCCAATTCCAGCCGCGCCCACAGTCGTAACTCGAACTCAATAACAAGATAAAAATCAATGGTTTAGTAACATTTTTATTTGCCTACAAAATTAACCTAAAAATAAATACCTAACCTAAAGCATTTACCAATTACCAATTACCACAAAATTAACCTAAAATACTACTAATTGAAGTTGGAAATTAGAAATTTAGAAATTAGAAATTACCAATTACCCAAGAGGCACAGTCGGTCAGTCCACTCCAGTCGGCTAGGGCCTAGGGTTCCTTTCCTTCGTGGCTTCGTCTTCGTGCCATCGTCGATCCGGGCATCCGTGAGTCGGTCAGTCGGACAGGCGGACAGCAGAGAGCAGACAACACTACAGCAGCACGCCAGCGGCCAGCAGACAGTCCGTGAGTCCGTGACTCTCAGTCTCTGTCGCAACGATGAAGAAGAAGAAGAGAAGAAGTGATGTGATGGTGAGGTCGGTCACAGCCGATGAAGAAGAAGTAAGGTAGACGGTAGTCTGGTTGGTCGCTACGCTACTCGCCTCTCGCCTACTCGTCGCTTGCTTGCAGCGGTGCAGCCTTGCACTAAGACTGAACTGAGGTTAGAGGGGCCTTTTGCATCTTGTTGTTGGGGGCCCAAATTCATTTCATTGAAAAATACAAGTAAACTAATTTTTTTTGGGCCTTCCTGTTAAAAATTTGTTGGGGGCCCAGGACCCCTACCCTCATCACATACATCCGCCCCTGACCACCGTCCATCATTGCCGCCACCCCCACCAGCGGCAATCGACAGCCATTGCCAACCACCATCGACCGCGTCCACTACTACTACCTCATCCACCACATCCACAACCACGGTCCGCCATTGATAACTCTCATTTCGAGCGTTATTTACACATCATTTGTGTGAGTTTTTCTTCCGCTTTAATTGTGTTTTCTTTTTATGTGTTCTTGTTTATTCTTTTTGTTATTTTATTTTCAATTTGAGCTGTTGAGGATGTCTTTATGGATATCTTAGCTGTATTATGACAATACTGAAAAGGCAAACTGTAGAGACCAAAGGAAAATGAAAAGAGGGCAAAAAGCAAAAGCCGAATCTTGCTTCACATATTTTTGTACTCAAAGTGGTCACCTAAAGATCCCCGTAGGTGAAATCGTGAATGTAGAAGATGATCTTTCATGAAAATAATATGGGAGGACGCGTTTGCATTTGTGAGGACGGGTTTGCACTTGTGGGTTTTAAAGGGTTCAAATCCTTCAAAAGTCTTTGGGTTAAAATGGTTTCTTCATATCTCTTCTTTCACCATATAAAGGGACTTAAGATATCATTTTGAAACAGAGCTCTAACAACGTAGAAGTTTCAACCATTTCCTTTTACATTATATAGTTGTAGTTGTAATTTATTTTCAAGTCTTTAACTTTCAACACTGGTGCCCCAGCGTGGAGACACTGTGACACAATTTGTATCTTATTTTCAATTAAAATCAACTTTTAAGTATTTCTCTTCTTCTACTATTTTTTTTACTTTAATTATTAGCTAAGCAGCCCATTGGGTGTGGGTGTAAGTTGATGCTAATATTAGTAGGCAACACTTGAGTGTTGCCATTGTTACTCTTGGGCTTGGTTGCTCAACTTGAAGCTTTAACTCAATGCAGACAAACCGATCACTTGAAAATATAAATATCAGGTCTTAGACTCAGAGATTGGCGGACTTTGAAATACGGGTTGAGTGATGTAAGAATATTTGAGAAAGTCTTTCATAATCACGTAAAGAGACGGTTTTTTGCATGATTTTGTTATTAAGGTTCAAATGTTACCACCACCCACCACGGTCTATACTTTCAACACGTCGGTCACAAACTACTTTCTCCACCATTCCTAGTCACCACCACCATTGCCCACCATTTCACATCCTCTACAAAACTACAATCATCTTCGTACACCAACCACCACCACCTCTACCTGCACCACCATTATCGTTGCAACAACCTCCACTATGGCTCTTTTCCATCATCTTTACATCAACCACAGTCAACGTTGCCAATCACCACCACTATCGACTACCACTACCACCACCCACCACCACTTCTACCTCTACCACATTAGCCATAACTACCTTCTGCAACCATTGTTGATCGCCGCCACCACCACCAGTTCCCACCATCTTCATATCATCCACAATCACTGTCATCTATCAGTCACCACCGCCTCTACCCTCAGCACCATTGTTATTGTAACAACCTCCACTGCAAGTTTGTAAGTATCTTCCAAACAAATTAAAAATAGTTTTTCTTTTATACGAACTAGGTTTTTTTCCGATCTACCATAAAAAAATATCAAGTTATTAATTCAAATTTGGTGCTATAATATATATATATATATATATATATATATATGTGTGTGTGTGTGTGTGTGTGCGCGCATATATATATATATATATATATATATATATATGTGAAAATAGTGTAAAAATGTTTATAAGTTAAATTATTTTAAATATTGACTTGATTTTTGTCATTTATAACTATTTTAGGACAGTCTAGTCATGTCTTATCTACCCCTAGTTGGACCGAACACGAAACATACAACTTGTCTGTCTGGTCTTGCCCTCTTGTTCTATCCAGTTTTGCCTAATTCTGTTTAGTCCGATTATATCTGCATACAAAACGCTACCTAATTGCACTTGATGTTATGAGTTCAATCATTGATATATTTTTACTGTTAATATAAATATTGTTAGGGCCATGGACCTGCCCTGAAAAAAGCAAAAACTTGAAGTTACAATTTAATCTAACTATCTAAACCTAACTTTTTCTTTTCTCTTACAATAAACAAGTGCAGAACTATGCTTGATCCTTAATAGGTTCTCTCCTTATGGTGATCGAAAAATCGAAATTTTAAGGTACAAGTTTGTCAAGAGAAGTAGCAAGTGCATAAAAGAAACAAGTCCGAATTTTAAACTAAATCTCGTAGAGATTCCCAAAGGTAGCTTGAAAGCAAGTTACAAGCCCGGTTAGGAGCAAGTTCATGTTCACGACTGCCATATATGACACCTGCTATGTGATGGAAGAGTTCGCTAACACTCCTCGAGGAATTTGAACATATTGTGCCAATTCTCTATGCGATCCATTAAAAACGAAATGACAAGCGACCAGATTGCATAACATATTCACATAATAAATTAATAAAATCGCATAGTACACTCAAGACATATACCGAAAACTGATGCTAACCAAAACAAACCTTATATAAGGCAAAATGGAGATCACATAGCATTAAGAGGTTGTTTGTTTACCTCTTAATAGTTACATTAAGAGTCAACCTCTGAACCGTTAAGAGGTGAATTTTGTTTCGCAAAAAAAAAAGGCTGACTCTTAATGGTTCTAAAACCATCTGAATGATTTTGTATTATGAATCTCCCTTAACCATTCAGAGCTCTAATTTTGTTGTAAATAATTACTAAACACTTATATTTTATTTTGCACTATACCATGAGCGTCTCTTAATCATTCTGCACCAAAACAATCAACAATTGTCAAACGGCCTTTAAATCTCACACTTTGTTTATAAAAAAATAATCTAGAAAACACCAACTTTGTTTTTAAAAACGAATTCCTAAAATATCAAATAATACAAATTAAAAAAAAACAATTATTAAAAAGAAAGTCTTGAAACGTTGGCTTGATGGTGTTTTCACATTCTTTTATATCTTAAAACATTCCTCCTCCACATGCTTACGATATCAAAATTATTTAATAACCATTTTTATATATACTTTCTATTTTTATTATTTCATCGTATCTTTTCGACAAAAATCGACTACCAAGAAACTTAACATATTTTATATGAAATCCGTCTTCAAAAACACTAATTAATATGAGGAAGCATTTTTCGCTTACTCAACGACTGGAACCAACAAAGGTTCCAAGATCAAACCATGACATTTCTTGTAAAACGCTATCCACTCTATTTAAACCTACATCAACTTTTTATATTTTTAATACGACAAGTGCATAAAAAAATTGTAAATTACAAGACCCATAATTTGTTTTTGAGTAAATTATGTTTTCCGTCCATGTGGTTTCTTAAAAATTGCGGATATTTTTTTATTAACCTGGATATCCAACCCGCTATGCGAGCCGACTAATCCCAGGACGATCACCTGCTTTGCAGATAGCTCGGAGTCACCGTATTTGAACCTCCGTAGCAACAAGGGGATTTTTATTTCTCCTTGGATTTGAACTTGGGACCTCCTGATATTTTTGACCTTTGGAGCCAAGCTCAAACCAATCAGACACCACCCTTGTGGTTAAAAAAATTGCGGATTTCGTCTTTATGGTTTTGAAATTTCAATTTTCATTCATATGGTTTGCAATTCATGTCTATTTTGAGTAAAAACACAACTTTTAAGTATTGAAAACTAAAAAAAAATGAATTGTAAACCATAAGAACGAAAAAAAAATTTAATTATAAAAACGAAAAGGGTAATAAATTATAAAAAATAAGGATAAAAATTATAAAAAAAGAAGAAATTTTCACTAACTAAGGAGACTAAAACCTAATTTACTTTTTGTTTTGGATTAAATCCCTTTTAGATTGCTTTTGGTTATGAAATTTAAATCCAAAAAATTGATAATGCCATAAAAAGATCGAATCTTTCAAGTACTGCGAACCAAATAAAAGAAAAAGGATTAATTAAATAATTTAAATGAAGCACCTTTTTGTGAGGTCGAGTCGAACCCACTCACAAACCATTGGGTTGGGGGGGTTTGCTTTCTTCCTGCTCTGCTACCCAACCTGAAACGCAGGATTCTTGACTTCACCTCACCTCACCTCACCATGGACCTCTTGCAACTTGAATGCCCTTTTCTTTAAATCTTTTAAAGTATCTTTAAAAACAATATCTTGTAGATGCTTACTGCTACGCATGATTGATAGCATTCTCAAGCTTCCGTTTTTCCAGCTAGATGTTGTTTCTTTTTATCAAATCTCGACCCAAATCTTCATCTACTGTTCATCGTTGTTTTTAAGCTCTCTGAGTTATCTACAACCCTAAAGTTGTTTTCCATTGTTAAGACCTCAATCTGAAGAACTTTTATAAGCTTTTCTTGCTTCCATTTCCCCTTCTTTCATCTTCTTTGCTAGTCTGTGTAAACCAGATTCAAGTTGATCTTGAAGTCACTGGACTTTGTTGGTGTTGATTTTGCTTTGATTTGTAGCATCTACACATCTTCATACCAAATCTCACCACTTTTAAATGGGTTTCTTGTTTCATTTTGGTTGAGAAAACCCTTTCTTGTTCCTGTTCTTTTCATCTTTTGGATTTACAAACTTTTTCTTCTGGTTTGGGGTTTTATCACTTTCAGTTCCTTTTTCAAGAAAAAGGGCACCTTTTTCTTGAAACCTTATCTACTTCTATCAATGAAGAATCCTTACACAACAGGGGTATGCCGAATTTTTGTGTTGATTCCATTCCTGTATTGGGTTGAATCCGTGAATGGAATAGGGGCTAATTGGGGAACACAGTCATCTCACCCACTGCCTCCAGAAACAGTGGTGAAGATGCTGGTGGATAATGGGATCCAAAAGGTGAAGCTTTTTGATGCTGATTATGGTGCATTAAGAGCTCTGAGTAAGTCTAGAATTGAAGTCATGGTTGGAATCCCTAATGACTTGCTTGCCACCATGGCTACTAGCACCAAAGCTGCTGAGAAATGGGTCTCAAAAAACGTTTCAACCCATCTGTCAAATAGTGTCAACATCAGGTCTCTTTCTATATATATACATATACATATCTGTTCAATCTTTGAGTTAATCCTACATCTATATTACTGATAGTTTTGATTCTGTTAACTATAATTGTTGTTTGGGTCATTCTTTGAATGGAAAATTGATCAATTTAGTGTTGGAAGCTAAAGTTTGGATTGAAAGGCTTGATTTTGGAGCCAGTTTTTAGGGTTTTGAAAGAAGAAAAGGAGACTTTAATGTCATTATCTTCCATATTCTATGTAGATCATGAGTTTGGTGACCTTTATAGATGGAAAAAGGTTGTAACTTTTTAGCTATGGTTGAGGTTCATATGTACTTCATCGGTCCGAAAGATAGCACTTTGAAACCCATTAAACCGTAGCTGCAATTATGTTTAATCCATGGTGTGTATCGATAAGCCATTAGGTTGGTTCATATAAGGTATTCGGTAGAGTGTTTTCGGGTTGTCAGGCAAAAAGTAGATAGTTTTTTAATAATGTTTTGGCTGATAAACTAGCTGTTAGCTGATAAACTAGCTGTTGGCTGAAGTGAGCTAGCGTATAAACTAGTCATGTTTATAGAAGTTTGAAATTCTTTGGGATTTGTTGCTATCGATGTTTAATACGTTCGATAATGATTCCATATAACGATCTTATGCTTGAAAGTTGTTCTTGACTCGGGTTTTATCGCCCTTTCTCAGATTTAGAATTTGGTTTTTGTCGTTACAGATATGTGGCTGTGGGGAATGAACCGTTCTTGGCAACGTATAATGGTTCCTTTTTAAGAACCACTTTTCCGGCTCTTCAAAACATCCAAACCGCTCTCGTAAAAGCCGGACTTGCGAACAGAGTTAAAGTCACCGTCCCACAGAATGCAGACGTCTACGAGAGCTCGACTGGGGTCCCGTCGGGCGGCGATTTCCGAGCCGACATCCATGACTATATCTTCCAAATCACCAAGTTCTTGAATGACAATGGGTCGCCCTTCACAGTCAACATCTACCCATTCATAAGTCTTTATATCGACTCGAACTTCCCCGTGGAGTATGCTTTCTTCGATGGTCAGGCAACCCCGGTAAACGATGGTGGGACAACCTACACCAACATGTTTGATGCCAATTACGATACCCTCGTGTGGGCCCTCCAGAAAAACGGGTTGCCAAATATGGGAATCATAGTGGGAGAAATCGGGTGGCCAAGTGATGGCGATCGAAATGGTAATAACGAGTATGCTCAACGGTTCATGCAAGGGTTCATGACTCGAACGGCTGGCGGGAAAGGGACGCCGATGAGACAGGGACCGATTGAAGCATATCTATTCAGTTTAATCGATGAAGACGAAAAGAGCATTCAGCCCGGGAACTTCGAACGACATTGGGGAGTGTTTTACTACGACGGGCAACCGAAATACTCATTGAACCTCGGAACAACCACCACCGGAGCTCTTGTTCCGGCCCGGGACTTAAAGTATTTACAGAGAAAGTGGTGTGTGTTGAAGGATTCAGCTAAGATGGACGACCCCTCTATATCTCAGTCAGTGAGTTACGCATGTGCACTCGGCGATTGCACGAGTCTTGGGTACGGAACTTCTTGTGGCGGTTTAGATGCCCAACAGAACATTTCGTATGCTTTCAACAGTTATTACCAGAAAAACAATCAGCTCGATGAGGCTTGTAAGTTCCCTAATGTTTCAACCGTCACGAAAGATGACCCTTCGACTGGGACCTGCAGGTTTGGGATCATGATCGAGCCATATTACAGTGGCGCTCATAAACTGCTCGGTTCAGGTGGGTACGTTGCAGGACTGGCTTTGTTGTTACTTACGGTCCTGTAAATGACTGCCGTTGTTGTATGCCTCAAAAACGTGTGATCTTGTTATGGTGAAGAGCATCATTCCAATGGAAATTTTGAGCTCTTCCCTTTTGTATGCAACTTTTGGGTTTCATTTTGCTTTCAAACTATTTCCATGGCCATCTTCTGAAACGAAAGTTGCATTATCCAACTTAAAAAAGGTAATCTTTTGTAGCATTTGCCGGTGGTTTTAGCCTTCTAGAATTCATGATTATTCATTATGAATAGTAAATGACATACTTGATTATTCATCATAAATAATACATGAAATAACTGGTTTCGACTCAGTCCATTACAGTCCAATGAACGATGGGGAAAAGTTTCCTCCAGTATGATCTTATTTACTACTACAATGATGTACATTTACAAAGCTATAAATATGGGAATGGGCTCTCTACAAAACTCCTGTTTTTCTTTTGGTGCATCATCACTAAATTCTTAAGGCGAATTAGGCACAGAAAGAGTATCAGCCAGTCCCCGGGCCATGGTTTCGTGCGGGAAGAATGTTACACACAAACCTGAAAGGATTATCACAATCTCGAACAGAATGATAGCAGTAGTTTGATGACAACCAGACACCAGATAAACGGCCACGAGAGGGCAAACAATTCCGCCTACTCTACCCACGGAACTCGCAACTCCAACACCAGTAGCCCTCATGGAGGTTGGATATATCTACAGAAAGAAGCGTGTAAACAAACATAGGATGGACCAAAGTCAAGATTGTTAGATTCAAGAGTATGTATGTATGTATGTATGTATATGTACCTCTGGAGCATATATATTGGCAACGGTGAAAGTTCCGACGATGAACATACGGGATCCAAATAACGAAATCGTTGTGAGAACCTCGAATTGATATGAAAGCAGTGGTAGAAGGAATATGAAGCCTATGAAGAACATGAGTTCCATGGAATGCTTGCGGCCAATCCTGTCCACTACAAATGCTGAAAAAACAAGACCAGGAACCTCTGGAAAGAGACAACAACAGACATCATGTTATATTAGTGCACCAAACCAAACCAAACCAAACCAAACCAAAAAGCGGCCTTATCCCACTTGAAGGTGAGATCACATGCCGGGAGGGAGATGTAGCAGACCAGACCTCTATCCCGGCGGGTAAAGTGGTTGTTTCTGTCTGAAAATAATTATATAGCATTCATATTATATATAAAGAGAAGATGTGCTACATACCTGCCAAACTGGTGATGAAAACATCTCTATAGGTAGAATCTTGAGAATCGGTGACTGAAAATGAAGTCAGTGAGCTACATTGGGTTTGCCCATTGCTCAGTTGTGAGGTCAGCAGTATGATCCCGTAGTATGAAAATGCATTTCCAAAAAATACCCCCCATAATAAGAAGGTGGTTTTAATCAAATTTGGCGAGAATAGCATCCATAGGGTTGAGAAGCCTGTTTTAGAAGAAATCGTTTTGCTTGTTTTCGGAGAGAGCAAATAGGTATCTTCCAGTGTATCAAGTTCATCGTCCGAACTGGCAATTTGATCAGAAAGAAGGAACCCAGGAGGAAGTTGTGTTTGGTTCATCGCTGCTGCTCTTTTCAGGATATCATGAGCTTCAGTTGTTTGACCTTTCAAACATAAATATCTTGGGGATTCCGGTACAAGACCATAAAAGATGAGAGCTGCCAAAGTAGGAAGCGAAGATATTGCAAGCAACCACCTCCATCCTAGACGGGGCATGATGATCTAAACAAGAAATAAGTATATAAACTTATATTAATTATTATTCAGTATTCGCACAAAAGGTTTGTATTGCCTGGTTTGAAGAGCTCTTGCCAAATGGAGAAATGTTAATACTTCCTCCGTCCCAAAATAAGGGTCCACATTTCTATTTTAATTGGTTTTAAAATAAGTGCCAACATTAAAAAGTTAATGCCTATTTGTTAATTCTACCTTCAGATGTAGAAATTCATTACACCCTCTATTATTTAGGGTAAAATTGTCATTTTATATATTTCAAACTTTTTTTGCCTTTTCAATTGTGGACACTTATTTTGGGGACGGATAAAGTCTTCCAAAATTCCAAGCAAAAATGTAACTGAAGATCAGCAAGTGATATACCCAAGCAAGAGAAGCCTCAACTATCGTTCCTATCGTCCAGAAAGTTGCAAAGATAACCATCCAGGTGCCTCTGCTTGGAGCAGGAACAAACTCCAGAAACCAAGAATTATAGGTGGGCCCGCCACCCAAACCGATGCCTCCTATGCAACGAAGAATGACCAATGAAATATAGTTTGGAGAGAAAGCACTTAAAAGTGACGCTCCACTAGTCACAATAGCGATACTCAGAAGACCCTTTCTATCGAAGGAAAATGCAGGCAACCAGTTGTTATTAACACCAATATAAATGGAACTCTTACAAAACACAGACAGAATCAAGTTCATGTATAAAAAGAGAAGCAACTAGCAACAACTATCATATTCTAGCCAGCCAAAAAAAGTTAAACAGCAATGCAAGAAAAAAAAAATAAGGGGAAAGAGTATGCAGGTCGTAGAATCAACTCCAGTGTATGGTCCATATGGTCATCTTGGCTTCAGGCCAACTGGGGAAACCCAAATTAGAACTTCTCCCTGAAGGACTTCAATGCAACAAATAATAAGAAACACAAGGACCGAGGGACAGATGGACAAAATACATGGCTTGATATGGCCATTTGCAGGTTTGTTTGACCACAGGGAAATAACTCATGTTTTCTCAGAAGCCTACTCAAATATTCTACAACACAACAGATCACTACATTGTTCAACCAAAATTGCCTTGTAGTAATTATATATTTTACATAATTCAGCAGCAGGCTTTGCCCCATTGGCATCAGATGGCCTTAAGATTTGGACTTCAAGCCTCATAAGAGGTGGTTGTGGTGGAACCTTTTTTTTCCGTTGACGCGGCATTGGGGGGGGGGGGGGTTTGATTGATAAGCCATTCTAATACAGGATACTGGCCATCAAATAGTTCTGTCAAGGACTCTATCATGCTACATAAAATTTAGTTGGATGACTAGTGTCTTGAGAGATTTCCATGCCCCATTTTTATCCTATTCTTTAACATCTTTATGTAGTTTTTATAATTGTTTCAGCACAGTTAAGACTACAACATAATGGAAGACAGAAATACAATGAAGAAATATGAGTAGGTGGAGAAGAATTTCACCTCCTTCCATAGTTATCCGAGATGACACCCCATGAATATGCTCCAATAAGCATACCAACAAAAACCACAGTTGTTATTAGGCTCTCTTCAGTAGATGAAAGGTTCCACTCAGACCTAACTGACGGTCCAATGAAAGACAGAATCATGACCTCCATTGCCTCAGCGATCGAACCAAGACCTGCATAAGCAATTATCCACCCTTGAAACTTCCCAAACCCAATGGCTAGAAGTGCTTCATCTAATGTATATGCAGATCCCTGGTCTGTCATCTACACAGTTTAATCTCGTATCAGAACAGAGATAAATTGTAGCTAGAAAAGCCACCAATGATGGTATATTCATTCATACATGGTGGAGTGAAAAAGATCTAATTAGAACCTGTGTCATCAATGTGTTACTAACAGAATATATCAATTCAAAACTTTGTACTGTTTGTCAACAGAGGTAACTGTCTCAAACTAGCTCATTACAAAGAGATGTCAATGATAAAAAATTGTTTCAATGAGTTCTTCCTCTTGGTGCAGGCTAAGCCAAGATAAATAAAATGTAGTTGAAAAAATATTATCGTAAATTACTAGTAGCAGCAGAATGCTCTCCAGTTCATCCAATACAAGTACCATGGTCATCAATCATCATTGGAGCACTGGTAAACACTACTAATAATTGAAATCTTTAGGTCCCTCTTGCACACAGGGTTGTAGCAGTGAACCTATTAGCATTACTTGTGGATGTTGGCTTAACCATCATAGATGAAGAGCTGAAGAGACAGCAATTTAGAACAACTGAAGTTCCATTGTGGTCAGACTCAATGCTTTCTATATACTTATATTCCTAGTTTGCTTTAGGAGTGCTTTTCCTGGTTGTTTATCCCTTTAAAAGCCCTTTATTAGCTACTTTTTGCTCCTGTATCCTGTTTATTCACTTTTCTGTGGTCTATTAAAACAACTTTACAGCCTTTGCACATCAAGTTATTCATCAGACACAGTTACTTAACTCCTGTTCACATTCTGTAGTCAGAACTAACCTTGCTTTGAAATTTTAGTAGTTTATGTCCCATTAATATTAAAAACTAACACATGTATCTTGGCTTGCATTAATGATTGATTTCTATGCAAAAACTTGAGAAAAAAAAAGTCAAAGTAGCGACATCCCATGCTTGCAAAGCATAGGATATTCAGCAGCATATCAATCCATGAATATAAAGCTCATTCAAGGATCTAAAACTCTTATCAGCTGTAAGGACTAAGGACCATGATAGCTAAGTGTCAGTTTAGTGTTTAACTCGTGCAAGATCCAAATTTCTGATCCTTAGAAACTTATAGGTATGCTTTATAATGAAATAACAAAATTTCAGAACTTGGCTCCCTGTGGGAGTGGCCCAAAGTATATGTTTCAACAAAGACTGCATATCAGAAATTTCATCATGAAATTCAAATAACCATGATTGAGTAGCCACTATAACCAATTGTTGGACAACAATAAAACAAATTAGGCTTTAATCTCAAAATTTCTTTGAACACAGATATGTGTGGCTCTCCAGAAATGTAGCACTGCTTGGCATAACCAAGCTACAACATCAACGGTATATAATGAAAAATCTTATTCCACACTAAGCTATATATGGCAAACTAGCTGATAAGCTAGCTGCTAAACTGGTCGTGTTTCGTAAAACCTTATGATAAGCTAGATGACATGTAAAATTACCTAATAGGATAGGGTTCTTGGTCACTTATGCAAAACATAAGGGGCATACCAATCAAGAATGCCCAAGGAATTCCAAGAATTCCAATTTTTTTGGTTAACAAAAAGAAGTTAACACATTGAGTTTCAAATGTAGTTGAAATAACTGAATTTTGGGTTGTTCGATCAAATAAGGGAAACTCATTGAGACATAATTCTATCTGGATAGATTTCTCGAGATATTTTCTTACGAAGTTTTGAGGCCCTTCAAACTTATTGAAATGTTACCTAAAGTAGCTTTCAAAATGCTAGTTTATAGCGTACCGAACGGGCTTTTCTATAAGCTCAAAAAAATAAGCTAGCTTATTGTTGAAATTATAACATTCTAACACAGGCAAGAGGCTACATGATTTGGGCAGCGACCTAGGGTCGTGGTTTGCAGATCACATAAGGGATTGGAGCTCTCGGTACACAATCAGCAAGGGAGCAACATGAAGTGATCACCTCGCATCTGGTCATTGCATATGTGCAAATTGGTGTCTGAGCAGTTAACGTGACCTTTAGGTCGCTTAGGAAGTCGCATAGGCCTTCAGATGGGATAAATTAAGGGTTAGGGTTCATTTTGTTTAATAAGAGCATTTAAAACGTCAAGGTGATCTCTCCCTCTCCATATTCGAAATAGATAGGTGTTTAGCTTATGTTTGTTGGTTGTTATCCTTCAGCTTACAGGCAAGCTTTTGTTTGTAACCTATCTACTTATTTGAATAAATACATCATCCAGGGTTCATTGGGAGGACATACACAGTTGTAAGGCCGTGCAACCTCGTTATATGCTTGTGCCTTAACATTATTGTTTTGTATGTTTGTTATTATTGTCGTGGCACACCAAATTCATTCGTTTAATCCGTCTTGTTTCGAATTCAGTTTGCACACATCTGACCTAGATTTAAGACCTTAAGTGCCGGCTTTCAGTTAAAATTCCCTAAACTTATGGCTGCCCAACATGACCCGCTCCAATTGGGGACGGTTTCAAGTTATCGAACATCTTTTCATATCAACTTAAAAAGAAAAGAAGTGTTAGAATCCAATCAATACACAGCATTTAGTGTTGAAAACACAATCACTCCAAAAGTCATGCCTCCACCACATCTTGATAACTTGATTATCATCATAATCACATACCGAGAAGATCGCCAATAAAAAATTAACTCCTCAGAGTATTCATCTTACGCTCGTAAATTGAAATACTAAACTAAAAACTTGGCTTAATTGAGTCAAAACTTGAAATACTTCCCGAACGCAAAATCGAAAACCGATTTTGTTGCAAATGTAACACCAACATTATTCTATGAATAAAACATGCTCAAGCGTAAATCAGTCTTTCGTGGGTAATTCGTTGAGGGAAACAAAACATTACAAGATTTAAGATCAAAATTCTTGTGAAAAATAGAAATCCTACTAGTACAGCATACCTTGAAGGAGCAGGAACTGAAAACCAGTCAGAGCAGAGGCGGAGTCCACTCACCTCACTCCTCCAAGACGCACGCAGCTGAGGTTGAAGAAGAACGATATGGTTGCTGGTTGCGTATGTGTGTGGAATGAAAAACAGACGCGTAGCCAATATGGTTAAGGTGCACATGTGCGTCATTATTCCCAAATTTGCAATAGCAGGCAATAAGATCGTCGGGTCAACGTGTACGCCTATTTCAGTGAATTACGGTTTAGTCCCAACGGTTTGGTCCCAATTGCAAAGTGGGTCCTTAAAACTTTATTTATTACGGATAAACCCATAAGGTTTGCATTTTGTTTTGAAATTAGTGTCGGGACCAAACAACCATCCACCTCTCGGTTAAACGTGAGGGCATTTCAGTCCCTTTTCCATTTCCCTTCATTTTTTCTCCGCCATTAACTCTTTGCTTCGCAAGAGGTTGAATTTAGGTAAAAGGCCCTTGTCGGCCACCACTTGATGACGACGGAACGCATCGTCAATAAAAGAAAAGGGTCCTCGAGTTGGACTTAGTGGGAATGGTAGGGGTTCGGCATGTCCCTTGCTTGAGAACTTTTTGAGTAGGGCGCTGGAGGTCCCTCAATTGCTCAAGGAACAAGATGAAATAATGCTTTTGTGGAACGYCTTCTGGCGAGGCTTTGAGATTAAACCAATATCTTTCTATTCAAACAAAATAGAATAGATTGGATTAGCGAGATCCGTTTTCATCTGAACCCCATGCCCTACCTTACTACAACACAAGGACAAAAGGGTGAAGGTTGTGAAGGTAGCCTTGTTATCCAGCTAGATGAAGGATCAAGGAAATCGAGAGCAGTCAAGTACTTAGCCAGAAAGGCAAGTACATCGTAGGCACTACCCGACTTGTTTCGGTATTGCATATAAGTACAAGTTCACCCAATAGAAAAATATGAAAAAAGAATGGGATTTCCTCTCACGCGAGATATAGGACGGCCCCTTATTCCCTAGTCAGCTTTCTTCTTGCCAAATAACACGAGTTGTTGGACCTCGGTGTTCAAAAATAACCAATGAAGTCTTTATCTCTCAAATTGGCATGCTTATTTAAACCATACTTGTGAGAGTGACTGTCTTACGCTACAATAGCTACTGTCTTATTGTGTACACGAACTGTGTGAGACTGTAGCTACCCGACCCCAAGGGAGGTACTTGTTACTACTAGAAATTAGCGAACTAGCCTAGTTGACAAGGCATGGCATGAATGGCAGGATGCTAAATCGATTCGCCCTTGCCTCTACTCAGTGACCCCGCGATCGCCCTCTGAATGATAAGAATAAGGTAAGGCTTGAAGATAAGTTTTGTACTCTATTAATTTCTCAGTCACTCTAGTCGGGTGAAGAACATCATATCAAAAACAATTAGCAACAAATTTATGAAACAAAACCTAAAACCAAACTCTAAATCAAACCTAGAGACAATTTATGACCAAGTCCACCTTCATCATCCAACAACAAAGATGAGATCCAAATAGAAACCTTAAGTAAACCATGTTTTCAATGCTTTGGATGATAAACTTCGTTTCTGTCGATGATGGCTAACACTAAGTAAACCATGTTTTCAACGTTTTCGAGTAGCGCCCTAAGATCACGGTTCCGATGTCTAACTCTCTTCAAGTTTCCACCACAATACCTAAGGTCCCGGAGCCTGAACCATACAGATTCATCTCCGCAACACCCTGACCTTAATGACTACTTACACACCATAGAGATACACTTACAAGCCAATGGTCCTGAGGTCCGACTCCACACGAGTGCATCCCCAAAATACCCTTGACGACTTAGTGTCAACTCTACTTGGCCAAAGCCTCAAAATAATGGTCTTAGAGTCTGAATCAACATGAGATCACCTCTGCAATACCCACGGTGCTCCAACCCACACGGGCTCCTCTCTACAATACCGGCTACAATCCTGGAGTCCAACCCATATTTGTTCCTCTTCGCAATACCAACACAACTAAGCTCAACCACTCTAGGTCTATCGCTCGTATGGGCGCCAAACTTAATCACTTCAAGTCTATTGCTCATATCGACGCCAAGCTATAAAACAGGGATAATGAATGCATTTTCAAACCAACAAACTGATTTCAATATCTATGGATCCATTATATTACAGTCAAAATTACACGACACTAAATGAATGATTAACGCACCCAAAATTTGTAATATATCAAGTAAATATGTCATAATTGCATATAATTAATTCCAAAGACTCAACATAGAACAAAATATACTGGACAATTGTCCTCCAAGACTCATTTGAGTCAAAACTGAGCCAAAATCTCAACAATAAAATTGACTATTCAACAAAGTCATCATAAACATAAAACACATTTAACCAAGTGAAAACATACCATTTATCTCTAAAATACTTTAAAACACAATAATGTGTATTTTTCAAATGGTTTACAAAACTGAATATACTAAAAATGTGTTAATCATCAAATAGATTCCAAAAAGGGCAATAAATCATCAAATCTCCATACATTTTGGTTTATTTATCAAAATGTCTAGAAGTCCCAAATATTGGCATTTAATAAGATTTATATACCAAGAGTACCAAAGATGCAAATTTTATCAAACAACCAACACATTTTATGAATATCAAGTAAACATCTTTAAGACACCGAAATACAGTTTTTTGGCATGTATAAGTTTTTCACAAAGCAACTTGAACTCACCTTGCTAGATTTAGGCTAAATCTGAGTTTTATTGCAACCTTCAGCTTCCTTTGGTAAAGGCTTTAGATCCACAATCATCTATTACTAGAACCTTTATCCAGGTCACAAACAAACCTAAAATACACCAAGCGTACCCCAAAATCAGATCCATTATCAAAACTCTAATTATTGTAAAACTCCCAAAAATCATACCTCTTTAAGGATGGGGAGATCCCAACAACAAGATCTTGAAACTTTTTAGGCTAGACCTTCCAAAAGCTCTCTGAGACTTCCAAATTTTGGCCTTAAAGCTACCAAGGTTGACCGTGATAATGAGGAGAGGAGAAAGGGGGAGAAAATCAGAAAAATAATGCAAATGAGGGTTGGAACTCGGTTCAAGAGAGGTTGAATATCGGGCGGGTTATGGCGCGTCTTAGGCTGCCTGCCCAAGCAGCCCAACCTTCCCATGCCCCACACACATACACCCGGGCGGGTCTCATGCAGCTAAGGCCGCATCACGGCCGCGTTCTACATTGTTTCTCCCACATGAGCGTAGACCAAACAGAGGTTAACGTGCCTTTGGAGTGAGTTTATTTGCCGGTAAGGCACCTGGCTACTCCAAACGACCTCTAGTCCCACCGTTAACTCCACGAACTCTCCTAAACAAACCGGGGTTGTCCCAAACACTAACTAGGCGCTAAAAACAACCTTAGGGGCGGAATTTATGAGGTTCCCGAATATTTATAAAATATAAGATTTATAAAATTTTACAGGTGTTACATAAAAAACCTAGTTCACTCTAAACATAACAAAAACACTACCTATTCTTACATCAACAAAAAATTTGAGGTGTTTTTCCAGTGATTTTCTATGACTAGGGATTTCTTCATCACCTTAAATCATTTTGGTGTCGATTTTACATTTATTTCATCATGAAATAGCTAAAATAATTTTTTTATAAAGTCTTATGAGCATCAAATAACCATTGTTAACATCTTCGGTTCTGATAAAAATACATCTCGATTAAAATATATCAGATGAAAGCAATTACAAGTTAAGAAGGTGAATTTTATTCATACCCTTTATATAGGTGGGATAAAAATAAGGTGTATGTGAGTGAGGTGTGTATGAATAGTAACCCCCATTAAAAATAGTCGCATATTCAGTATATCACTACCAAAAAACCCACTTTTTCCGGTGGCCAAATCCGCCGGAAATCCGCCGGAAAAAGGTATTTCCGGCGGATTTCCGGCGGATTTGGCCGCCGGAAAAAGGGGCGCCGGTGATTGGTTTTCCGGCGGTATTTCCGGCGGATTTTCCCCGTTTCCGGCGGATTACGGCCGCCGGAAATTATTCGCCCGTTTTAAAAAAAATCTTGATTACCGCCGGATCAATCCGCCGGAAATTGTTGAAAGTCAATAAAATGTTGACTTTTTTAGCGTCCGCCGGAACGCCGCCGGAAATCCGCCGGAAAATTACCGGCGGATCAATCCGCCGGAAATCGGCGCCGGAAATGCTGACTTTTCTAGTAGTGTATATGTATGTAGAGGCACATTCTTTTATTAACCACTATATGGTACAAATCACTAACCGGAGTATTTTTGTCCTTTTCATATATTATAATACATTCCTTAATTATTTCAGTTAATTTAATTATCACAATCCTTAATTATCTTATTCAGATATCATTTTGAAACAAAACCATAATAAATTTTTAAACAAGAATCATTTCTTCATCTATTAATTTTAAACAAAACTCATTATTTTGTTTATGAAACTTTTGGTTTAATATATGGACTTCGGTAAAAAATTTGAAACAACCAAAGTTCATACATCAACCAACATTATGATTTTAAATAAAAATCATTGTAGAATTTTTGAAACAACTGAAGTGCATACACAAACAGAAAAAAATTGAATTCCAAAAATAACCGCATTTAAGAGATAAATGAAATTAAAACCAAATTTAAGAGATAAAAAAAGAAATTTATTTTAAAAATAACTGAATTTATTTTGCAAAAATAAGTCACAATTTTTGTTCCGATAATACCTTTCATTTAATTTAATTTAATTCATTTTTTTTTTCATCAATTTATAACCTTCAATTTAACCATAATCGTCGATAAAAAAATAAAGTTTATAAAGTTAGTACGAATCAATTGGTTAGCAAATGATTAATGCCTAAATGGATTCTATATATATATATATATATGTGTGTGTGTGTAGGGGCTCATTAAAGGGAGAACCGATTAGTTCGTGGTAACCGTAAAATCCAATGTGAACCATTTGTTTGAGATATTTAAGGATATTTCTTAAATAAGCTAAAAATGTAATATAATAATTTTATTTTTGACAACTAATCAAAATATTTAATTAATTTTTTTAGAAGGAAATATGCAATTAAAATTAGTTACCTAATATATATCGTATTTTAAAGACGTTTATGAATCAAAGTATATCATAGTAATAACGCTCACAATGTTTCACGTGTATCACAATGTATTTTTTTTTATTTTATGAAATGTATCATAGTGTGGATTTTCGTTATTTTCATTGTTTTACAAAGGGTATTACATTGTGCATCTTGTATGTATATATGGGTATCACAGTGAATCGTTTGTAGGTATCACAGTGTATATCTTGTGTTCACATAAGGTTCATCGAAATAAGGTTTGTCGAATAAGATTCGCCGGAGAGAGGAAAGATGAGAGAGGATATTTATAAAATCATTAAAATGTCCTTAATTAACATTTTAAGCTAAAATTACTAAAATTATTAATTTCTTTTAACATTTAATTTATGGTTAGATTTTACGATTACCACAAACAAAACAGTTCTAATTTAATTAAACTCTTTATATATATATATATATATATATATATATATAGGGTTTATTTCAAATACAACCTATCACATTTGTACAACCAATGCAACCCAATAAATTGAAATATTTATAGAAATGATTAGAGTTCATTTATTATGATTTAAATATTTATGGAAGATGAATACGGTTCATTAATTATGATTAATACTTTATATTAGGAAATAATCAAAACCTCTATAAAATCACATATTAATCAAATGAAATGGACGGTTAAGATTGGGTTGTATTGGTTGCACAAATGAGAAGGGTTGTATAATAACCAACCTCTCTCTCTCTCTATATATATATATATATATATATATATGTGTATATGTGTATAAACAAAGTAAATTAGGGTGTGAACGGGATATTGTCAAGGCAAGAATTAAGTTTAGAAGAGGCATGATAAGTCCCTATATTTGGTGACTTTGTGATTTAAATGTTTGACTAATTTACTTACTTTAAAGTATATATACAAATATTACCAACATCTTATACCTAAAAATGTGCTAACAAATTAATTAAATCGATAGTGAGGTACAAGTTGCTTGACAGTTATTGAATGGTTTAGTATAGGATGATTAAATGGTCAGAATGATTAACATGCTCTTATGATATAGTGCAAAATAAAATATGGTTGTTTGATAATTGTTTCAGAATGAAATTAGGGCGCTGAATGGTTAAGAAAAGACCCAATATACAAAATCATACAGAGGGTTTTGGAAACCATTAAGAGACATATTTTTTCTTGCCAAATAAGATTTATCTCTTAACTATTCAGAGGTTGATTCTTAATGAAACTATTCAGAGATAAACAAACAGCCCCTTAGGACAGTATAACAAAATTGGCCTTGTGGGATGTCTAGATTGTCTAAATATCCTAATAGGATACTTTATAGAACTTAGGTTTATAAGACCAAATTATAAAACGTCTTATCTAAAAGCATGACAATTGGTTTATACGAGAATTTTGAGAATTGTTTTATAAACCCATCTTTTATGAGGACATTTGTGTTTTATAGGACACTTTTCAAATAATGTCGTATAAAATAGTCAATAAGACATTTTATTTTAAAAGCGTTCTAAAAAAACTTATTAAAACATCTAGAAGCATTATCCGAACCTATTGTAACACTTTTAGATTTGATGTTTTTTGTTTGGTCCTATAAACATAAATACTATAAATTATTTATTTAGGACGCTTTTTAATTTTAGACGTCTTATAAAATCAATTTTATTATAGTGGTAAAAAAATTGAACTACGTCTCAATTTAAAATATTACTTTGACTAATCATTTAAATGCTCACAATTGTAAAGTCATCTACCCCTTTAGCTTTTTGACTCATGGGACTTGTGATTTTTACACACCGAACATTCTGGTGGTTGAAATAAGCTAAAAGTGAGCTTTAGAAAGAAAAAAGAAAGTCAAAATATTGATACAAGTCAAAGTTCAAAATTCAAAATTATGGCTTCTTTTTATAGAGGTTGAAAGAAAGATAATTCTTCAACCAACCATAATGGTGGCTGATTGGTTTGAATTTGACTTCAAAGGTTAAAAGTACCAGAAGGTCACAGGTTCAAATCCAAGGAGAAATAAAAATCCCCTTGTGCCACGGAGGTTCAAATGCGGTGACTCCGGGCTATCAACAAAGCAGATGGTCGTCCTGGGATTAGTCGGCTCGCATAACGGGTTGGATATCTAGGTTAATAAAAAAAAATTATTCTTCGAGTGTTATCAAAATACATCTAAATGTTGAGTTTGGTCGAGACTAGACTTTGGTTGAAAAAAAGGTTTGATTGAACTTTTTTAGGTTGGGGGTTTTCAGACGATCCTACGTCCGAGCATCCCCTAGTATTTCAGACCCTTGGGATTTGAGGGTTAGCTTGGATCGGGCTTCAAGAAAAAGCCTGGGTCTAGATCGGGAAACCCTAAAAGAAACAAGCTTGTATATATCATTCGTCGCCTTTCTATGGAGGTTAATTATAATGGCAGAGTGCGATGATGGCTCGAAAAGTTGCAGGATGGATGTTGTAGTGGATGGGCGACAAAGGCTAGATAATGATGGCTCCAAATTTTCTTCCATGAAGACTTACTTAGGGAATGTGCTCTCTATCCCATATGGTCAAGCGAATTCAGACCAACATAAAGAGATGCCACTTAGCCAGGCGGCTAAGATGCTCCACGATTTTGTTGGTGGGGCGACCACAGAGGAGCATTTTAGAGGGCTCGTTGGTTGGGTTGAGTTGCACCGACCCAAGCCAACGGTTGCAAAGATTTACACTACGATGGAAGAAGAAGATGGGGAAGCGAGAGTTGTGTCATATCTGTTGGTATTTTTTTTTGAAAAAAATCCGATTCTACCAGAATAATTGTGATAATAAAACTGTGATATCTGCATGATACACATTCAGGGTATTGATTTCTAAATTTTGCATTATGGTAGTCGAATTGTGATAAATGTGTCATAAATAATCAAGTTCATGTCCACTTGAGTTTGCGTTGTGATATATGTGTGATACACATACAGGATATTGATTTTTCGAATTTGTATTATGGTAATCGAAAACAGTGATAGACGTGTAATACCCAAACAGGGTAATGATTTCATGTGATATTCGTATTGTGGTAATCATGTGATATACAAGGGCGAACCACTGTCCCTTACTGATTCGAAGTCCGTATGTGTTGTATGTGTGATATTTAACACATACATGCCTTTGTTTCTCGTCTTCCTCAACGCCTCCAATTAAGACGACCCCCTTGTTATACCCTAAATTTATTGCTCCTTGTGATATTATATGTTCCCAGTTTTCTTATAATACTACTCACTATCGACGATCGGTGATTACATGATTATGACTTCCTCGATGAACAATCTTATCGTGTTATTTGATTTTGCATTCTTGTTTCCAATTTTCCCTCTGCATGTCTTTAATATTTTTAAATTTTTTAATATTTATTTTTATGTTAAAAATCCCTCAAATCTTCTTAAAATGTTATTTAAAACACAATATTTGGCTTACAAATGTTTTCGTAAATCATAGGTGTTCTCGTTTGAACCGTTCCATACATACATATATATATATATATAGAGAGAGAGAGAGAGAGAGAGAGAGAGAGGGAGGGAGGGAAAAAACCATGCGAGAAGTTAAACCTTTTGCAAAAATGCAAGAATTTCAATATCATATATGATTACACTTCTTTGGATGGGTTCAATCTTATATTATTAAGCATATGTGTTGTCAATATAACATGTATTTAATCATATACGATTAAGTTTGTGTATTATGCATGTAATCATATATGATATCGCATCTTTTCGTCTTCTTGTAAAATATTTAAGTTCTCGTTTGGACATGCTTCATATATATAATATATATGGAAATGTTCAAATGAGAACACTATTGTTTTATGAAAATGCGAGAACATTTAATGGCTTCCATATTGTTTAACCTATATTTATAATTAAAAGAAAAAGAAGTAAATAATTAAAGATAATAATGTGATTTCATATTTATTTGTATTATCCCTAAAATCACGTACTGATGATATATTCATCGATCATAATGTATCATAATATTATCACATTATTATTACAGCAAAATCACATAATGAACCGAGATTGTGGATGTGATCATCACTAATATTTGATTATCACAACATTATAACATCATTGTCACAGCAAAATCGTAAAAAAAAAAAATCATATCAATAAATCACAACATAAGAAGTCTGATTATATTAAAGCATTATCAACATTATTATCACAGCAAAATCAGATAATTATCACAATGTTATTACATCATTACTGACAACGGACTCATCGACATAAAAAATATTTGATAATAATAACAACATTTAAGAAATAAAGACAAAATTAAGATAACATAATATTGTTGACATATACTAGTTTATTTATTTTTTATTTTAATTTTGTACAGTATTAAATAATTTGGAAGTCCAAAAATATTCTCATATTTTCATAAACTATGGACATTCTCATTTGAACCCTACCCCCACCCCCCTTCTCACACTCTCTCTCTCTCTCTCTCTCTCTCTCTCTATATATATATATATATATATATGGGATCACGTGAGATGAGCCTATTTTTGTGAGACCTGTGAGACCACTTTTTTACACTTAAAACTTAACAGCAAAACTCTGTGATGGTAAAAAAAACCGAACCTTCACAACAAAAGCACTATGAAAGTTTCCTTCATAGTGTTTTGCTGTGAAGTTTCAAGTGTAAAAACAGTGATCTCACAGGTCTTTTATATATATATATATATATAGAGAGAGAGAGAGAGAGAGAGAGAGAGATTTAATTTGTAAACCACATTCTTTGTACAAACTCATCAACCGATCATAATTTTTCATTTTGTTCATTTTTTTGTAATTATGAGAGATTGATTAATCATTTTTATTTTGGAGGATGTTGATCATGGATATTATCATCTTCATTATATTAATTTTAGATAAATACATGAAACAATTTCATTAAAATTTCATAAGTATTATATGAAACAACTTCGTCAAAAAAAAGTATCATATGAAACAATTTTCATAAGATTAAACAATTTAATAGAAAAAAAAATTATAAGATTAAACAATGAAATCGACGGATGAGCATGGTTTGCACCAGGGCCGGCCCTGGCCACGTGCAGCCCGTGCGGCCGCATAGGGCATCAAAGCCTAAAGAGGCATCAAGTTGTCATTTATTACTAGTTATGGGTTTAATAATTTGGGAATTGAACAACTGAACTTTAATTATAAAAACATTCCCAAAGCCTAGTAGTGATGAATACTGAATGCTCATCGTTGGAAAAAGTTGGAAAGTTGGAAAAGTTTTTGTTTGAGAGAGTTTTTTTCGCAGATGTAAGGAACGTTTTTTAATTGGAAGGGACGTGTTTGGAAAAAAAAAAAAAAAAAAAAACTTGCTTTCTATATAAAGTTCTTCCTATAAGTTTACCGAATAAGTCACTTTCTATATCATTAAGCCACTATGAAACAGTCATGCATAGTTGAACAAATAAGTTGTTAGTCATATTAAACTTATTAAGTTGCTAACAGATATACCATTAACCTTTAGTCGTTAGACTTGTAACTTTTGAGTTTTACTTTTTGCTTACTTGTGACAGTAATTTGAATATAACTTACTACTTTAGTTAAAAACTAACTATAGTTTTCCTTGTCTTTTAAGTCTCATATATTGAAATAAAGTTTATATTTTGCTAATTTCAATTTGGAAAAGGGAAAACTGGAAAAGAATGAAGCACGATCTTAATTCAAGATTTATCCTTTTATCATTTTATATTTTGTATTCGGGGTTTTGGTTTTTATGTTCCCCTCATTGTATTTTTTTTAGTATAATTAATAAAAATCAACATTGAGATGAGATACTTAGCTTGAATAGGTTCTAAACTTTTTAAAAATTGTATGTTTCGTTGTTTTATTGGCTTAAAAAAAATAAGCTTAGTGGCATTTTTTTATTATTTTCGCATAGGGCATTAAAAATCTTAGGACCGGCCCTGGTTTACACTGTTTATACAAATAAAGGTAGTTTGTATTTAATCGCTTCCCCCTCTCTGTATATATTCTTTACCAATATATATACCAATATCTATATTATCTTATAAAACAAATTTAACAAAAGTCAGAGTCTTAAAATACTAAATGACCAAGATACCTTTTATATCACTTTTTCACCCCCTTTTCTCCTCACATACACTCACCCTCTCACAACCAATTTTTTTAAAATTATAATTTTAAATTTACACTTTATAMYCCTATAATYAGTTAATTAATTTACTTTACGTCATTTACTTTTAAATGTTTCATTTTAAACCTTTATCAAATTAATATACATAATCGTATATCAATTAAAACATGTTTAAAAAATATATTTTTATTTTAACAAGTTACATCATTATAATCGTCTCGTTAAACCTTCGAAATGAGTCTAATATTGAATAGTTTTTGACTTTATTATATATTATATATTGTGAAAAAAATATTTTTAATATTTACGATTTATACTTTTATAGTTATTTATTTATATATATATATATATATATATATATACTATATATTTTGGGGTTAGGCTGTCCAAATTGCACTGTATAATATGTTCTGAAATAATATGTTTTTGGGTTTTTTTAGTCTTTTCATGGCTTATGATATGTCAAATTTGTAGTTTTCCTTATTGGTTTTGAGTGTTTATCTTAAAACTCAAATTTCTTGGTTCTTTGCTCTTGGTGTAAATCGAACAYATTTRTKGAGTCGTTTAAATATGTTGGATTTTAAATATATTGGATTTTAAACTGTCATACAATTTTTTTCATCGATAGTCTGTAATTGAAACCATCACTCTTATTTATTCAGATTGTATTAATATATAATGACCAAGTGTAACATATATCATCGTTAAACATTATCTTATAAAACCAGTGAAACTTCAAAATCATTAAAATTTCATGGCTCTCGCCACATTGCACAGATACACAACTAATATATACCAAACCAAACCTACAATTATCACGAGATCAAAAAATACTACATATATATTACACTCAATATTTAAACCATGCACGACTAATTGCTTGTAATTGGTCAACATATATCACTAATCCACCAACCCACCCGCACTTCCCCAAATTTCTAGAAACTGAGGTTTTAATTAAGTGTTAAATCTAAACAAGTATGAGTCCAGTTAACAGTTTTGGTGCTGGTTGTTGACATCAACCCAAATTTATTTCATTTTATATCATTCCTCTAATTAATTATTTATTTAATTATTTATTTTAATGATCCCATTCTAATACCATTCCTCCCACCCTCCAATTTGTAAAACTGCAAAAACCATCGTCTAATTCAATGGATTAAAATGAAAACATTAATTATTTGTGAGACGGTAAAAGATTTCATATATAAATCATTTAAAAAAAACTGATATGATGTGATAAATTATTCATATAAAACTAATACTGATATATTTGATTTTTCTAAACGTATCATAATTAATATCATAACACATAAAGCTTTAGCAACTACTATACAATTGTGAGATCGATGTAGTTGAGACTCGAGGGTTGGATGCTCCGATGTTGTATTTAACCAACAAATTTGTTAATGATGGAAGCGAGGAATCCTAGTAGTTCTAGGTTTTATGGATGATCGATGCTTTTTCACTTCCATCCGCTCCGGAGAGTCGGATGATTGTCTGGACTGGTTCTTTTGAGGGATGCCTATAAATTGCGCCAGAGGCAAGCAGGAATGCTGCTACCTACGAGACCCATCCAGAGGAACGGTTAAAACCAACAATAATAATAGAGTAGTATTATTTGTGCGAGTTTAATCATTGAAATAAACATCATTTACGACATCATCAATTAGGTATAAAATTAGGAACTTTTGACCAAATGCATTATCCATTTTAATCAAGATTGAAAAACAATTACAACCATCAAATTTGACTTTAACCATCAAAATGATCATTTTGCTAGTAGAAATTCAAAAAGATGTATTTTCTAGAGCTAAAAATATCTAATAGTCAGATTTTTGTTGACGGTTCCAGATGATTGACGTTATACCAATCGTTCGAGTCTCACGTCAACTATACTTGAGCATATTTTCAAAGGGTTTCAATTCTTTTACGAGTTTCTTGATAAGTCATCTCATGGTGTTGTACGTATTTTCACACTTATATGCTTAATATACATTCCATTAACATTACACATAGTCTTAATCCAGAAAGCCAAGCGATTTGGGTGGCACACATATATTACAGTGATAGTAATGAATGATGATTAGAAGCCAATGTATGATGGAGATAATGGCTTAAACACCTTCCTTCCTTTGGTCTCCACCAAATCCAAATGCTTTTCAAGGAGATGCATATAAACTATCCAATCTCCATTCTTCTTCACACTTGGCATTGGCATCACATATCCCGTTTGCCCACCCCATGGAAAATGATACGAACCGAAATCCGGCCTACCCCAACCAAAATCAACGCTTTCCACCGGAAACCGCTGCCCAGATGATACCACAACAGCTTCGCCGTCGGTTTCTTCCGTTTTCGTGTAAATCTTTGCAACCGCTGGCTCGGGCCGGTGCAGCTCGACCCAATCTATGAGTCCCCTGAAATGCTCCTCAGTCATTGCAGGACTCACAAACTTATAGACCATTTCAGCCACTTGGCTCAGTGCCATTTCCTTAAGCTCTCCCGAATTCGCTTCACCATAAGGGATGGAAAGTACGTTTCCAAAGTAGTTTTGCATCGAAAAACACTTGGTATTTGTCAAAGAAAGTTTGTCAAAATTCACCTGTTCTAGTCTTTCTCTCCCATCAACTACAACTCCCATCTTGCAGGTCTCGAAGCCATCATCACACTCTGCTATTATCTTCCATAAAAAGGCGATAAACGATAGAAGCTTACTTCGTTTTGGGTTTCCATTAAAACTTGAATTCGATTGAAGTTGATCGATGTCTTTGGCTTGGATGTAGTATATGCGGCTTACGAGGGGATTGGTCGGGAGATAAGATCTTGGTGGTGGGAGAGATGATACAGGGACGAATAGGGAATCGTAGACAGTGTCCATGAGAGGTGGGCGTCTGGGGTTAACCATGGAACGTCTGAAAGATGGAAGACATGATATCGGTCTGGATCGAGAAATTTCGGTCCATGCAGTCAAGAACATGTTTATTGAGTAGGCATCGCCGATTCGATGATCAAAGGTGCATCCAATTACCAACCCTCCACAGTTGAGCTCAGTCACCTACATATTACGACATCGGTTGCCAATTAAAAATAAAAGAAATAGAGATATAATTAATCAGATTGCATGCATGGCATCTCTTAATTTATTCATCACATCACATCCATGTTATCTAAATTCTCAAATTTCCTACTAACTTCTCCTACAAAGTTGATTAGTTATGTATAAAGAAATATTATTTTTTAATTGTCATCTATAGGTGTTGTTAACAGATCATGTGTCCGTTTGGTTTGAGTTTGGACTCTAAAGATCAAAAGTGCATGCGGGTTCTGGTTCGAATCCAAGGAGGAATAAATGTTTAAATTAAGCTTATATTTTTCACAAATACCTGAACAGTAAGAACACCTCGTTTTTTAAGTGGAACAAGTTTCCTCTCTACAGAATCATCTGGGTGGTAGAGATCAATGTTCTTAAGCTCAACATCAGCCTGGGCATGAATGAAATCCACACCACGGTTATTACAGAGAAGCTCCGGTTCACCATGGCTGTTCTGGACAACTTCTCCGGCGAACGGATAAAACGGTGCCAGGGCTTGTGCCAGTGATTTCTTGATGAGGTTCACTGGAGTGGTAATACTATCTTCATGAGGAATTGGGGATTTCTTGTAGCAGAAGAAAACTCCAACGTCCAATGGCGGAAGGAGTAGGTCTAGGTTTGACATGGATAACCAGTGGTCTTGTACTGGCAATGCGGCTGCGATGGTGTCTCTCTGCTTAACACTCAATGAGTAGCTTCTTCCACATGAACCCATTGTGTATGGGTACACCAAGGGTCCGTCTTCACTCTTGAGGAAGAAGGAAGCGACGACTTAGAAGTGTGTTCAAAAACGATGTGTGTGTGTGTTTCTGGGAGAGGGAAGGGGATGGTTTATATAAGAAAATGCTTGAGCTAGCTAGGGTCGGGGTTGGTTGAAGTTGTGTTTGACAATCTTACATTTTACTTCATTTCACCCACTATCTTTATATAATATATATATATATATATATATATATATATATATATATATTAAAGGTTAGGTTCCATTGAGAACCAGCCTTAAAAATGAGAAGTTTAAAAAAATATTTTCACCTTGGATGTACATTAGTACGTATGAGATGCATCGGTTATCCATGAAACTTTAATAACCTTGAAAACTTATATATCACATGTTATTTTATATGATTTTTTTTTCCATCAAAAATTAGGATTAAAGTATTGATTAACATATATTTGTTTTACAATGTGCTTGTTCCATATGTATTCAGTTTACAATGTGAATATTTTTATGTGTTTGTGAAACAAAAAATACACATAAAAAGTTTCACATTTTGAACCGACTACATATGAAACAAACACTTTGTGAGACAAATATGTGTTAATTAATACATTAAATATTATATTTAGACGGAAAAAATTATATGAAACAAAACCTTAAGGTATAAGTTCTTATTGACCTTACAAATTTTGAAGTTCTCAAATGATTAAATCTCTCTCTCTCTCTCTCTCTCTCTCTCTCTCTATATATATATATATATATATATTCTTTGATAACACTGATTGCTATTTCAATGATATTTCACGATCAAAACATTTCCTGGAAAAGCCTCACGTATGTACATTCGAGTGATTAAACATTTCATAATTAATAAGTTGGATTTATATGAAAGATCTCCCTCAAAGCCGTACATATGACTTTCATTGAATACGGCTTTATATATATATATATATATATATATATATATATATAGTATCCATTGATTCTTAAAATCTATGGGTAAGATCAATTGTGGCATATTGTAAGTAATTAAAAATTAATGATATCAAAACATAGGTGAGCAGAGAGATGTCCAATATATTTTTTGCATCGGTTATAAATCGATAATTGCTCCTTCCTTTTATAGTTCATAGAATCATCCATGTTGAATTATGAACGATTATAAATACAGATGAACGTATATGTAACTTATTAACTAATCTTGGCTTATGACTTTCATATATGGACATACGGGAACATTTATAAATACTTTTTTGCACCTATAAAAATTTATGAACACTAAAGTAAATATTGACTTTCATATGTAAACACATTAATATCCGATCAAAGTGTTTCACTTGTAAACGCATGTTGACCAAATGTTAGGTGTATATATATATATATATATATATTATCTTATTAAAACATTGTAACAGAGGTGAACAATTATATGCACCATATAAATGTTGATGAACACTTAATTTATTAGCTTTCACTTGTAAACACAATAATTTCTAATCATATGATATTCAATCATCTTGTATTATGCTCCACCGTCTTCACACATGTTTGTATATCTTGATTATGAATATTTATCTACCGAACACTCCTCCATCACTGTCCACTGGTACCGTTTAATCAATCAAACTCAGTTGTTTGATGTGAAGAATGATATCGATTACATATATGTTGAATATAGTTAGAACATCCAAGTTTCTTATTATATTAAAACAACAAATCACCAATAATATGGAGAAAAAAAAATAAACATATTAGTTTAGCTATAACCATTGGATTGATGTTTTTGTAACCGTCCATTAATGAATATGAAGTTAAGAGAAAAAAGAATATTATCGTTGTAACCTCACATATTAATTGCATGGTGATAAAAGAACTTAATTTAACAAAGAATTGTGATTGGTCTATTTGATTTGTAGAGTTAATATTTTTTTCATGGTTAACAGATGATTTTATAGCGTTCTCTCTCTCTCACTCTCTCTCTCTCTATATATATATATAAAGAAAAATAGGGGGTTAAAATAAGAAAAAGGAAAATATTGAGAACAATAAATGATTCATATATGTAAATTATCTGTAAACTTGTAAAGTTTCGATTTGAAGATACATATATAAGTACATTAGTTTATCTACTTTTTAGAAATTATTTATATATAAAACTACATATACGAATTCATAACTTTTTTACCAATGATTTATATACTAACATATAATATATGTATATATATATATATATATATATATATTATAATAAGAATCATATTTACATCATCTTTTGACGATTGATGAATTAGGTCAACTGCACAGGTTAAGAGAACCCAACAAATTTAAGTAGTAATGTGCATAACCAAACCACCAATTATTGTTTCTTGGTTTTCTTTTATATTGGTTTTCGTTATTTTTATTAAAAGTTATAATCTAATGTCTTAAATGATCATATATAAAATAAACCTTCTAAAACATATATATAGAGAGAATGATCATATATATAAAATAAACCTTCTAAAACATATATATATATATAGAGAGGAACGATCAAATAAAAATCACCCTCATTTGTACAAACCACCCTCATACGTCGATTTTATTGTTTAATCTTATGAAATTTTTTCACGAAATTGTTTAATCTTGTGAAATTGTTTCATATAATACTTTTTTTGATGAATTTGTTTCATATATGGTTATGAAATTGTTTTATATAATATTTAATGAAACTGTTTCATGTATTTCTCTAAAATTAAAATAATTAAGATGATAATATCCATGATTAACACCCTTCATAATAAAAATGATTAATCAACCTCTCATAATTATAAAAAAATGAACAAAATGAAAAATTATGATTGGTTGAATGTGGTTTTCACGGTTTGTATAAATTGAGTGATTTTTATTTGAATGTTCATCTCTCTCTCTCTCTCTCTCTCTCTCTCTATATATATATATATATATATATATATATTAGGTTCGATCTCGTGTATTACACGAGATAATTTGAAAAATTAAATCATGTCATTGAACTTATCTT
>NC_037529.1:8890837-8895000 GCF_001531365.2 Cynara cardunculus var. scolymus | reverse complement strand
TTATAATAAAAAATTTCAATTAAAAAAAATACACAAACAAGTACTTTTAAATAGTTAATTTGATACTAATATTAATATATTTTTGCAAATTTTATATGATAATTTCAAATTTATATTTAAAAATAGAAACATTATCGCTTTTTCAAAACCATATAAAATCGTATTATATCGACATGGATAAAAAATAAAACGGAACATTGAAATGGAAATGTGTCTCGATGCATTGCACGAGTACCCTTCTAGTTAGTTAAAATGAAGTTAACCTTAGAATAAAATTAAATTTAGAAATAAAACTATATCAGTAAATTGAATTTAAACTTAGAAGTAAATTTAGAATGACTCTTCAGACTTGTGCTCTTGAAATAACTCTAAAGTAAAACTCTGAAAAATAACTTCAGACTTGTACTCTTGAAATAACTTTGAACAATAACTCTTCAGACTTGAATATATAAATGAAACTATATCAATAATTAGTTAAAATGAAGTTAATCGTAGAATAAATATGAATTTAGAAATAAAACTATATCAGTAAATTGAATTTAAACTTAGAAGAGCATTTGTGTTAAATCTGAAGACGAATTCTGAAGACCTTAAGTTCAAAGTTATTCAAATATCCAATATATTTAAAAATGACCTCATCGTAAAGCTTGCATCATACAGAGCAAGACCAACCAGAGCCTATCTAGACTCACCAACCAAAAAACAAGGCCAACCAAAGGCCCTCTTGTCAACCAGAACTTCTGGTTCGTCTACCCAGACCCTCTGGGTCAAGAAAATGTTAAAATACTTAAAAAATTTAAGTTCCAATTTACATCCAGAAACCATCTGGTTAAACATGAAGATCAACCAGAGCTCCTCTGGTTCCTTTATGATGGATTGAAATATTTTTCCAAGGTTCAAATAAACAACCAGAAGCAAAGCCATTCAGAAGCCAGACCAACCAGAGGGGCTTTGGCTTGCAAGACTAAGTCTAAATCTTAAAGACTTGTCTTCAAAGTCTAGATAAGTTTATTACAATACTTGTACTCTTGAAATAATTCTGAAAGAAAACTCTTCAGACTTCAGAGTTCTGTATAGGCAAGCCAAAAGCTCTGCATGCACTGCTCCGTCTAGAAAAAGAAGACTTCAGAGTTTGGGTGAGTTAACTCTGAAAAAAATGACTCTTTAGACTTGTACTCTGGAAATAACTCCAAAGTAAAACTCTAAAGAATGACTCTAGAGACTAGTACTCTGGAAATAACAATGAAGTATAAAATCAATCCCACTAAATCAGAGTTTAGACTACTAAGTCTGAAAAAGAAGACTTCAGACTTCAGAGTTCGGATGAACTAAGTCTAAAAAAGAAGACTTCAGAATTCGGTTGAGCTAACTCTGAAGAATGACTCTTCAGACCTGTACTCTTGAAATAACTCTAAATAATGATTTTAGACTTGTAGAAGACTTTAGAGTTCAGACTTCTAAGTCAGAAATACAAGACTTCAGAGTTCAGACTCAGAGTTCGGGTGAGCTAACTCTTAAGAATGACTTCAAACTTGTTATCTTGAAATAACTCTGAAGTAAAACTCTTCAGACTTCAGAGCTCTGTATAGGCAAGCCAGAAGCTCTGCATATACTATGCATAGGTTGTTCATGGTGCTCTGCATGGTACTCCATCTGGAAAAGAAGACTTCCCAAATGTACTCAAAATAAACGATAAAACAAAGTAATAAAATCAATTACCACACGATCAACCAAAGAAGACTTCGGAGTTCGGGTGAGCTAAGTCTGAAATCAGAAGATTTCAGAGTTCAGACTAAAAAGCCTGAAAAAGAAGACTTTAAAATTCAGACTTCAGAGTTCGAGTGAGCTAAGTATTAAAGAAGACTTCATAGTAGGATCCAGTTTTCTACTTCATGATCTTCTTCTTTAATCTCTCAATTACTGTGAAAAATTACTCTTGAGACTTGAATTTAGAAATGAAACTATATCAATAATTAGTTAAAATGAAGTTAACCCTGGAATAAAACTGAATTTAAAAATGAAATTACATCAGTAAATTGAATTTAAAGTTAGAATTAAACACCATTTTTTTTTCGGGAATCAGTTACCACACGAATTAATTAACCCAAGAATAAAGTCAATTGCATCCTAAATTAGTGGGATTGATTGAATAAGAAGATACATGTCAATCAGTGAGTCTAATTAAACTATTAAGGTAAATTGCGTCTAGATACGTTCAAATGTTGAATTGCTAATGTAATTTATGTCTAGATATGTGTTTAGGCGGAAAAACACTAAAACCAACTCACCAGAAGATGACATGTGTCATGCTCTTTGTTACTTATTTATTATAATTATATATATATATATATATATATATCTCACTATGTCGAATATTTCATCTACAACATCAATTCCTAACTTTAATTTTGCTTATATAGTTTTCTAGCATTACTAACCTTCATAACCAGTTATTATGATTGAATTAAGTTGAGTATCAAAGATCACATGTTAAGTCGGTTGTTATAACATGACAATATATAAACATCCAAATAATTATCCATTTATAGGCTCTTGATCAATTATGAATTTGTCAAAATCAAATTGACTAAATTAGCAAGTTTTGTTCGAAAAGGAATTCATATGTAACTTTTAAGTTCCACTTTGATATCCATGATTACAATAAAACCCTCAAGAAAAGGTTACCTTAAAAAAGATATTCATATATATATATATATATATATATATATATATATATAAGGGCACGTTTAAAACCGTGTATTTATAAGAAACCGTGTAAACCAATTTCGACCAATAGAAAAATTCCAGTTTTTTCTAATTAAATTTAACCAATACGAGTATTTCGGTCATTTACAATATTTTCTATTAAATATGGAAGTTATAAATAAATCTTAATTAAGGAAACGAAATAAAGGAAATTGTATAAATGGTAACATTTAAATATTTAATTATATTATAATATTAAAAATTTGAATTTGATATATTGTTATGAGATTGAATCTGCAAACGGGTCTTGGAAATTGAATTGCATTATGGAATGAAATCATAAATTATGGTTCAAATTAAAAAAAAAATGTTAATGAAACAGGTTTCATGAAGGTGAAACCGGTTCATGTTGTAATTGATTCATGAGTAATATGAAATCGTTTCATGGTGAACCACGTTTCAGTGATTGTGTAGTTGATCCGTTTAGTAGAAAAAATGGAACATGAAATGGGTGCATAATTTATTTGGTTCGTCATGAAATAATTGCATGACGAAACGGGTACATGATGAATCTGCTTCGGGATCTTGAAGATTGTAATCTGCTCCAGAATCTTGAAGATTGTAAAGATTAAAGGAAAGAATGCATCAAATCATGAATGAAATAAAAAAAAATTAATTTACATGAAACAAGTTTCATGAAGGTGAGACTGAGTCATGTTGTAATTGATTCATGAGTAATATTAAATCATTTCATGGTGAACCATGTTTCAGTGATGGTGCAGTTAATCCGTTTAGTAGAAAAAATGGAACATGAAACAGATGCATAATTTATTTTGTTCGTCATGAAATAATTGCATGATGAAACAGGTACATGATGAATCTGCTTCGGGATCTTGAAGATTGTAATCTGCTCCAGAATCTTGAAGATTGTAAGGAGTAAATGAAAGAATGCATCAAATCATGAGTGAAATAAAAAAATTAATTTACATGAAACAGGTTTCATGAAGGTGAAACTGGTTAATGGCGTAATTGAACAATGAGTGGTGAATTGCTTTCATGGTGAAACCCGTTTCAGTGATGGTGTAGGTGATCCATTCAGAAGATGAAATGAAAAATGAAACAGGTGCATAATGTAGGCGGTTCGTTATGAAATAATTGCAAGATGAAAAATAAATTAATTTCAATAATAATAATAAATGTTAACGTAAAAATAATAAATTACTTTACAAAAAATAGATTAGTTTCATTAATAATATGATATACATGATATGGTTTCCTTGAATAAATGAATATTTGGTTTTATCCTTTTGCCCTTGTCGGTATTATAAAATGTATTTTCAATTTTTTTTAATTTTTAATTTTCTTAAATAACATTGATTAATCTTAACCATTGATCAAGAAAATGGATGGGTGAGATTGGTTTACACGGTTTACACAAATAGAGGCGGTTTTTATTT
>NC_037529.1:8855023-8883517 GCF_001531365.2 Cynara cardunculus var. scolymus | reverse complement strand
TGTTTTGTTTGTGGTAACCGTGAGATCCAATCTCAACCACACATCCTAATAATCAATGGTTAAAATTGAAAGGAATCTTAATTAATGTAATTCCAAAAATAGATTAGTGATATTTAATGATATAATGTAAAGAAGGGTAAGATGGTCATTTTTTTTTAATTTATTGAGCCGGATTTGAGCGCGCCCTACAAATCCGTTAATATTCTTAATATACACTTTTCAATTCGAATCCAAAATAGAGTGAAGATACTGCCTGGTTTCCGAGAAGGACACGATTTCCCTAAACCCTAGAGTCGATCGCAAGTGGAACCATATACATAATCGATGAATGCTAACGAATTGATCATAATCTTGTCTGGTCAAAATGGTGTGCTACATTGTGGTAAAATACCATTCTTTGCTTATTCTATGTTTATAGTACCTGATACAGTTACATCGTTGCCATATTTACTCCAAAAGAATAAACGGTTTGAACTGCTATCTTTAGCAAATATCACATTCTGCGGATTTTGTCTAAATTGTTCTCAGTTATATTCAACTCCAAACTCTACCTCCTTTCATCCATGTGCATAGCTTACACATTAATCAATTATTTTTCATTTACTTCAGTTTTACTTCATCCTAATACATGCCTTTCCATGAGAGCAGTGTACTAGTATGTCAACCAAAGTGTCTGCTCAAATGAACATACACATACACATTCATGTTCCTTTTCCATGTGTCTAAATCAGTGTTGCATTTGCAAGAAGAGACATCTTCCTTTACATAAACAATTATGTGAGTGAGCTCACATCTAAAAAGACAATGTTGATCTCACATGGACTACTACAAACAAGTTGAATTGGTCATTTTACTATATTTTATTTTCAGCCTAAAATACAAAGCAAATCTATCTCATACATGACTCAATGAGCTAGGTGACACTGTAAAGTTTCGTTGTTCATTCCGTCGTCAACTAGTTTATTCTCTTTCGCCTATTGGCAGGCCGGCTTTTTGTCAGGTTCGGTTCTTCTTAGTTGGATTGGGCGGGTAAATGCCACAAACGGAGCTCTTACTGTTCTAGACTAGGTTGCTCAGTCACAAAAGAATACCGAAGAGCCTAAAGTTTTTATGTGGCATAACAACGCTAACATAGAGACTGCATGAAGCACTATTCCCTATTTTGCTTAGAACATCCTAAGATAATACAAGCAACGATTCACTTTACATGCTAAAACTCAATTCAAAAGCTATCATCAGCAGAACTACTTTAGTTAACATTCTTAGTACGAGTGTGTCAAGAAAGAACTCTTATTCACCAAGTTGAAACGAACAAAATTTAATACCCTTCGAGACCAAAAAAAAGCATAAGGAAATATCTTCATTGTCTGAACATAATTCATTTAAATTAAGCTTGATATACAGGTTTCATCCATTTCAAAGAAAAAGAATCATCCTTCACCTCTTTTTGGCACTATGAAAATATAATCCAGAAAATCAGAGCTTATTATCCAAAGCAATATGTCATAAAAAAGCATTCTTAATATACACTTTTAAATTCGAATCCAAAATAGAGTGAAGATGTTGTCTGGTTTTCGAGAAGGACACGATTTCCCTAAACCCTAGAGTCGATCGCAAGTGGAACCATATACATAATTGATGGATGCTAACGAATTGATCATAATCTTGTCTGGTCAAAATGGTGTGCTACATTGTGGTAAAATATACAGACACAAAGATTTGACTCCTAATCTAGTTAACAAGAAATTGATCCCAAATTAATGTAGCTAGCAGCTATATATGTGATGCATCCTGCTTTCATATATATATATATATATATATATATATATGATAGTGTGTGAACAATGTTGTGCTACATTGTGGTAAAATTCTAGCAGAAACACTTATTGATTTGATATTTTTAAATATTATGGAGAAAATCTTCAACAAATATGTGTGATTCCATGTGATAATTTAGAATCATGATCATGTTTACACTCATGGATTAATTTTTTTGATTTTATTCCATTGAATCATATTAATCTATAATTGAGGAATGTAAATCAATATTAATTATTTTTTGTGAAACGGTTCTATTTTAAAAATTAAAATTTAATCTTAATTTAGGAATTGACTATCATACCCTTTTAAATTGAATTAAATTGAATAATTAATATATTAAAATGATTGGTTGAGATTGGACCTCACGATTACCATAAACAACTCAGTTCTTCCTTTAATGGGCCCCTATGTATATATATATATATATATATACACACACGCGTGGAATTTATTATTCATAAAAACATATAAATTATTACACATGTTTGTATTTATTTTTCTTTAGAACCTCAATTCATTATGATTCGTTACTGTTAAATAAGCTTTAGGTTGACTTAATATATGTCCTCTGTTTTTGGATGGGTTAAAAACATGCATATTACGACAAAGGGTTTTAATTTACGTAAAATAGTGATCTCAAGTAATCCGACCGATATGTAGAAGCTATACTAATTATGTCTTCTAGAATCTTCTTAAATTATAAATTTCTATTTCATGAAATTAACCAATTAATTAACTTTTATTCGTTATGGTTAGTTGGATACACTACATATATTTTCCAAATATTTGAATCGATTATAATATCATGAATGGACAGTAAATGCAATATGTGTATGCAAGTGGTTTAAGACCCTCTACACCCCTACCCATCTAAACTCTGCACTGCAATATCTGGTGAAGTTAAGTTATTTGTTTAGATAATCTATCTAGATATAAATATATTGATGTTTCTTTCTTTTTCTAAATCAATTGTCTGAATGAATAAATGATTGTTTCATGTGTTAAAATTGTAGCATGTTGAAAGTTAGGAGTGAGAAAGAGGTTGACGTTGAGAACCAACTTCATAAAGTTTACATTATCAGCCAATATATGGTATGAGATCAAGAACGTACACAAAACTAGAGTTTTATTAATGATGTTTTCACTAGGGTTGTTCCAATCTTTTTGGAGGCCTTGTTACATTTGTACTAAGATCATATATTCCTTGTTGCAGTCATTTGGCACAACCGACCTGTACAAGCATTGGCATCCTTGTTGCAAACCATATGTCACCTCAAAGATCCCTACACAACTCCTCATCAAACATCCTTATGGACTCGTATGGTCCTAATATTCATACATGAATTCAAATCAGACCTAATAGCCATTTTCAGGAATTTCAATCGCCAAATCAGGAATATAAGCGAGAGGGAGATCGAAGAGTTCTTGAGTATGATTTGCAACTGAGGTCGCTATGTGTGCACTTTTTTCTACACATTTGAGTTTGGGCTACAGATTAGGCTCCTAAAAAAAAGTAAAATTGGGCTCCATTTTTTTTTTGTAGGCTCTATCCAAATGAAGAGATATAACGGGCTATAAAACTGGCTTGCCTTTCACCAAATTAATGATATATAACTACAGGACAATCATTTTTAAGCATAATCACCCGAAAATATTACAGATGCGAAATTAATTGATATCGAAGATACAAATGACACGTTTTCACCCTTAATTTATGTATGGTTATATAAATTTTATAGTATATTTTCAATATAAGATTGGTACCGTGGGCCAACAGTTGCTAAAAGCAACCGATTTAACGGGAAAAGATTGTGTATAGACAATTGTTATGTTTGGTTTTTTTAAATGAAAATTGGTAATAACGTTGTTCATTAGAAGGGGGGATTTATGTGCCAATATATAATTAGTGCATGTGTAATTTATCAAGAAAAACGAATAAAAATCGTTTAAAATTAAAACTGAGCCAATGGAGCTGGGCTGGATTCTGGAACCTGGCTTGGTTCATGATTTTTGAGCCTTAGCCATTTGGTCTGCCCACTAACGTTTTGGGCCCAGTCTACAAACCATGGGGGTGGCAGTTATCCGTTATGGGTCCGCAAAGTAGAAACTAGGTTTTATTTGGTGTTTAAAAAGGCGTGTTATTGTATAAAAAACGTATCTCTATCGTTACAATAAGGTTTGTAATGTTATGAAACAAATATATATTAAATCGAAATTCAAAATTCTAGTTTTGAATTAAATAATCATATGAAGGTCCCTAACTTTTCATTGGTTATTACCCCTTAAATACACCATCTACAGAGAAGGTCCCTGACTTTTCATTTTTATGACACTAGTTTCCCTCAAATTAACGCTGTTAAGTTGAGGCCGTTAGCTCCATCCGCCCCTCACATGAGGGGCAATTTTGTCAAGATTTAATTTAATAAATGTTCATCTTTTTCATATGTCCGTAAGCTTCGACTTTTTAGTTCATGAAAGCAACTTATAATGAATCTTAGGGGCCGTTTACTAAACATTTATCGAGTAAGTGCTTACCGGAAAATTTTCTTTTCCGAATGAACATGGTACCCGGTTAGAACGATATAAGGATGAAGAGTCTTACCCGATATGAGTGGTGAAATGATGGAAAGTCTTACCCAATAAGTAAGAGTGAAGACTCTTACCCGAGTAAGCATTTACCGAGTAAATTATTGTATAGTATGTCGTTTTGGTGGACTAAAATCTTACCCGGTAAGTACATAATAGTATTAAATTTTACCGGTAAGCACTTACCGGATAAGTGTTTGATAAACAACCCCTAACTTATTCTTTCAAAAGAGATAAGTAGTAAAAGGACTAAATTACCCTAATGTAAAAGACACAAGTTAAGTACCTTATTTAACAATGTTAACTTGGATGTTATAAAAATAAAAGGTTAAAAACCACAGATGTTAGATAATATATTTAAGGGACCATTTTCGAAATTTAAACAAACCACAAGGACCTTTACTATAATTCACTCTAAAATCAACCAAACAGAGACAGGGGATTGCCAACATGATTAATAAGACCACGCCGTCAGTCATGGCGCCAGCTAAACGCGTATAATCATCCGCCGTTTTCGTGGGCCCCTTAATTACTGGACTCCTACTACTCATGTCGTATGTATATATATTCGAGTTATTCTTTTTCACAAATAAATAATATTTATTTATTTATTTTCTTTAAAAAACCAATAAATACTTAAATATTTAATTTGAAATGTATTTTAACAAAAAAATGGTGAAAAATTAAGTAAAATAAAATAAATCTATTTTTATTTTAAAGTAAAATAATACTTAGGAACATTACAAACCCTCCACTACTCCCAATTATATTTCTCAACTTTATTATTATTTAGAATTTAATTTGTGACTAATTCTGGCAACGTGCTGGCTTGTCATATTGTCCCTATTATTATTGTTGTACTTAGATAGACTTTTATCGTTGCCGGTGCCGCTCATTCTTTTCAAAACCAAAAATGTATTTTTATTTTAATATATAAATTGTATTATTTTAATATATAAATTGTATTATTTTAAAAAAAATTATTATTTATTAAAATCTGTAACAGAAAGGGCCAAGGAAGACAGGAGACTTAACATGGGTTTGGTGGCAGGTGTATCCCTTTTTAACATTTTTGATTCTCAAATAATTATGTGGTTTAAATAAATATATAATAATAAAATCACTCCTTTAAATTCAGACTTGGGTGGAATTCATCACAAAACACGCATTGGCCAGTTGGCCCATTTTCTCTCTCAATCTTTTCCGACAATGCCTCCGCCGCGATTCCTCTTCCTCACCCTTCTCGTCTCCGCCGCCTTCCTCCACGTCTCTTCAGCCGCCGATGATAATGACGTAGACAATCTTGTTTTTGAGAACCAGAGTCTCCGGCGAGCATACATTGCTCTCCAAGCATGGAAAACAGCCATCTTTTCCGACCCATTTAATTTCACCGCTAACTGGACTGGAGCGGACGTTTGCAGCTACGGCGGTGTGTTCTGTGCTCCCTCTTTGTTCAACAGCTCCGATCGTGTGGTTGCTGGAATTGATCTCAATCATGCTGATATCGCTGGTTACCTTCCACCGGAACTCGGTCATCTTACTGACCTTGCTGTCTTTCACATTAACTCCAATCGGTTTTGCGGCACTGTTCCAGCCACTTTCAAGAAGCTCAAGCTCCTCCACGAGCTTGATATAAGCAACAACCGTTTCGTCGGGGTTTTTCCGACGGTTGTTTTATCTATGCCGGTGTTGAAGTTCTTGGACCTCCGGTTCAACGAATTTGAAGGGTCTGTTCCGGTTAAGCTATTCGATAAGGATCTTGATGCGGTTTTTTTGAATGACAACCGGTTTAAGTTCGGTATTCCGCCAAATTTGGGTAACTCGCCGGTATCGGTGCTTGTTTTGGCGAACAACGATCTGGGTGGATGTCTTCCGGCGAGCGTTGGACAAATGGGGTCAACGTTGAATGAGATCATTCTCATGAACGATAATCTGACGAGCTGTTTGCCGGTGCAAATCGGGGCGCTAAAAAAGGTGACGGTTTTTGACGTCAGCTTTAATAGTCTTCAAGGGCCGTTGCCGGCGGCGATTGCCGGAATGAGGAGTGTGGAGCAGCTGAACGTGGCTCATAACAAGTTGACAGGGGTGGTGCCGGATAGTATCTGTAAGTTGCCCCGGTTGCAAAACTTTACTTTCTCGTCCAATTACTTCACTGGGGAAGCGCCGTCGTGTGTGGCCACCGGCGGTAAGGTGTTTGATGATGGGAAGAATTGTATTATCGGGAAAGGGAATCAACGGTCAGCTAGGGAGTGTTCTTCCGGTGATGCACGTCCTGTGGATTGTAGTAAGTTGCAATGTGGTGGCTCTCCGTCGCCAACGAGTTCTCCGGTTTCAACTCCACCGCGGTCTAAGTCGAAATCCAGGTCTAGGAGGACTGCGCCAGCTCCAAAGCCACCGTCTCCAAAACCGTCTCAGGCGCCGAGGCCATTTGTGAAGCCTACTCCACCGCCACCGGAATTTGAGACTTCTCCGAATATGAGATCACACTCTCCACCACCTCCGGTACCAACGGATAGAAGTTCTTCAAAATCACGGCTTCCATCACCACCTCCAGTTTGGCAAGTCTCACCAAAGGATCAACATGCTCCACCGCCACCACGTGAAAACAACCTGTCTCCACCACCCTCGCCTCCTATGTTTGACTCTTCACCTAAAACCCATGTGCATTCCCCACCACCTCCACCACAATCGTCACCGCCACCACCTCCACCACAATCGTCACCGCCACCACCCCCACAGTCGCCACCACCTCCACCACCATCTCCGCCTCCACAGTCGCCACCACCGTCTCCCCCACCACCACCTCCACATTCACCGCCGCCATCACCTCCACATTCACCACCACCACCTCCACCACAGTCTCCACCACCACCGCCTCCTCATTCACCTCCACCACCACCGCCACCACCTTCCCCATCACCACCACCTCCTTGCTCGCCACCGCCACCGCCACCGCCACCGCAATATTCATCACCACCACCACCTCCTCCACCGCTGCCATCACCACCACCACCGCCACAATACTCATCACCACCCCCACCTCAACAGTCCCCGCCACCGCCACCTCAGAACTCATCATCATCAACTTATCACCACCACAGCTCACCACCACCAACTCCAACCTATCAACACCAAACCTCTCCTCCACCAGCGCCTCCAACACATCATAGCTACACTCCACCCAACCTTAAAACCCCATCGCCACCATCCCATTCACCTCCTCCACCAGCACCATTATCCGACTGTGCTCCACCACCTCCTCCCAAGCCTTGTGAAACCCCCTCTTCATCTCCACCACCACCTCCACCGCAACAATGGCACCACCAACCACCACAAACTCAATCTCCACCATCACCCACATACCACCACCATCCAACAACACCGCCACAAGAAACTCAATCTCCCCCACCACCCTTTAAACATGCATACCCATCTCCCCCACCACCATCACTCCCGCCGCCACCACCATTCGACAACATGCCTCTTCCACCAGTATTCGGAGTTTCCTACGCTTCTCCACCACCACCCGTAATCCCCTACTACTAATCCCATCGACTCCAAATCAATACATATACACATTATATACACACACCCTTCACATCCGCCATTTATCTTCCTCAAATTAAAAAAAGAACCCTGGATAATTAAATCCACGATTTTATTTGAGAATATGGAGGCTAAGATGGATGATTGTGTTGGGCGTGATATTATTTTGGGGGCTTTGTTTAATTTGTTTGTGAAATTAATCACAAAATTCATTGTGTTTTTCATACCTTTTCTCATATCATCATGTATAATCCAGAGTTTGGAAATTAGGAAAAGTTAGCATACTTTTATTCATTTCTATTTATATACATGTGAACAAAGTTATATTATAATGTAACCAATTGAAAATTTCATTTTATTTCATATCAAGTTCATGTTCCATTCCATAATAAACCTCCTCTCAAGGTTACAATATGTTCAATCATGGGCTCGTTTAATTAATGTGTTAAACTTGACTCAACCCCTCTAATTCATGTCATTTGATTTTGATTCAACGTTCGTGTCTCGATATTCGAATATCGGTTCTAGTTGTTTATAATTATGGATCATTATTCAATTCATGTTCTGTTGCACATGGGATGAGCAATAGAGGTTACACATGACAGTTCTAGACATTACAAAATATATAACGTCTGATAGAAATTATTTGAGACACAAGATTAGGGTACCTGAGTAGGATATGATTTTATATAAATTTTTAATTACGAATATGATTTTTAATTTTGTTCAATAACCTTCAAAACTCTTGATTTGGTGTTAAAACATCTTACTCATGGTATCAAACGGTCTATCTGTAAATCTTATAAAAACAATAAATTGTTACTCATAGATATTTACTTTTAAAAGTGAACATGGAACAAACTAAAATAGAACGTAAATACTAATTTTGGGACTGAGAGAGTAATTTATAAGACACTTTGATGATTAAAATGGAAAGTGTTATACTTTTGGGGTACAAAATGTGAACTTATTAAAACTTGGTGGTCGTTCTAGTAAGTTTCTTTTGTAGGAGGCGGTTACAGTGAACAAGCAATTTTGCCCAAAAAACATCCGATCCATCCCATCACGCTGTTCTTGTTTCTTCCATTCTTTTGCTTGGTGAACTGTTGATCCGGCGACTGCGACTGCCACGTCCTTCTACCTGCGGCTCCGGTTGTGTCTATTCATTCTATTGTGGTATAAGCACCGAATAGAAATTCAAATTGTGGTTTTCTCTCACACAGTCACGTTTCTTTTCTATGCCATAGATGGGTTTTATGTTTCTTTGCTTGTTACGTAGTATTTTCTATGCATTATAACAGTTCCAAATTGAAATACCCATGTACATAAAAGGGTTTTGAAGTTTATATTTGATCATTTCCAGTATGCAGGCAATATGTTTGATAAAATGTCTCAAATGGTTAACATTCATGGAAATTGTTTACAAATTGTGATGTTAACTGTCAATCAACAGCTATTTGCTATCTGTCGATCTCTCTCACACGCCGCTCACTCCCATCTATCTGCTGGAGCCTCTGCCCTCGGCGGCTCTACCAGACGACCAGTCACAGGCGTGGATTTCTCAAACTTTCTTTCTCTCAAGCAGTGACGCTACTCACTCACGGGGGAAGATTTCCCTGCTCGTCTACATAAGAGTTCGAGCTTCGTAAGAGGCAAGTAAATTAGGGATTTTAATTTTTAAATCGTTTTCCGCATACACTTTCTTGCAAACCCGGGTACAGTCTCTCTACTCTTTGGGTGTTGGAAAGTCTTCATAGTTAATTGATTGTTGATCAACTAGGTTTGAACCTAAGCGATCATCTTTTTATGTTTAATTGTGTACGTTGTAAAATTTGGTTAAAATTTTCAAGACTGAGCCTAGCACGGATTGCGTTAGTTTATTTCATAAATCTTAAACTTTACCGAATGATTATATGCTCATAGTTCCTCTTTGTTGCCCGTTGTTGTATAATTAGTTGTTTTATTGTTTTCTTTACGTTGATCAAGTAAATTAGCATATCTCCAAATACAAGACAAATAGGAAAATGAGTCATCAAAAAGGACGAAGAAAGGAGGGACATTGGATTGGTTTCAAAGTATGAAAACTCGACCACAACTATTTGATTGGTATATAAGTTTTATGAATTCTTAATTCGATATCAAGTGGTGGTTGTGTTGTTTTTTAACAATCTATTTTTATTTTGAATTGTATGGTTTGCTTTCTCGGGTTTTATATTTGTTATAGACACTAGATAGTGCATAGCCTGTTCCACGCTCCTGAATCCCCCATTGCCTTCTAGAAAGTGCACAATAGGTTTCATTTGTGACTTGGCTTCATTGCTTATTCAATTGTTTCTTCTGCTTCTAATCTCCTACAGTACTACCATATATGCGTCGAAAATTGGATTTCAGTTCTTTTTCGTTATAGGAATATATGGCCTTGAGCTGGGTTTTGATTTTGCATATTTCAGTTCTTTGTCCTTGTAGAAATATATGGTCTTCAGCTGGGTTTTGATTTTTCATATATGGTAGTAGATTTACGTAGTTGAACTGGAAACATGATCCATCTGATTGTCGCTGTTAATTATAATATCTTCCTACAGCGGGTTATGGTGTTTAGGTCGACATCCTTATGTGGTATTATGTTATCTACCTATCTTTTTATATGTATTTGATTGAATTTATTACTTTTTAATTTTGAGGCCAGAGTTGGAAAGGTGACTTTGGAAGAGCATATGCAGATCTAGTTGTTTTTGGTTGCCACTTATTATACATGGGTCTGTGCTATTAAGTCTGTAAGTGTCATTAAATTAGATCTAGTTTTTTGTTTTTGTTTGCCACTTATTATACATGGGTCTGTGCTATTAAGTCTGTAAGTGTCATTAAATTTAACAGACCAATGAGAAGTACTAGGTATCCAGGTATATAAAGGAATTCTTTTTCGTAGTAGACATCCTTTTGGCATCAACACTTGTGTGCTGCAATCTCAAGTGGTTCACCAGTTTGACTGCAGTGTGAAAGCCTCCATTAACCCACCGTTCAGTTCCACTCTTAGAGGACTACCTATAAAATTCCATATCATGTTCCATATATGCATTACGTTTATTTTGATAATTCGTTATACTTCTGCATGGCTTAAACGAATAGTAGAATGTGCCTACACATTTTATGTAGTCTTTGATTCCTTCTTTTGTTTGTTGATGAACTGTAGAATGTGTTTACACAGTGTAAACTCTTTGATTCCTTATTTTGTTTGTTGACTCTGACAGAACTGAAAGGATGTCGTCGAGAATGGTTGCTCGGAGATTGGGGAGCAAGCTATTACCCATGTTCACTCCTGCTGCTACACTGCATTCTCATGCCACTAGCTTTGGTAGGTCAACCTTGCTATCCTGCTGTTTGATGTTCTTTCTTTCATAATTACGGCAAATATGTGAAAAAGGGTGTTACTCTAGACACTCCTTTAAAATTTACACCAGAATTTATACTCAGGCACTAAGGGCCACATAATCTTGTGTCTCTTTTATGTTTTGCTGCTAGCTCTCAAGAATATCCAAAATTTTCAATTTTGAACATTAGTTAAAACCAAAAGTATGTGATGCTGATCATACAGACCATGGAAGATGAACAGTTTTTGTATTGCCTAGCTACATGTAAGAATTTTTGAAATAACGAACTGCCAGAGTACCATCATATTGAATGAGGAGTGGGTTGTTGGTTGGCAGGATGTTTCATTAACCTATGTTTATTGGTAAGACAGTTTCATTTTAGAAAGTAGTATGCATGGAAGACACACAAGGAAAATAAACAAGTATCTAAATGAAGAATGGAATTCAGAAAATAATCTGCATATGTTGGATCTCTACTTACTCCTACAGTCACTGGTATAGAGGGAGAAATTAAAATTTGCCCTCTTCACTGTGCAAAGTTTGATTCTCTTTGTCATTGTGGTAGATGCTAAAAGGGATTTTCGAAATAAGCGAATAGCTCAAGTCACTATCTTACAAGAAGATCAAACAAAACAAAAGTCGGGATGAAACTGATGACTTTTAGCTAGTGGTGTTTGGGAATGCATAAACTCATGTATTAAGCACCACATACATTTAAACAACTTTATACCTCTTATCTATGAAGGAAAGCATATCGTGTTTTGGGTTTGGAGGGAATTATATACTTGCTATAATCTTATTTATTAAAATTTATGCCTGTTCTGTGCAATTATTAGCATAAGTCAGTTCATAATTTGGTAAAGTTGAGGTCCATTCCCATAAGTGAAATAGCAAGCAGCAAACTGTGAGCAAAAGTAGGTTTCAGGATCCACACGATTTTCTCCATGGTTTCCAGTGCCTTATTTTATAAATAGAAAGCATTTGATAGGAAACTATTACGTTAGGTATGGAGCTAATAGGACTTCCAAAGCACTGTTCGTTGTGTGGGATTCTGCAATTAGACAATTCATACACACGTGCACTCTCACTTTTAATGGTAAAACATAATCAGAAGTTCTTGGAGTAGCTAGCTGAATACCTTGTACCAGCTAGCATTGTACATTATCACTAAAGGACTCATTCAATATAAAAATCCAATTCCTGTCAAATGGGTTAAGTATATCTTCATCTATCTGTCAAGTTAAATAATCGATCTTTTTCTTTTTAATATTTCTCTACCAATCTTCTCATTCTGATTCATGGCAATATGCATGAGAATCCTGTACACATGATGACATGAAAGCTAACTGAAAGGAAAGGGGGGGGGGGAGTCTCTCAGAGGGTGTGCCTCTTTGTAATAAGAGTAATGAGTTCATGATATGTAGTTGACTTTGCTTAAAAGTTTACCTACAAGTTTTTGAGGATGAAAGCAGTTGCCAATTACATACTTTTGATTCTTAAGAAATATAAGCTAAATAGATTATTAAATAGATAATGTGCTGGTATTGGCACACATTTTCTTATCTATATAACATACTTTTGTATCTTAAGAAATATAAGTTTTTTCATCCTTTCTGATTACACATCAACAGCCTGCCATTATGCAGGATCTTGCTCCATAGTAATAAACCCCTATATTGACGTGCTAGTTGTACTGCAGGATTTAAAGAAATTCAGGAAGAGCAAAAAAGCCAAATGGTCGGTGATGTCTTCACCAAGGTTGCATCAAACTATGACATCATGAATGATTTGATGAGTGGTGGACTACATAGATTGTGGAAGGATAGGTGAAGTACAAAGTTTATTTTCATTTTCATATTCCATCATTTGTCTACTAGGCTTATTTTTTATGCTTGCTCTCTCCAGATTGGTCTCGAAATTGAGTCCATTTCCTGGGATGAAACATCTTGATGTAGCCGGGGGAACAGGTTAGTTTGTCCATATGATGATCATATTTATGCAAAGTTGCAGTCCCGATTCCAAGCTTTGATAATCAATAATTCAGTATAGCTGTCTCACCAATCATACCATTTTAACTCTGCTTTAGAAATTAAAAGTACAAGGAATAGGAAACAAGTTTCATGTTAAATTAAACTGCTTGGGTCCAAGGTCGTATGTTTAAACTAGGTATAGATACTTCATAATCAATCTTAGGTTTGGAACTGGTAGAAAAGATATACATACGTAATGTCTAAATATATTCTATTCACAGAAGCTTCGGTCTTTGTTCAGGAGAGGGCCTTTCCAAAGTCTGCCATTTCTGGATGACTGCGTTTTTCCTTTAACTTGGTTGGTGGGCTCAACTAAAGACAAACAAACAAGGAATTTGTTAGTTTAGATTTTGGTTGTTGAAGTATGTTTACTATGTTATTGCATTTTTTGTGTACGGCCCTTATGGTAAAAATGTGCTATGAGAATTGAGGTACAAGTTTGTAAGAAGTGTTTGGCCTGGAATTTTCTGCATTGTGTAACTGAAACATACGTATCATTATGCGCGTTTGATGTTTGTAGGATAACATTGGCCTAGATCTAATGTCTTCTTTTTTACACTTTTGGTTGTATGTCAATCGAATGATCTCAATCTCGTTAATTGTGCTGAGACTTGATCCCAACATTGTTCTTCTGCTATCTTTTGACATATAACACTATCTTTCCTATTGAATGGTATCATGACATGCCCCAACGTCCAATTTCACTGGTTGGAGGCTTTTAAAAACATTCTTTCTTCTCATGGAATTTGAAATTTTTTGCAGGCGATGTCGCTTTCAGGATCCTAGAAACTATCAATAGTGTTAATCGCAGAGCCATAGAAGACACCCTTGAAGAGGATTTGCAGGAAGAAACTCAGGTTTATGTTTGTGATATCAATCCAAATATGTTGAATGTTGGCAAAAAGCGAGCCCAAGAAAGAGGTAAGTATTGGTAAAACTGAAACTCATCGTCCATATATATTTAGAGAGATGATGCAAGTTATAAACCATGTCCCCACCATGGATTACCAGTTGTCTTCTAACTTATATAGGGCTTGGAGATCAAGGATCCCTCATATGGGTTGAGGGAGATGCAGAAAAGCTCAATTTCGAGGATGGTTCAATGGATGGTTACACTATTGCTTTTGGTATTAGGAACGTTACACACATAGAAAAAGTTCTTGCTGAAGCATACAGGTAATTCTCTAGCCTGACTTTAAAACTAGAAGAGAAGATTATGGTTGTGGAACTTCACAAAATATTAAGAAAAGCATTTTTACTGGATTGCCAGCCATGCATTCAATTGAAGACTTACGACCAACACATATTAAAAAATGTTTGCTTTGCAATGACTCCATTGCCATTATAGAATCTCTTTTGTTTATTGCCAATTGTTAGAAACCCATCCAACCTAGTTGAATCTTTGTTTGGCAAGAAAATGGGGCTGGGTCAATACTAATGACCCGATGATTCAACCGCTACCTGGGCAACCGAAGAGCTGTCTCAACAGTTCATCCATGGAAAGTAGAAAAAGATGGACCACAACTTTTTTTCTACTCTCTATTTTGATCTTTCTCTATACTTTATTGTTAGGTTTAACACTCTGCAAATAAATTGTTTGTCTATGACCCTTTGTGATTTGTATATTGATTTAAATGTTCCCATGTTTGGTATCTTGAAGTTTGAAAACTAGTGTTAGAAGCGAAAACAGTTTCCAAATTGTTGTGTTAGTATTTAATTAAATACTTGTCATAAACACTAGGACATTTTTATTATGTTGTTTTCTGGTCTTTGAAGTGTCCATGTTTTTAGACATTGAGAAGATGCTGAAGTTCTCTAATCTAGTAGCACTTGTGAAACAATGGCTTAGTGTGTAAAGCGTCTGCATTTATGGTTTCAGGGAGAAGTATCTTGTCTGCTTGGCAAACACTTGATAGTTAAATTGCAAATTAGAAAGTTTTTGATAAAACACGAAGAGGTTTGAAATGAGTAGCAGTTGTTCAAAAACATCATTTATTGTAAATACCCGACAAATTAATCTAGAAATACTTACTCTGTTGATAATTTACCTTTGAATCAGGGTACTCAAAAAGGGAGGGAGATTCCTTTGCCTTGAACTCAGCCATGTAGAAGCTCCAGTTTTCAAGCAGCTGTAAGTATCTTTAAACTTACATTTGAACAGTTATGAGCATTTTAATTACATGACCTTTCAAGTGTTGAAGAAATTACATTCTAACTCTAAAATTGATTTACATTTGCTTTAAAGAATCAATAACCAAGGATTGAAATATTATCAAGGAGACACATTTTCGATTTAGTAAAACAAATGACACATGCTTTCAAAGTCGAAAAGTATTCTATACACAGTCCTCCTTTTGACCCCTCTTATTGTTTATTGATCAGGTATGATTCCTACTCATTCTCAGTGATTCCAGTTCTAGGTGAGCTTGTTGCAGGAGATCGTGATTCTTATCAATATTTGGTTGAGAGCGTTCGACGTTTTCCTCCGCAGGTATGTTTTTTTTAATCTTTGTAATTCGATGAAGCTATACAGCCGAATAATTGGTGGTTTTCCAGGAGGTGTTTGCTTCAATGATTGCAGAGGCTGGGTTTCAAAAGGTGGAGTACGAAAATCTTGTGGGAGGAGTGGTGGCAATTCATTCCGGGTTGAAATTTTAATGACAATATTTTCTCGTATCAAGTTCATAAGCTGGAGTTTAGGATAATTCAGGTTCAATTTGTTTGTTATTTGTACCCAAAGTTTTGGATCAGGAATAAACATTCTGCTGGTGTTTTCAGCCTAACCTACTGGATGGATGCCCATTTAAATGATAATCAGAACTGAAATCACTTGAAAATAGGGCTTAAAAGTTTAGACTTATTTACTTCAAAGAGCAGAGTGATTATTTTCGTGAAATGTCTGCCAAAAAGTTTTGAGTGGAGAGTTTAAAAAATGGCCAAAAAAGTGAAGAATTTGAGAAAAGAAAAATGATTGGTTTATGAATTTTCACTCTTGGATTGGAACTTGACGATATTGTTTATGAGCTATTAATTGCTTTTCAATTGTTTCAAACAGAGAGGATTAATTGAGAAATTAATGACATAAAAGGTTCTACTTCACCAGTATGTTGTCGTATTTTTTCTATAAGATGCTATATGAAGAATAGGGTGTACAACAAAAACTGAACACAATCTTTATTTCTTCAAACAATATTATGAACAACATAAATGATATAAACAAAATGAACACGGTACGTTTACATTTATTTGAACAACAATGTAAACTAAAATATCTGACTTTAAATATATGAACATGCCCTGAATCCCTAAACCATCTATGTAGTACAATACTTCATCTCGCTAATTCATACTACAAAGAGGCAGAGGTTGACGGTGGAGCCGAGTGTCACGGGATCGAAAGGACCAAATTTAAACAAAAATCACCAACCGAAAGACGAGAAAAGAATTAAGTTTTTTCAAGGGACCAAAGTGGAAGTGATCTCTAACTCTGAGGGGAAAATTGCAATTCACTAATTTTAATATGTATAAAAGGTTTTTTGAACATGAAACCTAATTTTGACTCGAAACCCTCTTGCATTGCAGTACACCGCCGAGTAAAACCCCAACAGCATCTTCTTGTCGACCACTAAAACCAACCACCGCCGCCGTTGTCAGTATAGATGTCGTCGAGGCCGGAGCTGCAAGCACCGCCGGAGATATTCTACGACGATGTTGAAGCTCGAAAGTACACTTCATCCTCGCGTATCGTCGGAATTCAGGTATATGTTCATATGAATGTGTATGTGTACTTGTCTTGTTTTTGTATGTAATTAGTGGGGTTTTATGATTTTCTTAGTGGTTTTTCTTTTCTCGTTTCAATGATAATGTTTTAAAAAGCTATATTGAAATTGAAGGCAGAGCTTTCAGAGAGAGCACTGGAGCTTCTTGCGTTGCCTGATGATGGGATACCTAGATTGCTTCTTGATATTGGTAAATTGATATTTCTTCGTGTTTTTATCTACATTGAAGGCTCGTGATTTGGATGTGGATTTGTTTATTCTTGCAATTCATCAAGTGGATTGTTGTTTTATTACGTTTTTGGGAATGAAAGGACGGATCTATGATGTTTTGACGGATTGTAGTGAGCTTTATGCCTTCATGTATGAGCCTTAAGGTCAAAACGGATTTTCTTTTTGAAGATTGTAATTAGAGATGATAAGTTAAGTTGCAGCCGTTTTTAAGCGACAAAAATGTCAGACTGGTGTATCTGATTTGAGGAATGGCCGTAGTAGCTAGGACCATCTTTCAAATGCTCTTAATACTGTCTTAGTGAAAGAATTAACTCAAGAAGGGGCGGACCCACTTGGTAGCATACGGTGGCATGGACTGCCTCTTAATGAATCCGTTGTAATGGGAAAAAAGTTATTTTCCTGAAGGTGCTACCGTATCATTTCGAGTGCCCCTTAAATTCCTTCAAACTACAACATAACACAAATTTCTCTTGGTAGAGTTGGTTTGTGTGGCCTTTTCTTTTGTTCCAAGCATGGGTTTGAACCCGTATGTATCAATTTTCTGAGTTTTTTAGCTTTTAATATCATTTTTTTATTTTTTTAAATGTTTGGGATGAAAACCTACAAAAAAGACTCGCACTCGGAACCTTACGCTAAGCAAGGAAATAACCAACACACCAATAATGATTTTATAAAAATTATCTTTGTCTTTGTTTATTATAGTTAAATTGTGCCACCACTTTTTCCCTTGTTCTGCCTCTGAACTCGAGTGTGTTATAACAATAAAGTTTGGATGATTATTGAGATCCTTTGGCATGGAAACAGACTGGATCATGAGAACCAGATGCAAAACATCTCATTTATGATTCATGTGTGGGCATTCTTAATAGATGCTAATCTATTCTGAGTTGTCTTCTTGAAATAATCAAAGACATGGGTTTCTTGCTCTTATGATTGTCAGGTTGTGGTTCGGGACTTAGTGGCGAAACAATATCTGAAAATGGGCATCAATGGATTGGTCTAGATATATCACGCTCTATGCTTGGTATGCAATAGTTTGGGTTTGTTCAATTCAATCTCTTTCTTCATTTCTCTCTCTATCTCTCTTCTAAAAAGCATTGGAGGTGGATTTATCTATTGTGCACAAATATCTAATTCAGATATTGCATTGGAGAGGGAGACTGATGGCGATCTTATACTTGGTGACATGGGTCAGGTAGCCTTCTTATTTCCTTATACCTATAATTCATTTGTGAGATTTAAATATGGACTGTGAACCACTTGTACAGTCACATCTCAATACTCCATATCTATAAACAGGTGACTTCTTAAGTTGTCCAGTAGGCTAACTGCATGGCATTTTAGGTTTCAATATGCATCATCTTTATGGTTTGATGAGCTCTTGCTTAATCTCTCTGAAGTCTTAAACTATCCTAGTTCCTCAGTTCTTAACAGAATGAGATACTACAAAGCATCTCAATCCTTTAGTCCATAAAAAAGTTGCATGATAGCCAGAATTTTAACTGTTAAGAATTTAAATTGAAAATCTTTCATGATTCTGTAAACTTGCCATCTACAGTTTTTTCAGTGAGTCTTTGACATGTAAAGGCAATTATCTTATGATCATGCCAGAAGTGTTGAATGTTGCTTAGGAAAGGTTTTCTGTCTTAAAGTTCACTGAAGTAGGAGGTTCTTATTTTTATCATCTTCTGTTCTTAAAGTTCAGCAAGTACCTTATTGCATATGCAGGGCCTAGGACTCCGTCCTGGATTGATTGATGGTGCCATCAGTATCTCAGCTGTTCAGGTTTGTGTTTCTTCTTTTGAAGTTTGAATTCTTTGCTATTCATTTTTGGTGATGCATTGGTCAACATTTCTATGACATTTTTCTTGTAGCACTACTTAACATAAGAAAATGATAGAAAGTTTCAAAGTAATGTTATATTTGTTTCTAGTTTCATCTTTTTTAGAATTGCTTCGCTCTATTAAGATTTCTACATTTCATTTTGTTCATGCTTATATCAGTCTATTAAAATTTAATCCAAGTCTTCTTATGTCGTCTTAGACTTGAGCTGGTTGATAAATGGGATTGCCTTGACATGTTGGATAAATAGGATTATCTTGATTTTCTGCATATGCTTAAGCAGATTTTGATAACTTTATAGCTGTTTTTTCCTGCCAATCATTTTGTCTTTGTTGTATGCATGTACTATAATTTCTTCATAAGATGCTATTTTCTTTTGGAGCAGTCATACTAACACGATTAGCCACTTCGGATTGTGATTATTTGAGTTTCTGCTGCTGCTTCTTGCTTTTTCATATATCTGAATTCTGAAGTATATAAGGTCTTTACGCAAGGCAAAACTTTCAGGAGTTGAAAAATGGTTAATGTAACACAGCTTGTTTGGTTGTGCAGTGGCTGTGCAATGCTGATAAATCTTGTCACGAGCCACGGTTGAGATTGAAGTATGTAGCATCTTATCTCTTCTTATTCAAGTGTACATAATGATCGTAGTTCCATTTGCTCATTTCCGAGTGTTATCTTTTGATTTTTAAAGCCAAATGCACTACTTTAAACATCAAAGATGGTATGAATTATGCGTGCACTATTACTCTTGAAATTGATATAAAAATCAATAATTAGTAATCACTACAAATAGATATAAAATGATGTAAAAATTTGTAAGATTGATTTTGAATTTGTGATGATATCAGCAGTAGTGAAATACTGGCGTCTCTTGTTGCTCACGTTTATGTATCTATATATCTTGCAGGGCTTTCTTTGGATCACTTTATAGATGTTTGGGCAGGGGAGCTAGAGCAGTTTTTCAATTGTATCCTGAAAATAATGCCCAACGGGAACTAATCTTAGGTTTTGCTATGCGTGCTGGATTTGCTGGAGGCGTAGTCATAGATTACCCCCACAGGTATCACTTTCTTTTCCCATAACGTTCCCTTGATGAAATTCTTGTAGACTTTTGAGTTTAAACAAAGACATCATTAGGGTTTTCGTATTCATCTTGAAACACTAATTTGAAACGGTCTTTACAAACAGTTCTAAGAAAAGAAAAGAATACCTTGTGCTTACATGTGGGCCGCCGTCTTTGAGCACCGCCACACCAAGTGCCATAGGTGAAGACGGAAACAGTTGTTCAGATGATGAGAGTAGCGGGGATGAAGAGAACCAAACTGTAAGTTGTATTACAATCTGATCTTTTGAGGTCAATATGCACCTAATCTGTTTTAAAATCCCAAACTGGCCTCTGATCTTCTTTAACATTTCGTTTGTGTAGGTGTGTATTTCAGATAGGCACAGGCCACGAAAGAAGCAAAAACTAACGAAGAAAGGCAAAACGAGAGCATGGGTGTTAAAGAAGAAGGAGAAGATGAGGAGCAAAGGAAACGTTGTTCCTCCAGATTCCAAATACACTGCACGCAAGCGGAAGGCCCATTTTTGATCTCTTAAAAGTTTTTTTACGTACTTGATGTATCAGATATCATCATATATCGTCATGCTTCAGATCACGATAATGAAAAACAGAGAGGGTTTCTAATTTAGTACTTTTTGCAGCTTGGCATTTCACCTGAACCATTTCTTTATTTTGTTTTATGGTATGAAACGTTCACTCAAGCTTGATGCCATTCCATTTTGGTCTGCGTTTGGTTACGGTAAAAGTTCCCATTCCTGTAAGAACCTGATCACGTCTGTCAAAGATCGAGCGTGTGTCGCTTTGGTATGTTCATGTTTGTTCTGAATTGTTAAAGATCAGTTAAGGTATACTAAGGTTCCATGTTAAAAAATTTAAGGTATATGAGATATGTTAAGATTGTTTCGGCCTACATCCATACCATCAAAGTTTCACTTATTTACATCTATGCCACCAAATTTTCGTGAGCCGTTCAATCAAACAAAAGAAAGAAATCATCCAAGGGCTACGAGGTGGTTCTCACAAAAGATAAAATTCTCATGTGATCTTCAATCTCGATCTATTTTAACCATTTTAAGTTTAGAAAAATATATATTCAAACCACCACACACTTGAAAAAAATGGTTCACAAATTTGCAGCTGCAAGGAGGATCATCACTATTCTGCATCCTGTGCATCATGATTGTTAAAAAACCATCTATATATATCGACTCATAGTTCGATATTTTCGTCACTTCCTAACCATCCCATGCCTCGAATATACCTTTTCCGTTTTCCAGTTTCTGTAATCGGTCACGAACCGGATGCCTCAACTTCTGCAAGTAACGGAGTTTAACAAAAAAAACAAGTTAAAAGTCTTAGTGTCGACAAGAGTTATGAATATTGACGGACAAAATAATCCACATTTCTGATAACAAATATAAAAAGAGAGAATAAACGCACCTTCGTCGTACAGTTGTTCAAAGCGAGTGACAATATGTTTTCCGTAAGTATATTTCTTCAATGAATTGAGATGAATCTTTATACGACCAAGCAACACTTCTCGTTGGTCTCCCATGCATGTTTGAAGAACCTTCTGGATGACATAATTCGCAAATTGGTCTTTCACCATCGCCTACAACATCAAAATCATACCCTTACAAACAAACCTAGTATATCCCACTCGAAAGTAGCAACTACATGAGTAACAACTAAAATTTGCTTTTTGAACATATACCAAAACCAAACAAACCTAGTATATCCCACTCGAAAGTAGTGTCTCAGAGGGGTAGAGGTAACCTCTGCATACATCCTACCCTTCCCGGACCTACGTTCGTTTGATGTGGTTTGATAATATGACAGCCAAGCAACAAATCAAAAAGAGGAATAGAAAAGAGTGCTCACCAATAAGTTTTCGCTATTATCACCAAGACCAACAATCTCTTCGATCAGGATTCCCCTTGCTGCAGAATCGCCATATTCCAAACACTTCTCGATGACATTTGATGCAAATTTATGTTGGCTCAGTTGTACAACATGACCGGCCAACTTGTGCACGATTTGGCTTCTTTCCTCAGGCTTTCCCCTCTTCAGCACATGCTGCAAGTCGTGCATAACCATAAATGACATCAAAAACAATTGCAGAAAAAAGAAAAAGAAAAACAAACCAAACGAGCCCAATAATCCCACCCGAAGACCTGATCTCTATCCTAAAGATGTTTACGTGAAGACCTCCCCCAAAAAGAACACCCGAATATGCTAAAAAAAAAGTATTCGACAAATAGGAACCCAACAAGCCTAAAGATTTCACTCATTTAGAAATGAGAAAGAGGACAAAAACAAACCTGAGTCACATAATTGCCATATTGATCCTGTGCAAGAGTATAAACAGATTCCAGTATCTCATTGACTATAAATTGGCTATGTAATTCATCTGTAGAGTGTTCTAGAACCCTCTATTGACAACAAACGAAAGGTTAAATCAAGAAGAACAATTAAGGATTGTCGTTAAAACAAAACAAATAAAGAAGAAAGAAGGATTGCACCTGTATGACACGGCACCCATATGGATGTGTTGAAAGGGCTGCAACTTGACCACGAAAAGATGAGATCACGAATTTTATTTTCTCCATTGGTATACTCTCTATACACTTCTGTATCACATGATTTCCGTTCTGATCACGAACACATCTCAAGACATGTCCATCCAGCTCAAGAACAAGCTTGATCTTTTGTTCTAGCTCGATAACATCAAGGGCCTGACATAAATTTTGCAAAGAGAACCAAAACATCCTTTATCTTGAAACTATTAGATCCTCGTTTCCAAAATAAATGCAACATTTTCCTTTCCGTAAAGTTGAAGCGGACATTGCCTTTTTTCGGTTGGTAAACATTATGAAATATTGATGGCATTGATTTGGGTCCACCAGGTTCCTCCACTTTATCATTATTGATGGCTATTTTAGATAGTTTCACTAATCAAACACTTCCATTAAACTATTTGTCATTTCTTATGGGGTGGAAGGATAATTTTTAACAATAGGAAATGTTTAAACTTTCTATTTAATATAACAAAGTTTCAAAATTTCCTATTTTTTTACCCATTTTGACCAATAACCTACTGATAACATTTGGTGACGTGGATGTCAAGTTTATCACACACTTCTCTGCAAACACCCTTTCGTAGACAGGTATCCGCATCATTAAATATTGCAAGATCAGCAGGTTAACTGTCAAATGGTACAAAATAGGAATTTTTGAAACTCTGTTATATCGATTGAGCAGAAAAATATTTGTTACACTAAATAGGAACTAAACCAAACTTTGCTGCATTTTAATGCATTTTGCCCTTAACTTTAACATGAAAGCTTTGAACAATGTTGCATTGTCTAGTGGACATCCCAAAAACGGAAGCATTACAATTTTTATGGGATGGAGAGATTATGAATCCCAGTGTAAATTATTAGTCGTCTACCTTTTGGATCACTCGGCAGCCATACATCTGCAGACTTAAAGGCAATATCTGACCTTCAAGCTGGTTTCCAAGCTCCCTCCTTTGCTCACCACTTCCATACTCAAAAAACTGTAATGCACCAAAGTCAGGAGATGAACCATATACAACTAAGTGATCAGTAGAATTAGCATGCAAAATTACCCGACCATTAACACTGAGGCTATGTTTGGCAAACTAGCTGATAAGTAGGCCGTTGGCTGATAAGCTGGCCGTTAGTTGATAAACTAGATGACAATGTAAAAGACCCGCGGGGGGAGCTTTCTGAATGAAGTAGTTTTTCAAGAAGCTAGCTTATGACTAACCAAACGGGAATTTTTCAATAAAGCTAAAAAAATAAGCGAGTTCATGATTGCCAAATGTGGCCTTAAGTTGTGATGTCTCACCTTTTGGATGACATAGTTACCAAAAACATCAGTGATTAAACTGGAAGCATTTGGAAGAACTTCCTTAAATACAGATTCTTTCTCCTCAATGCTACATATTTCCAACTTCTGTTGAATGAATCGACTTCCATGTTGATCACCACTGTGTTAATAGTTACAAATACAACGTTAGTTCTCCTAACAGAACCAAATATACTTGCGTGATTATAACTTGTTTACCACTCACCAGAATTCATCGACGTGCCCAAAAATATCAGAAAGCTCAAGCCTGCGACCTTTACCAGATTTCAGTTCTTCAAGAAAAGAATAAGTTTTTGGATCTTTGAAAACCTGACGTCCACTATGTGCTTGCCATCCAGCATACGGACTAGATGATGGCCTAATTCCATTTCTCCCACCAGGGAAACCGATCCCACCTATCGGGGATCCTGGCATAGGTGGACTAGCAAACGTTGAGGTTGGAAACTGCAGAACACCCATGTTGGTTGGGCTCCCAAAGTTCAAGTTGCTGTGGCCCATGATTCCTAAATGTTGCTGTTTCTGTATCTGGTCATCTCCATGAGTAGAAAGCTGCAAACTTTCACCAAATGGAGATTGAATCGGTAACCCAAGATGCCCATAAAACTTGTTCAAATGTTGCAAATTAACTCCAGAAGTTTGATTCTGACCAATAAAGCTTGGAGAACCATTTATGTCAAAAGGCATAGGAGCAGGACCAGTAGGGAGATATCCAGTTACATAAGGTGAAATAGATGCGGGATTGAATGCATATCCACCTAAGTATTGTTGAGGAAAGTATCCAGATGGAACCATGTTTGGGTAAACATGATTTCCTGACATCATGTATGCTGAACCAGATGCATACGGTGGTGTCAATCCCGATGACTGAAGTACCCGTTGTACCTCAGAGGAGAAATTGGAGGGACTTTGAAGAAAATGATTCATGCCAATATATGTTTGACCTTGTGAAACTATTTGAGGATGGTGGCCATGAACGTGGAACATACTTCTCTGCTGTTGCTCTCTTTGACTTTCCAAAACATCAATGGCAACAATTCCATTTGTTATACCTGCAACGGATGAAACATCATCTTCTGAATGGCTGATCGGACTCATGTTAAGGGATGGCATGCCCACTCTACTATCTAATGATGATGAACTTGAAATAGCTGCAGTTGCAGGATCAGAGTACAAAAGTTGCCCCGTATCATCACCATCATGATTATATGCTTCCTCGATTGTTTCATGTCTATATGAGCGAGACTGCAAAGGTGATGGAGCTCGAGGAAAATCTTCCTGCATGGAGATTACACGGCACTTGTAACTATGAAAAACATCTTGATACGAACTCTAAAACATTTTTTTTCCCAAATGTGAAGGTGATAGGAATGCATATTTATAACCAAAGAACTACTTCATCCTGAAAAATCACAACAGCAAAATTTTCTTCGGATTTCCCCCCAACATATGAGCAAATAATTACCAAACATGACCTTAATCTGACCATCAACTTGCTTTTTCCACAATTCAATGCAGTCAGATTATTATATGTCCAAGAGGGTGTCTGTAACTTGTCAGAAAATGTGTACGAAACAAAAATAATAGCAACCCTTGAAGAAGATACATATAGTGAGTGTATACCTCTTAACAACTTGAAAATTAAGTAGAATCTTGATATCCAAAAAACAGAAATCACTTTCTCTGTTATGAAACTTACATACCTGTTTTGGTGATCGATCATCATCTGACTCTTCCCTGTGAGTAGAAAGGTTACTCTGAGTCAAGCGGAAAGAGCCACTAGAATCATCAAAAGATGGCAATCTTCGATTATTTCCTGTACTTGCTACATTACGAAAGAGATGTCGATTTTCATCAGAAATTAGAGGTGGAGGGAGTCTGGGGTTTAAATTAACATGGGCCGAGTAATATGCAAAATAAGAAGGATCTGCACGAAGTTGTTCTTCAGACTGACACGTGTCAGTATGACTATTTGGACTTGCATTTTCAGCAATTTTATGTCTAAACATGAGGTTCTCGATAGCTGCAAATGAACCTTCCATGCTTGGAGGTGCGCTTCCACTACGATTAGGAGCCAAAGCCCTCTGTTTTTCTTGAAAACTTTGGCCCTTCAAGAGTGATCCAAGGTCCTCAATGCCCATATTGTTAGATGGTTTCCCGAATGCCGCCATTTCATTGTGTGATGGCCATTTTCCACTTGTTTCCATGATTCTAATTGGGCTTTCAGTGGCCATTTTCCACTTTTGTGATTCAACCGTCAAAATTCCTACATCTTTTGTCGAAAAGTTGTAGAATCCAAATAACCCCTACAATAGGTAAAATTTTAAATAAAAAAACACGATTTTGTAAGAAGAAACATTGATAAGCAACTCAAAATGCAGATAAATAGAACTTGAAAGGGTAAATTATCATACAGACTAGAAATATCAATGGCCTAAACAAACTTTAGAGCACAGTTTATCTTGATAAACTTTCAGCAAGTTCTTCCAACACCTCCTCCAATCCCTAACCCCAATAAGAAATCTGGGTCAGCAGGCGTTTATCCAGAATTTTGGCAACTTCAATTCAAAAGAGAACACATATGAAGCTAAATGTCTTGAATACTTGAATTACTGTTACCTGCAATTTTGGTTGAGCTCAATATATACACACAGACACTATATATATCACCCTAAATTAGAATAAAGTTTCACAACCCACTTGTATTTTAGTTCCATTTTCTCATCAAACAAAAAAAATATAACTTCCCTCAAAAGTTCAAATCAACAAAACAGGTATTAAAAGAAGCAAAAAGATACAAACTTGATCAACTAACAACACTTTTTGATCAGTATCAACCAAGATTCTATAATTTAACAAAAAAAGAATATGAAAGCATGCAGATTCTTGAAATCAATATGCACGTTAGAGAAGCAGATACAATCTTGATCAAGTAACAGTCATGGAACCCTAAAACTAAAATCAGTTGAATTGATTGAGAAAACACAGAAATAAACAAGATTCTGACCTGGGTTTGGTGTCAAACAACTGGATATTCAAGTCTTGAAAACCCTAGATTCTGTAGAGTAGCTGATGATGATCGAGAGTGATGAGAGAAGAAAAAAAGGGTGTTGAAAATGAAATGGGGTGGGGCTTGGTGACATTTAGAGGTGATAAAAGGAGAAAAGTGCTAATTCCAATCTCTAGTTTTGTATTTTGCGTCCAAAGGCAATGCAAATAATGCCAGAAGAAGGGAGAAAACGACAAGAGAGTAACCTGCCAAAGAGATTTTTTGGTTTAGAAATGGGAATCATGAGATGCTGCAGTCAGCATGGAGCAGATATACACTCAACCTCCTTCCTTCCTCTCTCTCACTTAAAATTCCAAGTCTAAAGATGGCAAGTAGAAAAGGAAAGAAACTGCATTTTGCTTGTTTTTTGAGTCTTTTATTTCTTTTGGATAATAAATATCAAGGAACAAGTGTCAACGTTATTACTCTCTTATCCCAAGAAATCAGATTAGCTATTTTGTGTAGTTTTGACATAGTAAATTTGGATAATTATATATTTTAGAAAAACTTTTAAAAAAATAAAAAACTAACAAATATCCTGATAATTATTGATCTGTTTCATATGTACATGTATATATAATTAATTGAAATTGTTTTTTGGTTTCTATGCATATGTGCATGTTATATGCATGTGTATACCGTCCAGATAAATATTATCAGGGTGTTCTTCAATTTTTCATTTTTTTTAAGTTTTCTCCTCAACCCAACTCTATATATACATTAAATTTTTTAGTAAATATACATGATAAAGAAAATCATAATTTTGTAACATGTAAAAGGAGATAATTCATAAAAATAAAAAAGAGTAGAAAGTACAAATATTGAAATGAAAATAATAATGGGTGGAAGGAATGTACCAAAAAGTGATTTGTATTTACAAAAATGGTGTTGAAATTAGGTAAACATGGAAGCCTCAATTGGAAAAATATCATTCACTATCTTCTCCCACACATTTGGATTTGGTGTCCCTACAAATCTATATATATATTAAAGAAAAAACCACTATGCATGATGTGGCCTCTTTTAAAAGCTAGGAGCTTATTTATCTTTTTTCTCCTTTTTTTTGTTTTTTAAAATACTAATTAAGTTAAATACTATTATGCCCCTATAAGCAAATTGTATATTTCATAATAGATGAGATCATTTGGTAATTTTGCATCCAACTAAGTTTAACCTCCCAAATTATTCAACTTTTTAATAAGCATTCAAGATAAGTTTAACCCCCTAGACTATTCAACTTCTTCTTAATAGACATTTATTTTATTTATTATTGCAATTGATTTAC
>NC_037529.1:8844515-8851543 GCF_001531365.2 Cynara cardunculus var. scolymus | reverse complement strand
TAATATATTAATTAAATTATTGTTTATTTAATCTCATTTAATAATAACCGTTAGATGAGAAAATGAACGATTAAGATGGGTTAACATAGTTTGCACAAAATATTGGGTTAGTATTTGAACCAGCCCCTATATAGATATATATATATATATATATATATTAAAAGAACAACCAATAATGATAAGGTGGATTCATATATCAATGGTAATATTGATTCTTATTAATTTGATATATAAATATAATCATCGATTTATTTAGCTAATTTCAGTAATTTTAAAAAAGATTATTGTCACCGTGCAACGCATGGTGTCAAACACTAGTAAATTTAATAATTAAACATATTGAAACTCCTTATTCATATATGTTCAAAGAGTGTGATTCAATGAGTTTTTGATATGTTGGTAATAAATATAAATTTCGTATTTATATTTATAAACGATGAGCGATATCTAGCAATACATAATCTCTACCTAAATAATGAGAATCTGTGATACAACAAATTATCGTTTTGTAATCAATTTTAGTTTACGCGTTTAATTCTTTTGTCTTTGATATCCAGATTGAATACGAGACATTGAATGTGTCATTCTCGTTATGTCTAATCTCTAGTTTCTTGATTCCCTTAATATACTGATAAAATTGATCATGATATCTCATATCAATTATTTGAGCATAGATGCATTTCCTTAGTATATATATTTATCATATGGCCTAGAGACATCACTCATGTCATAAAGGAAGGACAAATTCTATCTTGATACATGTTAGTTTTACCATGTGATATATAAAATACCCAACAATCACTCTATCACCCAGTTACGGAATGATTAGAATAAATGTCAAAATACGCACTCACACACAACAAACTCCATGTTCTCAAGTCAAAGAATTACATGTATATTGACCACGTGAAAAACACTTGTGACACTCACATGAACGAGTCACGTCCGGTACACAAAATCTCTATCTTGTACCCATATGTAGATTCAATATCTCTATATGAATCCTTACATATTTTAGTTATTATCATATTACTTCAACCTTAAACCTGCAATAATATTTAACTTAGAGACATTTAGAATACATTATTCAAAGGTTATTTATTATGAATAATTAAAACACAGAATATAATATACAAAAGCCATGATTATAATACTACATTCATTTCTCCCACAAATACATTTCTTCAAACTAGATTAATTTTCCAAAAGTCTCAAACATTGCATCATCCAATGAACTTACTTGCTAGCTCATAATAACCAGGAATGTTGCTAGCACAACCACTTGAATTAGTTCCTGGGATGCATGTCGACAAACAAAACAAATCAGGCTACATGTCTGGTGAATTCAAGAGTTTTCATGATACAATATTTGAAGTAATTTATACTTTCAAACAAAAATTCATGACTTACATATGATTGATGTGACATGTCAAACAAATGTTAAATTCATCCAAAACATTATAAGTTTGCAGTCAATCAATATTTACAAAGTTCTATGAATATCAAACAGTATGGGGTGACCTATAACAATTGGAATCAGTGGAGGAGCACTACCCAACAATCCACTTATCTGTTAGGCTAATTTCGGTTTAATCACCATTGCGCAATGTGTCCACCTGACACTATACCTATTAGCCAAGTATCTGGCACATATATCCATGCACGGTACTCCAATACAATACCGATGGGAGCAACCCATTTAATTGTAAAGGGAGCGATTCCATATAAACGCAACAAAAAGGGTGACCCTAAGTCGTCAGATCCAAATCTACCATTCTCATGTCAGTGAGCAAATAAATAACTTGCAATACTCCATTCATACAACGTAAGATTTTCCTCCATTGGTTACACAACATGTTTATATATATATATATATATATATCACCTTTCCAAATTACCAAGTATTTTCTACATACTTTATCAAAGAACCAAGGCATACTTAATATGTATAAAGTTACTTTGTATAAACAATTAAACATCAATACATTCCTTTCATAACATCATTTAAAAACATGTATTTTCTACTTTAATCACCAAAACACGTCCAACAAAATGAATCATGTAAAAGTAATTATGTTTGACGTGCACCCCATTAAAATCTACTTGGAACTCACCTTAGTCTATTTAGTTGGGATCACGTCGGTGCCCAACTTGCTTATCCGTCGTGCTACTTAAACCATCCACACATGATTCTCACATCAATACAAACATCCTAAACAAAAAGATTTAGACAATTTACTTATCTTAATATACATACCATCAAGAACCACTTAAAAATGGACTTTGAACCTTTTCATACATAGGTTTAAAATAAACAAATCTTTTATTTGAGTCTAAAACGGACAACTCTGCAAAAACCCATTTTTTGACCTATTTAGAGCCTGAACTACCTCATGATCAAAGATTGTAAAAGCCTTCTCAACGGTTCCAGATTGGTATTACACGTTTAAATCCGAGTTATTAATGATTTTATACAATTTTTACAATTTCCAACATCAAAATAACTTAATCCGGTAACTTGCTTTTATTTCTTCCGAGGCTTTTGGCTCACATTCTAACACCCCAGAACATGCTTATCATACACATTAAAATATGTTTATAAGGTTCACATATTCATTTTTGCACTTAGAACCTAACTAATGCATAGGTTTTCATATATTGATCAAACCGAACTCAAAACATTCTTTTAACTTTGAAAGTTCATCAAAACCTATAAGAAACATTGAAATAATCATTGTAACACTTTTATATACCTATCATAACTATATCCACCACATACAACGACTCAATTTTAAAAATTAAGCAAAACAATTTGACTTTTTGGAAAAAGTCAACTGTTTTTAACATAACCTTTAATCTATCATCAAAACATGCTTGAGTGGAAATTTTCTTCTTCAATCCATCTAATAACATCCTAATAATACCAAGAAACAAAATATAACAAACATCTTAACATTTTCATGAAGATTTCAATGTCTTAAAGTTCATCACAAAATTTTGACTTTTAAAGATTGTCAAAGATAACAATTTTTCAACTTCAACTCATGATTGAACATCTTAGATGAACTCAAAACTATCCTAAACATGAAATAAATTTACCTAACAAATTACTTCTACTGAGAAGATGTAAAGTTTCCACTTTGTTCCAATCCTTGAATAATTTTAGGTTCTAATGCATCAAAGTGAAGATATAACACATTGAGACTCAATTGGGGCTAAAAATATATATCATAAAACCGGGTTTCTCATAGAAATTACACATATACATGGACAACAGCTAAAACTCGATTTTAAGCCCTAAAAATCCAAAAATCGAATCCAATACTAACCTAAACATCAAATATATCAAAAAAATCAATTTGTCGATTAGATGAAAAGAAAGCAAGGTTGAAGCCTTGGATGACTTTCATCGCCATTTTCTTCCTTCTCCGGATTCTCTCTTCAATTCCAATATTTTCTTTTTCTTTTCTTTTAAAACCCTTATTTATATTTTTACTATATTAAGGGAAGAACATTATAACCCCTGGGTTTTCACTATAAAACAATTTCTACCCCAAACTTCAAACATCTAAATATTTTATCTAACATTTTAAAATGGGATGTTACAATAACGCCTAATCTATGTGAAGGTCGTGGCATGAACAATTCTTTATTTGCATCATTAATTTCTGATGGAGATACAACCATTTGACTTTTTTGTAACACTTCTTGATGTCTAACAACATCATCACTAACAATAGTATCACCTTCATCACGGTCTTCATCATTAATAACAACCTCACTTGAAATTGAATATGGTAAGATGCCTTCGGGCCATGCTGGTTGTGGCACACCTGATGATGTCTTTAATTATGAAGATAAAGTGATTGGATTATAAGAGACCCCTACATATGATGGTATCCTCCCACCTCTATTGCCTCTTCCATCTCTATTGGTTCTTTTTGTCGTAGTCGGTTTTTGAATGTTGAGTCATGGGTCTACCTTTTGGCTTAACAAATTTAGGTGGTGGGTCCTTCTTTTCATTCTTACAAGTCCTGGCATTATGCCCCATTTCCAAGCAATTACTACATGTCATTGCTTTCCCAGATTGAGTCACTTTTGTACCTTGCATCTTAGATTCTGATCTTTTTTTTTATAGATGGCCTACCAGACATTCTTCTCTCCTTAGGTGGGTTTGATTTGATGTAAGGTGTTGGAATCCATATGTTGCTCCCATTCAATGGTCTTATAGTATTCTTATAGGTCATTTTGAAGACATCCCTAGTAAACCATTTACTAACATAATCCTTTGAATCCTTATTGATAAAGAGCATGACAACAATGGAATGCACATAAGGAATGTTTGATATGTCCCACAATCTACAACTATATTATCTAGCATCTAAATCTACCACCATTGTGTCTTAACCATTTCGTGTTTCAAACACATTCCCACCACTAGGGATAACATGCCAATACCTACATACGAAAAATAATACATTAGTATACAAGATCATATTACCATCACATACAAGCATACATAATTAAATTACCATAATAGATGAGCATACTTGTGATTTGCTCCCCATTTCTTTAACTTTTTCCTTATGCTGATAAACAACTGATTCCCATTCTTGTGCTTTGCTTAATATTCTGTAATGCCTCTTCATAACAAACATCATTATCTCCTCTAACATTGTGATTACGGGTTTTCTTCTTGCATCAACAATTATTGAATTAAATGACTCGCAAATCTCATTTTCTACAGCTTCACAAGCTTTATCGGGTGAAAACAATGCCCTACACCATGTATAAGGGTCTATTTCCATCAAGTGATTATATGCATCAAGATTCAGTATCTTAAACTTTTCCATATGTGACATAAAATCTGCTTCAAAAGTGGAAGCAGTTGTTGCCCTAAAATGTTTTCGTACTCAACGTCATTAAACCTTTTACGAAAATTAGCATATATGTGTTTTGCACATTGTCTATGCTCTGCTTATGGTGCCAACTCCTTTACAACTTCAACAATCCCCTATTGCATAAAAGGAATGATAATGCCTAAATGTTAACAAAATGCATACCTTGTATTGATCAGACATGATGGTAAGCCATGCTCTTTTGATAACACCAATATCTTCTATTGATAGTTTAATGAATCACTTCCAATTCTCTTTGTTCTCCACATCTACAACAGCCCAAGCTATATAAGCATTTTAACAGTGTAAGTGGTTAAACAACTAATAACACTTGATAGTAATATAACAAGCATAGTTTAGATGTACATACTTATAGGATAAATCTGATTATTTTCGTCTCGACCAATAGCCGGATATTAACACTTCTTTGCACACCCCCTTCAAAAAACAACCATCTAGTCATATAACCCTCCTACATCCACTAATCCACCCATCTCTCAGTGCTTTGAAGCATACATAAAATCTCCTATATTCATTGTTTCCATCAGCTATTAAATTTACGTCCATCTTAACTGTAGATCCAAGATTGGCCTTCCTAATTTCATGTCCATAATCCCAAAGCTTTCCATAGTATTATATCAAAGAACCTTCATAAGAAGTGCCCTGGACTTGGCCCGGATGCATTGGCCCCTTTGCTGACTTTGACCATAAACTTCTTCAAAATATCATCTTGCATATCCTTGATTTTTATGAATGGTCTTTCTATGAGTTCTCTAACATAATGCTTAATAATCCAATTTGGTATCACTAGGGATCCAAAACTACAGTCTCTACTACATATGTGCTTACAATTAATGCTTTTAATTTGAAACGACTTTTCTTCTTGCATCCAAGATGCCCATAGTCTAAAAGGACCTATGTGATCTTTTTGACATTTTTCACATGTAATAAGTAGTCTTTCAGAATCATTTTCACATATTCTAGTTGGTAGCCGTTTGCAACCGCATAGTTAGTCAAACACCACTTTAATTGACTAAGATTCTCATACCTCTCACCAACTCTGGCTTCATCAGCTTTTAAGGAATATTAGGATCATGTATTGGGTATTAGACACCTTTTTGTATAACATGATCTCCAACATTATCATCATCGTCATCCACATTAAACTCAACGTTGTCAAGTGTTTACAATACAAAGCTTATTTGGAAACTGATCATCAACTGTTTCATTTAAGTTGATTACATCATTCTCTTCTTCATTTAAGTTGAATAATCGTTTATAGCATAAGTAGGATCATCACTGCAATCGAATGCCATTCTGGTAAAAAAGAAGTAACAAAAAATTCATCATAAACACAAATAATCACTTGGGACTTGCTACAATACTTGATATATGAGTGTAAGCAATACACTCATCACAATTAATCACTGGGAACTTGCTGCAATACTTGATATATAAAAGTTCAGTATTCATACCATAGATTATATTGAAAGTCTTGCAAATTAAAATAACAAAAAATGTCTAAAAATGACAAAATAACCTGTGAAGTTTACTTGAATAGAATCATTCTTCTAACATTATTCAAAAATCAAAAGTTGGAATCGGAAATCACCATATTGGCTAAAAGAGTAAAAGCCTAAGACATTACAACCGTATGAACCACACCTGTTAGTAAAATCGAATGAAGCCTACCGTTGCAGTTTTGACAGTAAAAGCCTACCATTGCAGTTTTTGACCATTGATACATAGTTTAAGAGACACTTTAAATACTAACCAATCGTATGAACCACACCTGTTAGAAAAATTGAACGAAGCCGTAAAAACCGAACAACATCGGAAAAATCGAACCATACCTGTTTCGACTACACAGTCGACGACGACGACGGGGCTGGGCAAAAGGTGGTAGTGACGGCAGCAGGCTAGAGACGTGGGACTGTACCTGTTTCAACCACGTAGCCGGCGACGGTGACAGGCTGGGCTGAAGGTGTTAGCGACGGTGACAGGGGGAGAGGGTAGCGACGTTCTGGAGTGAGGATGAACTCGTTAGTTTTATGGTTTTTCTTTAATTTGTAAATTTACCTGATGTCTAGGTTGTAGGTTAAATATCTATACTATCTTATAAAACATTTG
>NC_037529.1:8841593-8842785 GCF_001531365.2 Cynara cardunculus var. scolymus | reverse complement strand
GAAACTGGACACTTGAAATCAACTTGAAATCACCTCTTTTTTTGCAAACCGGACAACACTTCTTTAAACCTCTCAAATTTCTCTCAAAATAGCAGGCAAGAACAATTGAAGGAGTAAAGCCCCTTTTATACTTACTAAAAATAGGAAGTYGGCTAACCGCCTTCCAAACCCACCTCCACCTCATGCATAAAATATGCATATACATACATCCATGTATAAACTAGCATGCATATTCCATGCATAAAATATAGATATATATTCTTCTATATTTATGCATACATAAATATATATATATATATATACATATAAATATATATATATATATATATCTTTATCCAAATAAATGCACAAATTCGCATACCAGCATGTAACAAACATTTCAGTTTATCATGCTATCACACAGTCAATTAATAAAATAATCGCGTATTAAATATCTTAGATAATAACCAGGATCTGGTTATCACAATTAAATTATAATAAAAAATTAAATTAAAAATTTACACAAAAAATGAGGAATTTTAAATAGTTAATTTGATACGAATATTGATATATTTTTGTTATGCATAAAGTACTGTATATTGATGTATATTATTTAAAATTCAAGATTACAAGTAATTATGCATAAGTACAACTTATTAAAACTCGATGTTTGAATTCGTATAAATAACTGCGGATAAATATAATCAAATAGATGATGATCATCTCATTTTAAAATATAAAAAATCTAAGATATAATTAGAATAATTATCGAGTTCCAACAAAATAAATTATTATTATTATTATAAAAAAATTATATTATTAAATCAAATATAAATTACTTCGTTATCTATACTATATTATAAAGCATTTGATATAAACTATTAAAAACCATTTTTTATGCATGAAGTACTGTTTATTAATGCATATTACTTAAAATTCAAGTTTACAAGTAGTTTTGCATAAGTACAAGTTATTAAAACTCAATTTTTAAATTCGTGTAACTAACTGCAGATAAACACAATCAAATACAAGATAAACATCTATTTTAAATATAGAAAATCTAAAATATAATTAAGATAATAATTAAGTTTTATCTTGATAAAAGATTATATTATTATCTTGATAAAAAATTTATATTATTAAACCAAAAATAAATTATATTATTATTAAACCTAAATTAAATTATAATAAAATATTAAATTAAAGAAGTTAC
>NC_037529.1:8804044-8840943 GCF_001531365.2 Cynara cardunculus var. scolymus | reverse complement strand
ATTCTATTTCAAACCCTCAAAATCCCAATCACAAAACTCCTTCTCAATCCTTTGCTGCCGCCGCCCGGACTACATCCCTAACCACATTTCCGACCCTAAGTATGTTCGAATCTTTGATACCACTCTTCGAGACGGAGAACAGTCTCCAGGTGCCACCATGACCACCAAGGAAAAGCTCGATATTGCCCGTCAACTTGCCAAACTCGGTGTCGACATTATTGAAGCAGGTTTCCCTGCTTCCTCTGAAGCCGATCTAGAAGCCGTTAAGTTGATTGCTCAGGAGGTCGGAAATGTGGAGGGTGGTCATGTTCCTGTCATTTGCGGTCTGGCCAGATGCAATAAGAATGACATTGATAAGTCGTGGGAGGCCGTGAAGCATGCCAAATTCCCCAGGATACATACTTTTATTGCCACCAGTGAGATTCATATGCAGTATAAGCTCAAGATGACCAAAGAACAAGTGATTGAAAAAGCTACGAGTATGGTGGCATATGCCAGAAGTTTAGGCTGTAATGACGTTGAGTTTAGTCCTGAAGATGCTGGGAGGTAAATCTATATATCACTCATGGTTGCATGTTTGTATAATGTGAAGAATATATCATCTTCTTTTTGCTTAAAAATAAGGTAAATTATAAGGATTTAACCCCGAGAGTGCTTCGATCTGATTCTTCTGAATTGCTTTTGTTAGAATCAGGTTTTTGCTGTGCAATGTGGATGGTGTTGTTATGTTTTGGGGTTTATAGTCCAGCAATGCTTATATTGCTACTGTGGGAAGATGTTGATCTAATAATTTGTAGTGATTTGTTGGTTTGAAATGTCTTAGACTGCCAATGATATTCTTCAAAGACTGTTTGCTTACGACGGATTGATGTCTTTTAACAATACTCGACTTTTTGCTGCAAACTGATCATAAATGCTAAAAAAGAAGCTCTAAAATTTTCATTGATGAGCTGTATTGAACAAATTATTTACATGTAAAAGGAACCATTGGCAGTTTTTGTCTAAGGTCAATCATAATAGCAAAGTAAACCAAACCAAATGTACCAAATATATCCCATCTGGAATTAGGGTCAGGGGGAGGGTTTGATGTATGCAGACCATACCTCTACCCCTAGGGGTACATATGCTCTTTCCCTAAAGACCTCCGGCTTGCGAAACCTTTTGTTAAAAGTTTTGGAAGGGGCCAAAAAGTAGTAGCAAAGTGTATTTTTTTTTGGGTAAGAATAATGATTGGTTTGCAATGAGAAGTGAAGTAATTATTTGAAAAGTCAATAGCGTGTTTACTGATATGTGTGATCCTACAAAACTATGGATTTGTTCTATGTGGTTCAGAAGGGAAGAACTTGTATAATTATCTCAATTCCGATTCAAACATGGGTTTGTGTTATGTTTGTTGACAGATCAGAGAGAGAATTTTTGTATGAGATCTTGGGTGAGGTTATTAAAGCAGGTGCAACAACTCTTAACATTCCTGATACCGTTGGCTATAACTGGCCTCGCGAGTTCGGGCAGCTCATTGCTGACATAAAAGCTAACACCCCTGGCATTGAGAACGTCATTATTTCCACCCACTGTCAGAATGATCTTGGACTTTCTACTGCCAATACTTTAGAGGTAGGCATATACATTTGTTATGTTCTTAGTTTGTGTTTCGTTTGTATGCTAACCTATGTGAATTCTAGGGTCCATTGGTTGAATGACCTTCTCCCATTTTTCTTTTAAATCCATGACCTTCTGACAAGTTTTAGAATGCCACCTCGGTTATTGAGCAAATTACAGGGGGCTTATTCAGGTGCAAGACAATTAGAAGTAACAATAAACGGAATTGGAGAGAGAGCTGGTAATGCTTCTTTGGAAGAGGTGAGTGTAACATGCCTATTTGTGTTGTTGCTTGTTCTTGATAATTTGAACAGGATATTGGTTTCTAAACCATTTTAACTTATGCATTAGCTTAAAAGTTCTTTAACTAATGGGTGCCACACTTTTTGTTGAACATAGGTGGTAATGACTATAAAATGCAAAGGAGATGTGTTGGGTGGTCTTCACACCGGCATCAATACAAGACACATTGTCATGGCTAGCAAGATGGTATATATATTTGTGTGCGTGTCTCTATATATATATATTCAAGGCTATTTTTAACAAGTGACTCTCTGTTCGCTTTGAACTTGTGTTATTTAGGTGGAAGAGTACAGTGGACTGCAGGTGCAGCCACACAAGGCTATTGTTGGTGCAAATGCTTTTGCTCATGAAAGTGGAATCCATCAGGTTGGTCTTTGTTAAGAATTAAATGGTGGGTAGAATTTATGATGGTTGAATGATTGACAAGGCAAGGCAAGGAAAATTATCTAGCAATTCAAGAAGCTAGGGTCTCCTATTACAAGAATTAGTAAATTTCTGCATGCCTAGACCTACTGCACCCTCTCTTATTTATGGTTAGACTCCCAACCCTAGCATATAAGGATTACCCAAACTGCCCTTCTGCAACAAACTATCTAACCATCAAGTGACGCCATATCTGCATTCCTTGTGGTCCCCTCATCGTTGAGTTTATGTGAACCATTCCTTCTGTTATAAGTGAACTGTATTGGGGGATGTTTAACAGTCTTTGGTTACGGTTATAAGAAACGCTCAGCTGATCCTTTGGTTTAATATTAATCATGATTGCCGCCTTTTGTGCACATTCCATGTGCACATTCCACCCCTTCCCCCCTTACTTGATGAGAGTCTGCTTTATAAACCTTGTGTCTGAAGAACTCATTATCTGTTCTCCATCACCTCTCCCATGGTAAAAGTTAACTAAACTATAACTTTGTTTAGTTCATCTATTTGACATTGTGGCCGATTATTACTAGTTTGTGGCTCAAGTATAAATTGTCATGTGGCTTGTTCTTACAATTTTCAATCAACTTACTAGATATAGTCATGTGTTCTATTTTGTAGGATGGAATGCTAAAGAACAAAAGCACGTATGAAATCATTTGTCCTGAAGATATTGGACTCCATCGATGTAATGAATCTGGACTTACACTTGGAAAACTTAGGTATGTTGCATGAAAGTTGGTTATTTTTTATTGCCTAGTTTCTGATATATATGTTCTGTGATTATTTGTATCAAGTTCTTCAATGTATATGGGTAAAATGCAGCAACATACAACAAAGTTTGCCTTAGTTCCTAATTAGTGTAACAAAGTTTTTTTTTCTTCTCAATCAATGTAAAGAAGTTTCAAAAATTTCTATCTAATATAACTAAAGTGCAACATTTTCAATTATTTGTCGATTTTGATTTATAACTTGCTGATCTTGTAACATTTTATGACGTGGATGCAAAGTTTATCGTCCACTTCTCTGTGACACTTACTTAAATCTTCTGTAAACGGGTATTTACATCATCAAATGCTACAAGATCAGCAAGTTGCGTGTAAAAATAGGTATAAAATAAGAAATTTTGAAACTTCTTTACCCCGATTAAGAAAAGAAATTATGCGCTGCATTAGATGAGAACTAAACCAAACTGTTGCATATATATATATATACACACACACACACACACTCTCTCTCTCAGGGTTGTTCATTGATAACCCAGCCCTTATCCCATCCCTTACTGCTTCTTTACAGAAGATCATGTTCTGTTGATTGGGTATTTCTAATGATTTTCAACTATTTTTGTACAGTGGACGACATGCTCTAAAATCTAAACTTTTTGAGGTGAAGTGCATTGTTGAATTCATCGCTTTGTAACTGAACGACACCTTTTTTATACTGCATTAAATCTGTTATGTTTTCTCTTCAGCTTGGTTACGACATAGATGGAAAGGAACTTGATGATCTCTTTTGGCGCTTCAAATCCATAGCTGAACTGAAGAAGGTAAAAAAACTCTTCTTTTAATGGTATCGAGTATCACTATTAAATGCGAGTTATATAGTTCTGCCTGCTATCTATAATCATCCGCTTATCCCCTCCAGGTTATCACTGATGATGATTTAGTAGCGTTGGTATCAGATGAGGTTTTCCAGCCACAAGTTTTCTGGAAGTTTGGAGATGTTCAGGTATAAATTGGACCCCACTTGCATACTATCTTCATTTTTTAATCAAGATTGATTCGTATAGAACTCCATAAACAGAACTCAAATCATAATTCACAGGTTACATGTGGTACTCTTGGTCTTTCTACAGCAACAGTTAAATTATTAGATAAAGATGGGATAGAACACATTGCTTGCTCCACTGGAACTGGACCAGTTGATGCCGCTTATAAGGCAGTTGATCTACTTGTTAAGGTTTGAATCGTGAATCTTAAGTTGCATCCACGAATCCTTACATTGGCATCCGATTGATGATATCTCTTTTACAGACACCTGTAGAACTGCTAGAGTATTCGATGTYTGCTGTAACCGGAGGCATTGATGCTATAGCCAGCACCCGTGTTCTAGTTAGTAGCGAAAACAACCACATAGCAACTCATGCTTCAAGTGGAGAAAAAATTGCGAGGACTTATAGGTATGTATTATTCTCATTTTTTGGGAATGCGCCATTATAAATTTATGCCTGTGGTGTCCCTACGTGGGTAAGGACGTGGGTGTCCTTGCAGAATTTTACGTCTGTGGCCTTGAAGTTCTTTGAGATTCCTTAAGAGGCATGATTCATTTCGATCATTGACATTTTCATCTTGTGGGTGTTGCTTATACTTGACTGAAGAAATAAGACTTTGATTGTGGGCCAGGGTACTTGATGCGAGTTAAAACGAAGACGGGGTCATTACATGGAAGAAATTTTTTGTTTAGGGTCAACAATCACACACACAAATTAATAAACCAAACAAACCCAATAAATTTCACGCAAATGTAGGGCTTGGAGGGTAGGATGTATGCAAACTTTTCCTCTGTCCTGATAATAGTTGCAGGGGTCTAGAATATATACATGGTTAAGCAATTTGCTAGGATTTTTATTATATTTTGTGGAAATTTTTGGGATGGAATACTTGCACAAATAGGCGAGAGAGTTCAAGTATGGCAGCCGCAGTATGAGCGTTACAATCCCTTTGAGGAGAATTAAAAGCCCAGCTAACTAGCGGGCCAGCGTATATCTGATTTGTCTTTCACATGATGCTCTTGGGACGGGACAGTTTGGACCCATTAGGGGTTCGCCAGTTGACCGTTACAAACTCTTTTGCATGAATTGTTTAAACTATCACTATGAGCATTTTTTTTCTTACAAAAAATAGGTCATACCCATCATACACGAGACAAATGGGACCTAAAATATTCCTCGTGGTTTTGTTGGCAGTGGAACAGGAGCATCCATGGATATTGTTATCTCCAGTGTCAGAGCTTATGTTGGTGCCCTAAACAAGATGTTAGGGTTGAAGAAGCACTCAGAAAGTTAACAATTTAGCATGCAATGTTTTGTTTTAAAGAAATTAGTGTTTGCAATTGCATTGATGGTTATGATTTAATAAATTTGAGAAATTTTCATTTTGTTTATTTCTATGTTTATCTTGATGCCATCTACTCTCTGGACAAAGGATATGTCTGTCCGTGTACATCTTATTCTCCAGACCATATTTTCATTAAATATGTTTGGTTTGATTTTAAAAATCCATGGAGAATTATTTATGTTTCTTTGTTTCCCCTCGAAAATGATCATACTCAATCGATGTAGTAACTTACATCGTACATGATACAAGTTGTATTTTGTATTGGATTCGAATTTTCAGGAACATTTAATAATTTTAAGCACCAGAAGAAGGCCAATGTTTAAAGGTCTACTTGCGTTTTGTCCGCGGTGTTTTTTTTAATAAATAATAGCGAACGTAATTGTATTTGATTAGATATGTTTGGACAATTGAGTTACTTTTCAAAAGGCTTGTTGCTTCAATGCTATATCATTTGAAAGATTAACACTATTAAAGAAACTCAATTGATGAACGCAACTTGAAAGAAGCTGAATAATCCTTGCGTTATAAAAATTTTAAACGATTAATCCACCAAATTTTTGTCAATCGAAATTGTAGAAAGATGCTTAACGTTGCTAATCACTGTTTTTCTTCGATATCTGATAAATAATACAAGTGAATTAGGGGTTGTTTGATAGTTGCTAAATGATTTGATGCAGAATGATTAAGTGGTCAAAATGATTAAGAGACTCTTATGATATAGTGCAAAATGAAAATATAATTATCTGGTAATTATTTTCAACAAAATTAGAGCTCTGAATGGTTAAAGGAGACCCATCACCCATGGTACAAAATCATTCAGGATGTTTTAGAACCATTAAGAGGTAGACATTTTTTTGCCAAACAAGATTTATCTCTTAACGATTCAGAGACCGCCTCTTGATGGAACGTAAACAAACAACCCCTATGCTTGATAGTTCTGACATTTAAAATGTGTAAATATAAAAAAGGTTATATATACATTAAAATTTTAAATACATATACATGATAAAGAAAATCATAAAGGAGATAATTCATAGAAGTTTTAAAAAGTAGAAATTTTGAAATGAAAATAATTATTGGTGGAAGGAATGTACCAAAAATCAACAGCCAACATATCCAACAACATGATATGGTTTCCATTTCAATTTATGGCATATAACATGGTTTTGCTCAAAATGTCTTCAGCCTTGGCATAAAATTTATATAGAACTAACAAAAGTTTGCTACTACATTTGACAGGAACAGAAGGGACCAAATTCTTCATCAACAAATAAAAACTACGACCGCTTGTTTCTCTTTACTTCGGATGGAGGATCTTGCGTCGCCTGCGAGGTTTCTCTCGCTTTACAAACATCTTCTCGTAGTCGTTGAGAGGTCTGGTTGATCCGTCTGCCACACTCTTGAACTTCCAGCCACCACCATCCCCACGTTTCCCACGAGGACCCATTTTTTCAATCGTGATTTCCCATCCCTCTGATGGACGCCTCCTGCTGTATTTATGGACTTTCACTTGTCCAGCAATCTGTTCATGAAACCACTACCACATCAACATTTCACAAAGGACAGCCAAGTTCTATAGGATAAGGTATTAGACATGATTGCTTTGTATCTATCTGTTGGTGTCCTAAATCGGCTAGATTTGAACCATTTCTCTTCAATATATGTTAAAACCTCCCTTCTCTATTTAATGGCTCTTCTGAAGAGTAATCTAATGAGGTTTCACATATTCTCACATGTATAAGAGCCAATGTTTACCACTTTAGAAACTCATTTATGCCTGCCTATCCCCCTCTCGACACTCTGTGCGCGTCTAACTTCAGTTGGAATCCATACATATTGGTCATAAATAACCACCATTATTGCCCAAGGTTCTATATATCAAGACCTAAAGGTTCTAGAGTTTTAAATAAGGCGTCATGCTTGCTTATTTGACTGACTTCCAGGTTACTCCCCAGTTAAGAATAACAAGATTCTAAAGCGTTCACGTACCTTCATCTTGTTAAAGTTGAACTTCTCAAGGAACTCCTGATATAAGATCTCATCTTCTTTCATTGATATCTCATACAGCACCTCATCTTGGTCCTTGATGGTGCCATCCCAACCCTCGGGCATGACTTTGAAATCTGGCTTGTATGGTAGAGTGGCAACATGAAATTCCCTATCATGCCAATCAAAGAATCTGCACAACAACAATATGGGTACCATCAAAATAGAGAGAATATGATATACAAAAACTATAAAATCACATATTCTTCAATGGATAAACTTCTAGCAGTCAATCTCTTTACTTCAAAGGTTAGGATCAAAAGCCTCTGTTTACATTAATTAACAATCAGCACAAATGCCTTTTGTCCTTTTATATCCAGCTACATTTCATCCTTCAACCATAGACTCGTTTTCAGTTTGGTCAAAAGGTACTTTAGGATTCAAAATCAAAACACTTGAGAGGAACATTACAACAAATATCATTATATTGCATTCATCTAAAAACATACATGATGAGGAATGGATGACTTACTCAGGGAACTTGTCAAGCAACTGCTCCACAGAATCATCCAGAGGATGCCCAAGCTTTTTCTCCATTTTCTCTTCATCTTCCTTGAGCCATAAAATAGCATGTACCCTCTGCCTCATAATTCTGTAGTCTTTTGCCAACTTCTCTACAGTATAAACTTCCGGGTTCTCCTTATGAAGTCGATACATTTCAGCCTTCTCCGAGTCCTTCAGATATGCCCCTCTTGCTCCGGGCTCAATCACCTGCTTCATCAATATGTTGGTTTCACGCATCCTCTCCTTCCATCCATTTGCAAACTCATTAGCTTTCCGAGAAGCTTCAGCTGCCAATCTCTTTATCTTTTCATCTTCCTCCCAACTTGCAGATGCAGTTTGAGATGAACCCAACGCCACTCCTCCTCTATCAACGCCCCCACCAACACCGCCATCAGCTCCACCAATTTTTTGGTCACCACCACCATTTTTTTGGCCTACAACCTCCCCGTCAAAATGCTCTTTTGTAAATGTGCTTGACCATGTAGTTTCAGATCCCCAATCGATATCACCTTCATTTCCCCCTTTAGTGGAGCTAGATGACAGAAACCGATTGCTCAAAAGAAAATTATAAGCTACTGAATTTGTGGCGTTTTTCAACTGTGCGGCCCTTGAATTAGCAGACAATTGAGATATTGCACGGGCCAGTAACCGCATCTTTCCCAATTGCACCTTTAGCCTACACTTTGCAGTCTGTGTTCTCAAAAACTAATACCTGATAATGGTCCAGATGTAAAAACAGTAAATAAGATTAGAACATCAATGACCAGAACTCATTTCAACACATTATTAAAAATTACATTGAAACTTTTATGAGGAAAAGCAAACATATGAAAATCAAAGATAGAGCCATAGAGGTTGGAGTACGCTTCAGTAAGATGGAGTTGAATGAACCCAAGTAATTTTTAAAAGCCCTACAAAAAATTAAACATTTCTTATAAGTTTTTATCTGGGTACCATATATTGAATCAAATTCTGAGACACAATGTATTTTTTTAAAAACACATACAACTATAAGAAATAGCTCGTTATGTACAGTGTAATTTAAGGGTGTCAATAATGAGGTTCAGTCCAGTTTGGATTAGGCCAAAACCGCAAACCTCTATCAGGTATCAACGTATCTAGCTTTTAGAAACCTAACAAAACAAACTTATTTCAATTCGGCTCTGTAATTCACTTAAATCACACACATACACAAATAGAAGCTTCTCTTAAATTACATAACTCTATACAAATCAAARAATCAACAATTTTCTCGTAGAAATAATGAAGAGTATATCAGTTCTCCCACAGAATTCAAATACCCATAGATTGGCTTCCAATCACATGATCATCAAATCTCAAATCAAAAACTATAAACAAAACCTTGTCAGCCAAATGTAATACATAATCGACAAAAACCGTCAGCTAAAAGAGTAACTAACAAGAAACCAAAAGCGCACTTACAATTTCCGTACAAAATATAGAAACCATATCAGAAAAATAAAAAATAGAACATAAATGAATAAACATTTACACAGATTGCGGTGAAAATGAAAAAACACAGTAGTCAAACAAACGGGTATTAAAAGTAAAAAATCATAGTTAAAAAGTTTGGTCGCGAGATAAGCCTCAGAAAGCATAGTACTTAAACTTGGTCACAATAAATAGCAGATTACAATCAATTAAAACTCAGAAACCAAAGTAGAAAAACACACCATAAGGTTGCACCCAATGAAAACTGCTAGAGTCACAAGGCTGGATGAATCAATGAATCGATTGAAAAGGGCATGCACATGGGTTGGGTTTGACGGGTTGGGTTTGACGGGTTGGGGCGGTTGCACAACCAAACCCAACTACTTCGGCCTAGAATCCCACCCAGTTCAAAGCTTTTTTAAAGTATAACCCAACCCGTGCGGGTTGGGTTGGTTGGATTGAACACACACACATAGCATGTACATTTTCACGACAAGAGGGTTTCAAAAGACTAAAAGAGATCAAACAAATACAGCAACAAAGGAGATACCCAATCACTTTATAATCTGATTTCATTAAGCATAGCCAAAACAACTTGACAGTGAATATAGAAATGCATGCTATGCAATCAAGCAAGAACTAACACAATTCCAATACCTACAGTGCTGTGATTATGAATAAACCCTCACCAGCAACATTTTTTAACATTTGTAGCAAACACCGCTGAAATAATGAAACATAGCCCATGTCCCATCCCTTTAGATCAATTATTGTATAATTATATGTGTCATATAAGCAAACACATATACAATTTATATGTGTCATATAAGCAATTGGATGATTTTCTTCCATAGTACTTGAGGGTACTTTATTTCACCAATGGCTCTTTGAGGTAGGGGTGGAACACAAGCCTTTTAACAGCAGGGGCCGGACCTAATCTCATATAGTTTCAGAAACACAAAAAATACACTATCCAAAGTTATAACATATTAAAACTCTTAAACAACACATTAATATGAAAATGTCAAACATTGCTCATCATTGTAGGGGACCAAGATTCATATAAGCTCATCAAAATGTATCTTGCTTATTAATAGGATATTCATAAATTTGAGGACGCAAACCAGGATCTCAATCTAGAGCATTAAGATCAATATCATCACTTCCCTTTTGAGTATTTTTGGAAGAGGTTTCTGTAACATGACCAAAAATTAACAAATAATATCAGTAGAGAGTAACCAAAGCAGTCACTAAAACCACTAAATCAGATCAGCCCTAAAGCACTAACCGTATTGAAAACAAGTAAAATCCCAAGTAAACAATTTCAAACTCAAACTAAAAATCTAAAATCCCTAATCAATAAACAACAAAATCACATATTTCAATCATTCCAATCCCATTATCATTTAAGAACATAGTCAAGTAATCAACAAAAAATCCAAGAAAAAAATTTCAAACTCAACTAAAACCCCACAGTCACTAAAAGTCTAAAATCCCTAATCAATAAACAACAAAATGACAGATTCCAATCCCATTAAAATTTAAGAATATGGTCAAGTAAACAAATTCAAACAGTGGCGGACTCAGAAAAATATGTTGTAGGGGGCACGATATAAAAACGTCTTCCTTTACTCCCGACAAATTTTTTTGGAAATGCATGACCCCGTGGTTGACAAGGTCCTCTAAGCAAATATTTTCTCCTTATTTCATCCCTTTAATTAGGATGATATTCCGAAATCTTTTTCCTATCGGCCGGATCCCAAGGAAGATCTTTCAAATCAATTTCGCAAGACATCGAAGGAGCAGAGCTCGATTCAGGTGTTGATGCTTTCCTTTTAAAAAATCTTTCCATTTGATTTGCCTAATTGCCTACAAAATTACCCACAAAATTAACCAACAAAATTAACCTAAAATATCTAACCTAAAGCATTTACCAATTACCACAAAATTAACCAACAAAATTAACCTAAAATAAATACCTAACGGTCCTAACCTAAAGCATTTACCACTGTACCAATTACCACAAAATTAACCTAAAATACTACTATATATATGAAGTTGGAAATTAGAAATACAGAATATTTACCCAGTCAAACAGAGACGCAGGCGATGAAGAATTGAAGATTGAAACAGTCAAACAGAGACACAGGCGCTGAGGCGCAGGCGATGAAGATTGAAGAAGCAGTCAAGCAGGCACAGTCGGTCGTCTCGCATATTGAAGAAGAACTCGCAGGCGCAGGCGGCAGGCGATGAAGATTGAAGAACTTTAGAAGAGAAGTGAGAGTGAGCTAGCAGCGCAGAGGGGCCTCCTGCCTCATATGGTTGGGGGCCCAAATATGTAAAATTAAAAAATACATGTAATTTTTTTTTTGGGCTTTCATGTGTATTATTTATTGGGGGCCCGGACCCCTACCCTCACAAGCTCCATCCGCCACTGAATTCAAAGCCATGAATGTAGCATATTAGTAGCATCGAAATGAAAAACTTAATATAAATAATAATAAATAAATAAACCTGGGACTTGGGGCTCTGTCTGTGAAAGTGGGATGATTTGATGGTGTCAAAATTACAGGGTTCCATCTGGATTTGGCTCCTGTTGACGGTGCTCAGCCATGGCGTGATAAATGATAGCGCTACCGTGTATCGTCCCTGCTTCGATTCTCTGATAATTTACTGGATGCTTGAAGTGAATCGTCCCTGTATTCCCTTCGAAGTTGGCTGAAATCTGGAAACTAGGTCACGATTTACTGATCTTGGAATTGGAAAGGATTCGGGCGGATGGAACTCCGAACGACTTGTAATACTTTATGTTTTGGGCCATGCTGCTATAAGCCCAATTCCCAAATAATATATTTAAGCATCACCCCACCAGGCCGTCCGAAGTGAGAATTCCCAAATAATATATTTAGGCATCAGTCCATCAGGTCGTCCGAAATGAGAAGCAAGAGGCGGCCTGATGGGCTGATGCTTAAATATATTATTTGGGAATTGGGCTTATAGCAGTTTGGGCCAAAACATAAAGTATTACAAGGTAAGAAATAGTAATTTATTTTTTTATTATATAATTTTGTATTTCCAACATTATATTTCTAAAGTATTCTTTATTACAACATTAAAATCTACCTATTATAACAATTGACAACATCTTGGTTTGGATCCCGGTTACATGGCACATGTTAATGGGTTGGGTTCGTGTGAGATCCCATTTTTACACTTGAAACTTCACAGCAATTCATGGTAAAGGTAAAAAAAATCCAAAACTTCACAGAAAAAAACACTGTGAAGGTTACCTTCATAGTATTTTGTTATGAAGTTTCAAGAGTAAAAAGGTGGTCTCATGTGCTCACGAAAACAGATTGGTCTCACATAATCCCAAATCTATGTTAATAGAGTTCATGTTATTTGTATGTATGTGTAGCACATCATGATGACTTGACCAAAATATTAAATTCTTTTTTTATAAAAACACTTTTGAACTTCAAGTTTTACTAGAAAAAATACATAAATATCAAAGAGAGAAATAAGAGAGTTGGTGGGTTTATGAGAGAGGGGACGGTACTAACACATGACACACGTCGGGAACACACTGATTGACAAGAAAAAAAATATTGTGTTACCCCCTCGGCTATTCTCTTAATTATCCACCAATATGACGTTGAGGATTAGGTAAATTGAGGATATGATTATGATTATGTTGACTTTTTGAGTTGCTAGTAAGTAGACACTAAAGATCCGTCCGGACTCTTGAGGTGAAACTTGTCTAGAGGAATGGGTATGCGCTGAGCTTCAAGAGTCCTTAAGGTGAAATTCCCTAGAGTAGACATTAAAGGTAGTTGTGACAACTTGTTGTGGTGCATGGTATTGTGCCACTATTGCAGTTTGGGTAACACCTTGAATTATTTCTCTTATCTACTATATGAGTTATTATGGTCTAATCTCACTAGACGTCAAGCGTAACACTTGTTTTTGATTATGCAGTTTTCAGATCTTACTAGTAGCGAATCTAAGACCGCCTAAGAGACTTGGTTGGTTCTATCAGAGAAGCATCAAGGGTAGAGATCAATGGGGAGCACTTGAGTGGAAGTTGAGTTTTTGGAGACATGATAACTGTAATCTAGTTTACTCGAGATTAGATTCTTAGGTTGTTATTTATGTTTTAATTCTTGATTTTGTGCTTGATTAGTGAACTTTCCTTTCAAGAGTTGTAAGTCACTTTACATTTATGGAATTTTTTTACTGTACGAAATGTATTATCTCGTTTAAATTTTAGGGTGTTACAGTATCCCCTACAATTGATGGTTCATATAAATAGGTAACGTACATAGGAGTTATTTTTTCGGTCAATACAAAAATTCATTCCAAACATATAATATGGTATCAGAGCGCTATACTTCCTTCATCTGAAGCATCACAAATTATTCAACTTCTCATGCCTGAACACAATCTCTCGTTCGTTCCGGATCTTTTGCAATTGATCCTACACGCTCTTGTATCCTTCATACATTTGACAATCCATAATTACTCATCGTTAACCATCCCGTCACTAGAAAAAAACTATTATTCATGGAGTCGTTCAAATAAAATAACGGTTCTATGAAAAATTAAAATTAGTTTCATAGATGGGATCCCTAACCAAACCAGATGATTCAGATCAAGCCAATATGAATCAATGGATACAAAGCAATAACATCATCATCATCGTCTGGATTCACAACTGCGTTTCAAAGAGATATTTGGAATTATTCTCTTTATATAGTCAAACTACGAAATCTCGAGTAATCTTTCAGAGAGATTTCAACAAAGTAATGGGCAGTTCCTCAAATCCATCGTGATATACAAGTCTTAGCCAAAACAAATATTCAGTAGCAGTTTACTATACAAAACTCAAGTTATTAATCGAGGAACTCAATCAATATTGCTCCACTTATGCTTGCAGACAGACCGATTATGGAGCAATGAGGATGATCAATCATATTTCAAATCAGAATACATCATATTTTTATGGATTTAAACGATTCCTTTTCACATATTCGAAGTCAGATCCTTGTAATGGATCCCATACTTCCTATTAACAATGTTTTCGCATTAATGGTCTGGGAAGAAAGTAGAGGAAGACCTCACTAGTATGGATCCATCGTCGATGATTTTCAATGCTCAATTATCGGTGGTCATCTTAATCAAGACAATACATACAAATGAGGAAGGGAAGATCATCTATATTGCACTTAGTGCAAATTTCAAGGGAACATAATAGCAAGGTGTTATGAACCTCATAGATATCCACCAGGTTTAAAGAGTACACCAGGAAATGAAACACTTAATTCCTTTGATGTTATTTGAATGCACTATACATATCAAAATTGCTTGCCACTTTATACATGAAAAAGTTATCACTATCAAACTGGTTACCTTCTTTGGTGGTCAAATCCGTCAAAAAACAAAGTTTCTTGCTGATTGGCAGCCGGAAAATGAGGCGCCGATGATTTTTTTTCCCAGCGGATTCTTGGTTTTTCGGCGGAAAATGGCCGCTGGAAATTAGCAACCGTCTTTTTTGAGTTTATTTAAAAAATCTTAATTAAATTAAGAAATTACTAATAAGATCCAAAAAAAAAATTGAATTAAATTACCAGCGCCGGTGATGTCTCCTTTGGAAATTTAATTTAATTATTAAAATTTTTAATTTTATTTCTTAATCTGCCGGAAAATCACCTAGCTCCAGAAAATATGTTTCCTGCATATATTTAAAACATGTAAAACTTGTATTTAAAACCTGTAAATCCTGTAAATATTAAAAAAAAAAAAAGCTAAAAAGATGAAATTCCACTAAACATCATACATTAAACTAAAAAACAAGAAGTATCCAATACAATTATCCCGACCAAAGTAGCACACAATTGTTCCAAACAAAAACTAAATTGTTCCAAAACAAACAAATATTTATAATTGTGGCGGCAGGAACTGCTGATATTATCTGAGTTGCTTGACCAAAGCAGTCATATCTTCATATTGTTTCTCCCCATCTCTCATCTAACGCATGCCGATGCTTCTCCTCTTCTGCCCACTGTCGCTCCTCATCTGCCCGCCGTCGCTCCTCATCCGCCCTCCGAAACTCCTCATCCACCCGTCAAAGCTCCTCCTTCGTTGGCCAACGCTCGTTTTTTTTCTGTAAATCTCTAACTTGGGTCCTTAAGGCATCAATTTCCTATAAAACAAAGAAAACGTTATAATATTTAATATGAATTATAAACTAAATATATAAACATCATCAAAGGAAAAGAGGCACACAACCGGTTATCAGAAGACAATTGACCACCTAGTGTAGAGTTCTCAGTCAAGACCCAATTGGGATCCTAGTTGGACCCAAACCCAAATAGCCGGCCTTTCTTGCTTCCCCCAACCGCCTGCTCCCACAACTCTGTATCAACTAAGGGATAGGTGGAGGGATCATCGTCGTATCTTTGGATGAGACTCATTGAATAGTCATCCTATGATTTAAAAAAGATTACAAGTAAATTTCGATAGCATGACGGCTGTAAATGAGACGTTTCCAACCAAAACAATTTTAACATTTGTCCAACAAATGATAACTCAAACTAAATAGTGATACACACAAAATTTTAGCCAACCAGTTGTTCGCCATCAGGTAACATTTCTTTTACCATGTAAAGGTTATGATTATAGGTTGTCTTTGGTACATTGCAACCTGCTTCCAATTCAAAATCTTTGCCGCTGCCTGTAACTTTGAAAATCTCTGGCATCCCTCCCAAAACGGCTCGTCCGTAGCTCGTAACATATCATAGAAACGTTGTGCATGTTGATTTGGTTCTTGCTCGTCACACGTACTTGATGTACCGGGAACATTTTTATCCATCACCATTTGTTCAACATCATCAAACTCATTATAATCTTTGTCCACTATTGTTTATTGTGGTTGTTGAAGTTCAAGTTCTAATTTACTATGTGCATACCAGTGACTATAATTGATCATGAATCATATTCTTAACAAGTCTATATGAATCTCTTCTCCATTTTTAAACTTTTGAAGTTGACATTTCTTCAAGGACATCTTGTCATAGATCGCTCATTAGAGAAAACAAAATCCAAAATCCAACTATTTTGACTTGGAAAACTGGAATTATAGTCTCATTCCTATTTATTCGTTTATACATTCATCATCTATCGGTATTAGTCGACATAGCTACAAGTTTACGAAATTGTGTTATTAAATAGAATTTGAAATATACATATATTAGAATTATAAATACAAGTCCAAACGTTTGTCCAACAATTGACAACTCATTTCTAACACAAATATACCTCAATTAGATCTATGAATACAAATCTTAACGTTTTCCCAACAATCGACAACCCATTTCTAACACAAAAATATACCTCAATTATGCTCAACAATTGGCAATACATTTCTAACACAAATGACAGTTTTAAAAACAATTGCAAGAAAGAGTTAATGCAACATGTTATCAACAAATGCTACTAGTGATGTGTTATATATTAACTTTGTTCATAACAATACCAAATGGGGAAATGAACCTTTAGAAACTTGTAAACAAGTTTGAAAACAAGAATTCATACAAGTGCAAAACAAAATTTAGGCATGCTTGAATATGATTTCAACCTTGATAAAGGTCGGTGTCATATTTGCTTCACGACTTTTTATATTAAATGTTTGAAATCAATAAAACACTTGACTATTTCTATAAAAGATTTTCATGTTATATTTCTTTAAACCGGCTGGTTATAAAATTGAAACATATTAAAACGAACAATTGATTATAACATTTATATATATCAACTAAAATATACCTACATCAAATGACATGAAAAGGATTATATAGATAGCGAGGATATGATGATTAAATGATTAAGATGTAGATGTAAGTTAGTGCATAATTTGATCATATATACATGAATTTTCAATATGCTTTGGACCGTGGACGGCACCTTAATAATGACAACTTATTTCTAGAAGACAATGAGGTCTCCTCCATGCATCTTATACATACATACATACATACATACATATACATGTTTGTGAGAAGATATGTATTGTATATGAACATATGGTGTATATAAGGCTCAACTAAGACCCGTTAAAACAAAATAAGACATTTTTAATAGTTATTAAAGTCCAATAATAACAATGACATCGGATTATGTGTTTTGTATATAGGTATGTATTGCATACATGTATATGTGTGTATGCGTGTTGGATTCGATAAGAGAATTATTATCCATTATGATACCATGTGGAATATATGTAATATTTTACTTATATATTCAAATACCCGGCGGAAATCCGTCGGAAAACCGTTGCCGGACATCCGCCGGAAAACAATAATAATTTTTTAAAAAATCTTGAAGAATTTATTATTTTAAATTACCAGCTGCCATTGGCATCCACTGGTAATTTAAAATAATAAATTTTAATCTTTAATTACTTTTTGGCGGATTACCGGCAGACATTAATCTAAAAAAATTAATCAAAAATCCGTCAGTAATTTATTGTAAGTTCAGTTAATAATTTCCTAAATACTTAATTTCTACAATTCGCTGTAAATCCACCGAAAATAATGCCGGAATAAAAGTAGTGGCGTATTTCCGACAAAAGTCAACGGAAGTCACCCCTATTTTTTGATTTCTGTTGGAAATCCACCACTGTTTTTTCCGCCGAAAATTTGGCTAGAAATAATCAGTTTTATAGTAGTGTATTCATCCTATAACACAATTAATGCTCATTTGATGATATCACCGGTTAATTGATCTCATAAGTCTTAACCAAATCTTTGCCTCGTATCAAGCTCAAGACGTTGTCCAAGATGGTATTGTAAAACATCTTTTCCGCACCATTTTGAAGAAAAGAACTATTTTCGTAATATGTAAATAATTTATTAAAAACAAATACCAACTCCATATAAATAGTTGATATACAAATGGGTTATTCAATTTTTCAGTCAATACAAAAAAATCCTTATAACATAAATTTTCAGATTTTTCCATCTTCTTAAGGATTAAAGTAATGTGTTATATTTTTATAATACCATATTTTCATGAGTTCACCATAAATTAGCATTGACCCCTAACATGGATGAGAGACATATACACATGTCACATATAAAAAATATAAATTCAAGAATCTTCCAATTTTGTTTGACACATGATATTCAATTATTGATGTATGGCATTTATCTTGTATTAAAATTTCCCATAAATAATTTATTATATTGAAAGTTTGACAATGTCTCACCACACAAATTGTACTTCAATATCTATACTATATTATAAAGCATTTGACAAAAACTCTTAAAGACTATTTTCTATATATGAAGTACTGTCTATTGATATATATTACTTAAAGTTCAATATTACAAGTAAATTATACGTTTATAAATAATTAAATATATATATATATATGATTTTTTTATTTTTTTATTTTTTAGTTGGTTCACTTTGTATTTACAGAGGAATATTACTACAGAAGTTTAACATTTACAATTGGAAAATAAAATATGTGTCGGCGTCTGGACAAATTTCATTTTTGGCAAGTACCTAATCATGAATCATGACTCAAGATTCAGCACATGACTTGCACGTGGCATTTTTCATTGTCATGTTGCAAGGCAAGTGGGTGTATTATTTCCATCATTATTCCTTCTTGTTTGTTAAAAATTTTGAATTTCTTTCGTATAATTTTAAAATTACGGTTTTTATTTTTATGGTTTATAACTTATTATCATTATTGTATCGATGTTAACTTCTACTTTTAAGTATGAGAGACGAAAACAATAAATAATTGTAAACTATTAGAACAAAAACAACGACAAATTTTAAATCATATAAACAAAAGCAACAATTACTTGTAAATTTATAGTATCGAAACTCATAGTTTCAAAACAAAAGGATGAAAATAGCAACTTAAAAAAAACTATAAGGGAGAAAAAAGTAATTTTATTTTATTTTTACATTTTTAAGAGTAAATTACACTTTTGGTCCTTATAATTATCACCTACTACCAATTCTCATCCAAATTTTAAACTAATTATAATTATGGTTATTGTAATTATCATTTTGTTTCTCTTTTGATTTCTCTAACTAACTTTAGTTTAAAAAAAAGTCTATTAACTTAGGGGTATTTTAGTCTTCTAGATTTTTTTTGTCTTTTCCTATTATTTTTAAAAAGTATTTTCTAATTTTTTTTCTCTTTTTTTGCAGATAGTCTGGAGTCACCGTATTTGAACTTTCATGATTATAACTTTCTTGGATTTGAATATGTAACCTATAACCTTCTGGTATTTTTAAACTTTGGAGAGGGGGATTTCCTAATTTTTTTTTCTTTATTATTTAATGACACCAATCTCTTTCTTCCCTTTCCCCCCTCTTCCTTTACTTCGCCGGTGACAAGATTTAAGGACAACCCAACTGCTACCACCCTACCATTCTTAGTCGAATTCCATCATCGACAAAACCCAACGACCACCACCAGCTTTCTTCGACGCAGAAACTCTTCCCTAAACGTGTACCCCTATCAATGGCAACCTGTAACAACGGTACCACCATCCATCAACGTTGAAGCAAACACACACACACACACACAAAACTTTTGGCTCCATTTCTGTCTCTCAAACAGAAACGAAATTCGTGCATTTTGATTTGTGGGTTGCATGTTTTCTTGGAGGGCAGAGATGAGTGGGTTCGCTTGGCTGATGTGGGTGACAGGTTTTGACGGGGATAAGGGTTTGAGGTTCTTCAAGCTGCTATTCACCACTTATGACCTCCCCATTCCCCTTCACTGTTCTCTTCTCAATTCTCTATCTCTCTCTTTTGTCCCGATAACCACCACCGTCCATTTCTTGTGGTTTTAGGATCCCATTTTGATTTTTTTTAAAGGTTTTAGATTGGTTTGTAGGATTCCATCGTTTGAAGATTTTGGTTTTAGGATTCCATCATTTCACGATCTAACACTCATCTGTAGTTTGAAGTCTAGACTTGGTTTGATAATCTCCATTTTCTGGTCGGTTTCAACGATCTGGACATGTTCGAACATTTCTGGTTCGAATATAGGAGTTGATTTAGCTTAAAATTTGGGGGTTTGATTTTGGATTTTAATTCTGGATCTATATTTTTTCTCTGAATTACGGTTGAGATTTGCTTTGCCGGAGAAGATGAACGGAGGGAGTTCGTCGGATGAAAAAGTGGGTTGAGTTGGGTGAGGTTGGCTCTGGATGCATGAGCTTGTGTACTTTGAAATTTATGCAAAAAATAATAAAAAGACAAAACGGTCTAACTTAATAAACAAAAATGAAAAATACAAAAATGAGTTAGAAGACCAAAATACCCTTTAATTTAAATGAGTTAACGAGATGAGTCAAATTTGAAATAAAATGACAATCATAAGGACCAAATCTGAAACACAGTGACAACCACAATAATCAAACATGTAAGTAGTTTAAAATAGAGATGAAACTTAATAGTGAATGATAATCAAAAGAACCAAAAATGTAATTTACTCTTTTTGTAATTAATAATCTAGAGCACCTCCTACATCTAAGTTTTGTAAGAAAAATTACATTTAACTTATAAAAATTTCTTTAATTTAGAAATTATAAAATTAGTTATCTATACTATATTATAAAATATTTGACAAAAACTCTTAAAAACCATTTTTTATGCATGAAGTACTGTTTATTGATGCATATTACTTAAAATTCAAAATTACAAGTAAATTATCCGTATGTACAACTTATTAAAGCTCCATGTTTGAATTTGTGTAACTAACTACAGATAAACATAATCAAATTCTGAATAATTATCTCATTTTAAATATAAAAAATTTAAAATATATTTAAGATAATCATTGAATTCATAATTATATTATTAAACTAAAAATAAAAATAAATGACTTCATTATTAAATCTAAATTAAATTATAATAAAAAATAGAATTAAAGAAATTACACAAAAAAACAAGAACTTTTAAATATTTAATTTGATACAAAAAATCGATATATGTTTTTTCAAAATTTTATGATATCTTCAAGTTTATATTTTATTCAAAAAAATAAAAACAATATCGTTTTTTCAGTACCACATAAAATCGTATTATAACATCAACGGAGACAAAATAAAATGAAACATTAAAACCAAGATGAATCTCGCTGCATTACATGAGTACCATTCTAGTATTGTTAAAATATATAATGTATCTAATAACATATTAGTTTTATTTTCCTAAACATTTAATTTTTAAAAAAAATTATTATTAAAAAAACTCATTTATCTTTTTTAAGGTCAGGTTCATACGAGAATGGTAATCAAATAAAAGAACATGAAAACGGCTGAATCACATGTGATTTTATACTAAAATCATGTGTAAAATCACATGTGATTCACGCAATTTTTCCTGTGACCTAAGGTCGTGGGCCAGGTCGATTGCTCAACTTGTGTTGATTGTGTTCCATAATCGCATATAAAAACATTTGAGAATTTTACTGCTCCTCTCCTAATTTCTTCGTTTTGGAGCAAAATAATTAGCCTAACATTCCCAAAATCTTTATTTTAGATAATCTACTTAAGGTGCTCTAAGTTGTTATAAAATATTTGATGCATAACTGATACATAAACTTTGAGTTAACTCGTTATCCATACGTCAAACATTATATAGAAAACATACTGTATTATATCACTTGCAACCAATGAGAAATATCATGATACCCATTTAAGTCGAGAATAATGTATTTTTAGCCAAAAATATATGATGTATTCATATATTCATGCGAGAATGCTCTAACACTTTGGATGACCTTTCAAACTTGAAGAAATAAGATATTTTATCTGTTTTCAAGAGCTCTAATGATAGTATAATTACCATACTGTTTTTTTTTCTGCTTTCAAGTCCAGATGTATCTTTTAACTCTTTACAAGTGCTATCAATCTTGTTAGAGGCGAAAGCAAACATCATAAACCGAGACTGAAAATGATATTATAAAAATCATGTATATAATTGTAATTAAAATTATGCAAATCAGCTTTTACGACTGTTAGTCCCTTAAACACCCATTATTTATATGAAAATAGATAGGGGTGTTTGCAATGCGGTTTGGGATCAAACCACAAACCACACATATATGTGGTTTGAGCAGTTTTTCCAAACCGCAAACCACCCCCCAAAATGTGTTGCGGTTTGTATCCATCGCACTTTATGCCTACAACCCAATAATTCTAAGTTTGAAAATGCATTATATTGTCAACAATAACGTGATTGTAGTCCCAAAAAATAAAGAGTTTCAGTACATTTGATTCTCAAATACGTATTGCAAAATTAAAAATAAACTAAGAAGTAAAAAAAAACTTCAAACTCAAAGTTCAAAACACAAAGTCCAAAAATACTATATAAACTGATAATTTTTCTATATATAAAATATGAAGTGTGGTGTTTTGAACAATGGTTTGATAACTCAAAACCGCAAACCGAACCACATAGTGCAATTTGGTAAAAATGCAAATTGCAAATAACATCTTGGATGTTACAAGTCACGTTTTTCTGGTGCGGGTGTGAACGGTTTAAATGAACACCCCTAACAATGGGATATCACAAAATGAAACTAAAGGTTATAGCAAGTGATAACTTCCAAAACAATCATGATTTAACTTACAAACAAACAAATGCAAGCGAGAGAGACGATTGTTCAACCGAAAGCTCCTTCTGTTATCATATATGTCCGTCTCTCATGTTCTATCAACGTCACCTAAGTTGACATGAAAAAGCCAGGTAGGCTAAATAAATCTTGAATTTATGCTAAATCTATATTTTTCTATTGACTATAGAATGATACAATGAACATGACACTGATGTCTGCACAAACATTTTACTGAGAAATCATGTCCACAATGATTCACATCGTCCTACAACTTACTATAATGGACAATAATTTACTTAGAAGCTCTGGTCTCTGATGTATAGCTCGGTGACGAAATGACTATTCGTAAATAAACCCGTTCTTTTTAACGGCATTTCAAACTAGTATAATTTGGCATCTCGCTTGATCATAATCAATTATATGTGGAATCAATTATCAAACCTCGGATGTAAATGAAAAATTCTCTAACAAAAATCTATACAAACACACCTAATGAATTATACATTTTAACATAAAATATATAAAATATAATATTTTTTTTATTAACTTGGATATTCAACCCGTTTTGCGAGCCGACTAATCTCAAGGCAACCACCTGCTTTGTCTGTATAATATAAATAAACTTATCTGTATTAATTAGGAAGATTTTTGTTTGAGAGTTTTTCCACAGATAAAAGGAGCGTGTTATTTAACTGAGAGGAACATATTTAGGAAAAAAAAATATAGTCTTTCTTCATAAATCTCCCCCAAAAGCTTACCAGACTAAACAACTTTAAATATTATTAAGCCACCATCAATAAGTCATGTATAGTTGACCGAATAAATTACGAATCATATTAAACTAATTAATCTGCTAACAAAAATTCCTAAATCAATTATAAAATACGTTTATTACGAAGAAAAAAGTAAGGAAAATAAAGAAACTTATATTTTTAAAACTCTTTTAAGAGATAAAGAAAAAGTAAATGAAAAAAAAATAATAATAAGTTTTCTCCCAAATATATACAGAAATGAAAAGAAATAAATTAAAATCCCTTAAAATTAAAATTACAAAACCGCTTTACATACTTTTTAAAGGATAAGTTTTTAATATATTTATGAAAATAATATATTTTCTTTACTTGTTTTCCTATTAAAAAAATATGAAAATTTATTTTCTTTATTTTCTTCCCTCTTAAAAAGACATATTAAAAAATTATTTTATTCCCTTTTCTTTTATCTTCAAATTCGAAATTACAATTTCAGGGTTTTCACAAAACAGTTCAACTTCTATTTTGACATATAATATCTTGAATTTTTTTTTATTGTTGTTTAAATATTTAAAATATTTATAGTAATAAATAAATAAGATACCTTCAGAACTATAATAAAAAATAAAGAGAAAATTACAGATTTGGTTAACGTGGTTTTTAGTTTGTCTTGGATTTGGTTCTCAAGGTTCTTTTTAATCCAAAAATAGCTCCTAAGGTTTGCATTTTTATAACCTTTTGGTCCTTGGCACTAACGACAGTTAAAAAGCCCCGTTAAATTATGGGCATTTTGGTCATTTGTCAATCTTTTTCTTATTTTATCATTCAATAAAAACATAAATATATATTACCCCCACCCCACCCTCGCCTTCTTCCTTTCGAAACAAGACACCACTGTCGCTCTTTATCTTCTCCGACCATATCCTTTCTCGGACCATCTTCACCAGTCAGTTGCTGTCTCAGACCACCAAACGCCATTATACACACATACACACATCAAAAACTCAAAAATCAAACTCAAATCAAAACCTCAAAATCAAGATAAATATCAAACTCAAACTTTAACCTTAATCACCAAAACTCAAATTTCAATACGCAAACCCATGTTATACAAACATCACCAAATTGAGATGGATCAAATTCGTAATATTTCATTTGGTTCCAGCCGCGTAGGCGATCAATCTAGCTTTTGATTTTGGCTTTTACGGTTTTACCTGTGTCTAAATATGGGTTTCTAGGTTTTCATTTCGTTCATCAAATACACCGACTTAAAAAACAGGGTTGTTCATAAAAAAAAAAAATGAAGTGGGAAAAGGGTGTAACGACATTCAGGGCAAGTGTGGGGAGGACCAGTGGTTTTGAGGAGGTGGTGTTCGTTTCAGTTAAGGTGGTAGTGATGAGTTTTCTATTGAGACATGACCGAAGTTGGTGGAGGAAGGAGAAGGGAAGGGTAGGGGTGGTGGTTCACTGAGAAGGAAAAAGGGGGACAAATGTGACATATGTGTTTGTAGGGGGGGGGGGAGGTTAAGGGTGGCTAAGGTAGGTCGTATAAATTATAAAGAAAATTTTAATAAAACAAAGAAGGAAAGCGAAAAAATAGATTAAAAAGACAGGAATGGTCTACACTTAACATATACCAGTTAACTTTCGTCAGTGACAAGGGCCAAAACTTCACGAAAATACAAACTCTGAGCCTATTTTGGAATTAAAAACTTTTGGGAACAAATTCAAGACAAAAACTCAGAACTATAGGGACCAAATCCATAATTTACCCAAAAATAAATAATAACTACTCATTTAAAAAAGTTAGATTTAAAATGTGCTAAATAAACATTATGACTCTACTAGCTTAAAGTTAAAGACACCGGTATAAAATTTGTATATATACTTAAAGATTTAAGGGATGATTTAAGTTCAATTATATTTTATAAAACTATTATCTAACGGGACTTTTTTAATCATGCTGAAAGGTCTTTCTTTCTATGTTGTTTCTTGAGTACAAGAAAAAACTAATTTTAGAGTGTACAAGTTTAAAAGCGATTATTCTTGACCAAATACGGAGTGATGTACTCTCAATGCTTTATAATAAGTAATATGAATAGATTAAATAGGATGAACTTTTTGAATATTACTTTGACAGGCGAGAGGTGTAAACACCACAAGATTAGTTATGAGTCTTTTTTCCTTCTGTTTGATTACTTGAAAACAACGTTCGACTTGTTCACTTAGCATATTTAGGGGCTAGCTTTTTGGTTGGTTGATATGTCGAGATTTGGATTGAAAACTTATGTACAAACCAAATCAACCATGTGTCGGTTGCGTTAGCGCTGGGCGAAAGAGTTGTCCAAACCATATACTAGAAAAAAGTTGAATACTCCAACAAAATACTTGAAGTGTAGAACAAAAATATCTGTGCTCTATGATAAATAACTCAAAATCTAAACCTGGGGTAGTTAAGCTTCCCAATAAACCTATGATCATAATGCAATTGGTTCTCCATAAGTCAGTGGTGGATTAAATCCAAAACATGAACCCAAAATCGACACACATCATTAATTTCTTTACTTGAAACCTTAACTTCATACCACATGTATAGAACTAGGAACTTAAAACCAACCATATCCACGCGAATTAGGTTAGGCCATGCACGTCGATGAAGAACCAAGTTACGATCAAGTCCAATCTAATATAAAAAAAAATTAGTTAAGAGTCGTGTTACTTTTAAGTTCTTGAAATTTCTTGGTCAAATTTAAATTTAGAGCACAAATTTGGACTCTTTCAAGTTTCAACCTTCACATCCCTTAAAGGTTTACACTTTCATGTTCAAATTCCAAAACTTGTCAACTAATATATAATAAAAACCTTTGAATCTTGAATTTTGACAAGTCATACATCTGACTAACCTCCCATAATCGAATGCCATTGGTTCAATTTACGAAGGGGGTTTAATCTTTATCCTGGTAATTATTCATCCTAAAGTCGTAGAAAACAAACATAACACAAACTCGATTGTCCCAAAATTCGCCGGCCGAAATATTATTGTGCTTCGTTTCCCTATTAAAACACGCACAGCGGCAGCAGCAGAGCAGCAATCATACAGATACATTTTACATAGACACAGAGAGGGAAGAGGGAAGAGGGAAGAGGGACGAGTCGACTTACCCACCTCAGCCCAAGTTGGTCCAATCAATATATATATATACATATACACACACACACACCCATCTTTGAGAAATTACAGATAACCCTCTTCCTTCGACTTGTTTTTGGTATTTTCAGATCTTAAAACCCATTTGAGCGATCCTTTCTCATTGAAGACTGATTCGAAAAAAGAGGCGATTCAGATAAAATATCGCGTGAATCAGGTATCTTTAAATTTAACGTGATTTTTGTATAATCCCCAATTTTATGGGAGTTCTAATTTCGATTTATATTAATTAGATTTCATCTTGAAACGTTCAATGCTCAATGAGTGTGCAATTTGGTATAAAGATTTGATCTTTTTCTGGGTTTTGGCTCAATGCTTCAAAGCAGGTGTTATATGCATACATATGTGTGTGAATGTGTGTGAGCAAACACGTGTGTTGGGTGTGGCAATTAGGGATTTGAAGCCATGAATGTTTCGTGTTTATGTAGGCATGTCTGTGTTGGGAGTTGGATTTGGAGTTGACTTAGAATGGTAGGTCTGACTTTCATCTTTCTATAATTTGTAGGAAATATGAGTTGCTTTTTTTGGTTAGGAAGGCATCTGTCTCTTTGATCCCATTTACCCCTTTCATATATTTATTTAAATTTTCTTGTTGAATTGCTGCTCTTTTAAGATTCTTGTTGCTTGAAGGATCTTCTTCTTGGATTATATGCTTCAAAGGGATGATAGGTTAAAAGGGTGTATGCCTAATCTTATTTAATTTAGTTAAATGATTTAAGACTTGAAACCCGATTGAATTTGAGCCTTCCATTGATTCTTACCAGTCAAGAATGGCGTTTGATTTATTTTCATCTTTGGGATCAGAGAATTTCAAGAGTGGTGTTTGATTTATTTTCATCTTTGGGATCAGAAATTTTCCATCTAGTTCTTGTTTTCCCAGATCAAAAATCAAGAATTTAGATGGATATTTTAAAGCCACTTCTATCCAACCTTTTCACTTTCACAATATTTAGAGATCTATTTTCTTTGAAGCAGAAGTTTCTTACCTACCTAGCATTTTAGCTCCCTCTTTGATTGAACTGATCCGGAACTTAAAGATTTATAAATAAATGTTCTAACATCAAATTTGGTGTGATGTAGTTTTCAGGTTTGACAGATTCGATAATGATATTTTCTTGTTTTCAGGTTCAGATAATTCCTGAATTTGAAGTCACCTGGTGGGCTGTTTCTTTATAGTTTTGAGCTTGGTGCTCATTGTTGGAAAAAGGACTATTCCTGTGGATATAAACTTGTGATGCATAATATCTAAATGAAGTTAGCCAAGGCGTGGGGTTTGGGCATGAAAGACATGCAGATCTTGCCTCCGCCTCGCCATCGTGCTCCATTAAAAAAGCCAACTTGGATTATCGTATTGGTTTCATTGGTTTGTGTGTTCTTAGTTGTTGCCTATATTTATCCACCTCAAACATCTGGTGCCTGCTATGTCTTCTCGTCTTCTGGTTGTAATACATTTACCAGTTGGCTTCCGCCTCCTGTAAGAGAATTCACTGATGACGAGATTGCTTCTCATGTGGTAATTAGTAGCATTTTGAACGCACCTCCAATTGAGTCAAAAAATCCCAAGATTGCTTTCATGTTCTTGAGCCCTGGATCATTACCATTCGAGAAGTTATGGGACAAATTTTTTCAGGTACGTGATGGCCATTTGCCCTTCACTTTTGAAACTGCATTTGGTTTTCGAAATCTAGAGTGAGGTTAGTTAAGATTTGAAGTTCTTTTTTCCCATAGAACTCTAACTAAAATCTATTAATGAAATGGCTGAAATATGTCGATATTTGTGCCTCAGCTAGCTAGTGACTTATGAGATTGTACAATAACATATACGATTTCATATTATTCATCTTGTAGGTTTGGGTGTTTAAGTATGACCATTTGCTAACTGCACATTTGGTACGATATGCATAGATGTTATGTATTGACACTTTCTTTTATATACAGGGCCATGAAGGTAGATTTTCAGTTCATATTCACGCATCTAGAGAAAAACCAGTCCACACTAGCCGTTACTTTGTCAATCGGGAAGTTCGCAGTGGCAAGGTTCGTTTTTATAACTTATTTCGATGCCATTCTTCTTCATGTCTTGTTTTTTTTTCCTTTTAAATGTGAAGTGTAAATTGCTTGGTCTTTTTTTCTTGCTTCTTGCTTGCCTTTTTCTCCGTATCGATCATTTTTTCAACGAATGTCTACATTTTAGTCTTAGATATACATTTCAACAAATCCATTTATTCCAATTTCCAAACTAGTTGGGGTAGGCCAAAACTGTACCCAAATGAAATTACTAAATGGTGATAGCTAAACCATATTAAGTTACGTTGCTTTGATGCTTAATACATTTTCATTGCAATCCTCCGCGTATCTTCATACTTTATGTTGTTCCTCTTTGTGTGGCCATACGTCTACTTCAACATTCACACATTTGCTAAGCTCCATCTTTTATTGGCCAAACATTTTGCCGTGTAAATGATCATCACCATAAAGAACTTACTTTTAAGCTTCAATGGAACCTTTTGGTCACACAAGATTCAGCAAGCTTTTGTTTATTTCATTCTTGTCCTATTTCTAACCTTTTCATCAATCTAAGACATAAATAAGTAAATAATAGGGAATAGAAAGGGAATGTGAATAGAATTTTGGGAGGCGGAAGTTGCTCAAAGTGATGCATGCCATTGTTTTTATTGTGGCTTGGAACAAACTAAGTATGAATAAGTAGATGCTAAACCTTTACTGGTCATGGAAAATCTTATTCGAGCGATGAAAGTGAATAAATGTTATGTGAAAATATAGATCCAAAACCCATTGTCATCCAACCAATTATATTGGCATGATGTACCAAATCCAAATCCAGACCCATATATTCTTGCTAATTAAACATATTGTAGGCTTAAAATGGTTAATCTAAGACTATTTTTTGAGCAAAAGGTTGATTACCGGCAACCCTGACCAGCCCCACAAGAAACCTGCCCCTAGGAACCACATGTGAGGAGGCATTTCAGAGCTTATTAAGCGGCAGAGGCTAGCAGAGGGGTTCAAGCTCGCCTCCTGCAGCCTGCAGGATTCAAACTTGAACCTGTTGTATATTTGAGCAAAGTCACTCCGCCCCTTTACCAACTGAGCTACACGCCCGAGGGCAACCCAACGCTATTATGAACTGAGCAACCACACCTTAGGAAGTGAATTGCTTTGGTACACAGATGGGATGAGGAGAGGCAAGAGTCAGGTGGGCAGGTAAAATAATTGTGGAAGGTTTTAGGGTTTTGATTTGACATGGGTAGTTTAGTAATTTACCAATCTTGTCCCATCTTTTTGATTTTGTAACCACCTATTTCAGTGGGACCACTCAGTCCTCTTCTATCGCAGTTTAATGTTGTACCGTTGTCCTGTCCTGCCCCGCTTGCCAAACAAACCCAACTTTCAACAACTTGAGCGAACCCGACTTGGCTACTTCAACTGTTATTATTATAGAATAAGCAAAACCATATTTATAGTTGTATCACTACATGAACTCAATATCTTAAATTATTATATGAATCTGTTTGGCAGGTAGATTGGGGGAAAATTTCAATGGTTGATGCAGAGAAAAGACTGTTGGCAAATGCGCTCAAGGATCCTGACAATCAACACTTTGTATTGCTTTCTGACAGGTTTCCCTCTCGCTCTCGTTCTCTCTTGTTTCTTGGTCTATGATTTTGCTGTGAAAATTTTGTTTCTTCTTTGTATTTCAGCTGTGTACCCTTGCGGGATTTCGACTATGTGTACAATTATCTTATGTACACAAATATCAGCTTCATTGACAGGTATGTACCAAATCAAATACAACATTTTTGAACTTATATTGGATAAATCAACGAATGTGATAATTCTAGTGTTAAAAGGTAATATGGTTTAGGTTTTATGTAAAAAATACAATCTTGTTCTTTTCTTGGAAGGGAGGGGAAATCCACATTGATTTACACTGTTTTGATGTTTCTTTTTTTCTTTCAAGAACCGTTACTTCTTAATAACGTTATTTCATGTTCTTTCCAGCTTCGAGGATCCAGGCCCACATGGAAGTGGCAGGTACATCGACCATATGTTACCTGAAGTTGAGAAGAAATTCTTCAGGAAGGGTGCTCAGGTACAATTATAAAGTTTTAGATCCGTAGACGTCTTATCAAATTTTAAAGTTTATACTTTCCTTCTGTATATACACCTTCTATAACTCTCTTATCATTTCTATTGATGCACTTCTTTGTCAAAAAGGGCTTAATAACGATTGAGTTCTTTAATGTTGAATTTTCTGCAGTGGTTCACGATGAAGCGCCAACATGCAGTCATAGTTATGGCTGATAGTCTCTATTATGCGAAGTTCCGAGATCATTGCAGGGTGAGTTTATATTTATTCAATGGTTTATGTAAGATTAGTGATTTATTGTTGGTTTTTTGTTTCTTCTCATCCAATTATTTCAAGCATCAATTTTTTTTTTATCAAGATAACAAGTAGGAGCCGTTGATAAAGAAAAATCTTTTGAAAAAGACCCAAAAAATGTTGCATAGATAAATAAAGAACGGAGAAAGAAAAACACCCAAAAATTTATTTTGCTGTACTCATGTCTTGAATCACATATTTTAGATCTACTTCTGAGTATTGTGAATTTTTTCACTGCTGATTTATTGACTAGCTTCATATATGTCTTGTGTTACAGCCTGCCATGATGGATGGACGCAATTGCTATTCCGATGAACACTACTTGCCAACATTTTTCCATGTGAGAACATTTACGACTTCGGTTTTCTCCCTTTATTCGTATACATTTGGTGGGCCTTGGATAAGCAAATGAGATCATTCCACTTGTGATCAGAAGGTCATGGGTTCGATAAAGATGACGAGCCTTGGTAGATCAGGGTTCCCACTTTCTGGTTTACAAACTTCTGTGGTTCTTATGACTTATCTCTCTTTATATGTTCAGATGCATGATCCCAATGGGATTGCAAATTGGTCGGTGACGCATGTTGATTGGTCTGAAGGAAAATGGCATCCAAAATCTTACGGGGCGAAGGATGTTTCCGTAGAGCTCCTAAAAAATATAACGGTATGGCTCTTTATCCTGCTGCATTACAAGATTAGGGGCAGCTTCAAATAAAAACAGAAAATATTTTGGGAACATTTAGACCTACTATTCATCACGAAAATTATGCATAAGGAATATTATTCACAAGTACTTAGGGCTATTCATCATGAATAATACATGAAATAGTTGGTTCCCTGGTTCTCAAAGTATTTATAGTTTTCATTTGAACCTTACAAGATTATGCATGACCGCCTTCGTTCCACAACTAGAGTATTATTGCACAATATGAGGATCTTGTCACTTCTGGTTTAGGAACAAGAATTCAGGCATGTTTTGTATAAATATAGTCTCAAGATGATAATATTTGATGCAAGGGGGTGGGAAGTGGGATGCATAGAGATTGGGTTTGATTCTAAAAATTGGTGAGATGGAGGGTGCATTTATATACATGTATGTCTATACGGAATTATAAAACACGGGTCAGGTTCGGGAGAAAACCACAAAAAATGGAAAACTAAGGAACACCCTAGTAACCATTATCTATACTATGCACGCGTAGAAATCATGAAGCACTTTCAGTTACTTTTATGCACATGTGCATACCGTACAAATGAATGGCTAATAGGGTGTTCATCATTTTTCCTTTTTTTGTGGTTTTCCATTGAACTCGAGTCTATAAAGCATTTAGGTAAAAATCTTAAATCAACTTATTGATCATTAGATATCGCTTAATAATGCATAATCCCTTAAATTTCAAGTTTACAGCATACGTACAAAGTTACCATGTTTCCTTGTCAGTTTAATAGTGAAAACCACTTAGATTAATGGATTCGACTTATTATGGTTGTGCTATTCTTGCAGTCCATCACCGAAAGTGTTCATGTTACAAGCGACGTAAGGGTATGCATCTCTTCTCCCCCTTCTGTCGCGATTCTTTTCGATTTATAGAAAGCTAAAAACATCCCTTTTTTCCAATTATGCAGAAGGAAATCATGATCATGCCTTGCCTGTGGAATGGGATAAACCGACCGTGTTACTTATTTGCAAGAAAATTCTTACCAGAGACCCTAGACACCATGATAGACCTTTTCTCAAACCATACAATGAAAGCATGAGATTCTTAGTTCTTATTCTTTGGTTGGAATCCAACCCCTTTTCACATTGTTGTAAAGTTTATCTTACAGAGATGGTTAAGGACTGTAAACTTGGCTCATCTTTATGAGGTCAAGGGTACATTTGGGAAAAACCTTTGAGATTTTGAGTTAATAGTGAAGAACACATTTGAGTTGATAGTGAAGAAGAAAGGTCAGAAGGGTGTTTTATGTGTTATTAGTCCCTTTGGGTTCAGGAGATGGTTTATAGTCTTAATTTTTGCCCTTTATTTTGGGCAATATTTGTACCACTTCTGGGACCAACTTTTTGGGTAAAATCCAGAGCAATGATTGCTGTTTGTGTACATCTTTTGCATTCATGGTTGATGTTAGAGCATATAAAGATATATATATATATATATATATGCCTATCTTGTTATGAATGTGGCTAATTTCCGATCAGTGTAAAGGTTTGTCGATATATATGCAACTTGATTTGCTAAAAGTGCGGTACCAGATGTTGAGATATGGCATTTTTTTCTCTCGAATAAAGCAACAATACATTATGCATTATTCGGGGTCATTTACTACCCGCTTACCTGATTGGATATATTGTTGTTTACGAAGCCCCTCTTATCTGTCCACCGGGTGTTGACTTGATAAGCCAAGTGAGGGACTCTTAATCGGTCTGTGGTTGGTGCTGATTCAGACCTCATTCTTGCTTGGTTATTGTTTACTGAACTTGTGGGACGAAGGGGATCACTGTTTTTCATCTTCGTTAAGGATGTTCGGATTTTAGCTTATAATGTTTGATAGAAGTTATTTATGCTCATGAATGACAAAACTGAATTGATGTAATCCTCTGTAACAAAAATATTCACCAAGGGTAAAATAGTTTTTTAGATTATTCAGATAGTTCATTCAGTACAACAAAGTACATTTTAGACTAATCTACACAGTACGCAGACAACTTTATCCATATATGATTCAATGAAAAAACAATCAAACAACTCCATAGTATTCTTATAAAAGATCACGTTTCTTGAAATATGACGAGAAATTCTTATACAAAAGGTTTCTATCGAACAAGCGATGGCGTGACTACTCTTGTGGCGGTCGTTTTTACCTAAATCTAACAACTATAACGTATTTTATTTTTAACAATAATTTAGAGATTTTATTTATTTTTATTTTTAGTGAAGTTCACAAATGAAATAAAAAAAATACATAAAAGGAATTAACAAAATGGTAGGGCTTGGGCCTAAGCTAGGCTTTGGGCCAAATTCATTTTCAAGACCAAACAAAATCATTGGTCCTAATTGGGCCTAAACTGGTTCTATTGGACTTGGACAAGCTCAATAGTATACTGATCCCAAAATTAGATCCATTTTGCATCTTTACGTCCAAATCTCCAATTGCAAGAACATCTTGCATGGCTTGTGCATGAACGAGACAGGTAAGGTTATCGGGTAAGCGTGTTTCAATTACCTTACCGATTGAGCATGACTAGAAACGAGAATCTTATCCGGTAAGAGGTATAGAAGGGACCGAAAGTCTTATTCAGTAAGAGAGGGAAATGACCCTTACCCGATAAACACTTATTGGATTAAGACGTTTACCAACAACCCATTTTGATTGTCAAGTATGTTACCCAATAAGGTAAGTAAAGTGGTGCTCTTACCGTTAAACAAGAGGAATGCTACCTGATTGATCCTGCCAGTAGTCATATGCTTGTCTCAAAGATTAAGCCATGCATGTGTAAGTATGATAAGTGCCATTATCAAATGACAAACACACTATAATATTGGGTGCCGATGGATTTGCAAGTTAAAAAATGGACCTAATGGTAATTAATGTTGAACGTCACAAAGCACGTTTGATGGCCAAAGATTTCCATCAACAACAAGAAGGCGGCGTAGATTTTGTTCATACTTTTCTCCGCTTGCTAATTAAATCGGTATCTGTTAAAACTCTTAGTGCTGTTGCAGCTATTCGATGGTGTCCATTAATTCAACTCGACGTTAATAACGCATTCCTCAATGGTGATTTACATGAGGAAGTTTACATGGACGTACCTCCTGGTTATTCGATTAAGGAGGAGTTTCCTACAACGTGAAGCTTGCTTGTCGACTTTTCATAAGTCCATATACGGGCTTAAACAAGCTTCTCGACAATGGAATACCAAGTTCTTAGAGTTCATGATTTTGAAAGGTTTTCAGCAATCTAAAGCTTATTAATAATTGTTTATTTAAAGGAACAAGCATATTGACAATTTCAATGTTTTGTGAAAATAAATCGGCCTAACAGATTGCCAATGATCCTACTTTTCATGAGCGTACAAAACATATTGACATTTTGTTCGTGTGAAAAAGTGGTTGCCTAAGTAATTTAGTTGATGCCTATAAATACGCGTGTGTTGATCATTCAGCAACACAATTCTCTGAAAAGAGGTTTAATAGTCATTTTATACCCAAATTATCTATACTACCTTATAAAGCATATTTGATAAAAGTCTTAAAAACAACTTTAAATGCATAAGGTACTGTTTTTTTTATGCATAAAGTCTTAAAAATCTTAACTACAAGTCATTTATGCATTTGATACGACTCAACAATACTTCATCTTTTACAACTCATACTTTTAAATTTATCTTTCTCATATTTAGTTTTGGTTTCCAATAGACATTGAAAATTTAAACCATCTACCCGGCCCTTTCAAATTTTGACCCTTTATGTTCCCAAGATTTTCATCTTACCATAATAAACTCTTTACCATTTCGAATTTCAAATGTAAACCTCATATTTTCATAATTCACGATTGATTTTTCCTAATCACCTCCATTGCCCCAGCTACATTCTTCCTCTCCTCCGCCGTTCCTCGTCGTCTCTCCTCCGGTCGCACCGACACCCTTATAACTTCCACACATTTTTATACTTGTATAAAAGTCTTCATTTGGCTTTCCATTTTACTACTAGGGTTTGAGCTAGCTGCTTATTTTAAAGATTGACATTTCGGAGCTCCAAATCTACATTTACAGTATTTGTATACATTAACAAACTCATTTGCTTTTAAGGGTTTCTTTGATTCAATATATTTGAGATGAGTTGTGAATCGGGTCAAGTATCTTGCTCCACCGCTCCGATCCTTGGCAAATGCTTGTATCTTGCTCCACCACTCTAGTCATTCGGATTGTGATTATGAGTTTATGAATAATTGTAGATCCTACTAACACCAACATTTTGGATGGATGAATGTATATTTGAATCAAAATTAGATCAATACAAATGTAGTAGACTTTGTTACATCTTTAAAGGAATTTGATATCTCAAAATTGAATAATCTTAACGAGCTTTTTACATCCCGCTGCATTGCGTGGATAGACACCTAGTATAATCTATTAAGAAGTAAAATGTGCAACAAAAGATAACTTTGCCAATTCCATACATAAACTTATTTCACAAAATCATACATAGAGGAAAAGAATTATAAGATTTCAGAGTACTATCAATGTGTTTGCAAACAAAAGATAACTTTGTCAATTCCATATATATATATATATATATATATATATATATATATAGACTTGGGATCATGTGAGATCAGCCTGTTTTCGTGAGACCCGTGAGACCAACATTTTACACTTGAAACTTCACAGCAAAATGCTGTGAAGGTAACTTTTTAAAACCTTCACAGTGTTTTTGCTGTGAAG
>NC_037529.1:8783547-8800567 GCF_001531365.2 Cynara cardunculus var. scolymus | reverse complement strand
GAATCAAGAGTAGCCGAGGATGGAGCCATATGGGCTGTTGCACCAGAGTCCACGTACCAATCCGGACTAGAGTCATTTAGTCTGCAATCGGCGTTAAACGCCTTAGCCAAATTTGCAGTCAAATTGGAAGAGTTTTGGGCATAACTTCCCAATTCTGGACAAGATGTGGCATAATGACCTTCATGCTGACATAACTGGCAATGAGGTTGTCGTCGAACACGGCCTCGAGAGGAAGAAGTGCCTCGATAAATTGACCGTCTAGATCTGCCCTTTCCACGCGAAGGCTGCGGAGAATGACGAGCAGTAAAAGCGACGGGAGAGGGAGCAGAACTGTGTAGCGACGAAACAAACAACTCGTGACCCTCAGCTTGAGCAATAAGATCACGAAAAGAAGGTCTTGGTTGGACAGCTCGGTGGGCAGTAGRAAARGTTTCAAATGACGGTCCTAAGCCACATAAGAACCAATGGCTCTTGTCCATGTYGGGAACCGGTTGACCGATGGCTGCAAGTTGATCACAGATAGACTTGAACTGTTTAGCAAAATCAGAGACAGAGAGATTACCCTTTTTGAATTGGCGGAGAGAGTCTTTAAGATTCTGAGATCGCTCCATAGAATCATGGCTATAGGCCGCTTCTAAGGCTTGCCATACAGCACKAGAAGAAGAGAGACCCAACACTTCTGCCATTGCTTCTTCGGACAGAGAAGATTGAAGAATAAGAAGCACTTTCTGATCGGTTTCAACCCAAGAGAGATAGGCAGAATTTTGGGTTTCTTTGTCGTTGACCAGAATAGTTTTTGGAGGAGCGGGATACGAACCATCAACAAAACGCATCCACTTTTGATGAAGCAGCAGCGGGTTAATCTGATTTCGCCAGAGGAGATAGTTGGAGGAGGTTAGTTTGATGGTGAGCATATGAATGAGAGTGTTCATGGGGAGAGAAGAATCGGTGGAGGCCATCGGAGATGAAARGAAAAGATCGAAGAAGRGGCAATAGAKGCAAAGGGTTAGGAGAGGAACGAGATTAGGCTGATACCATATGAWATTAAGAGAAATATTCCCCTTGATTATGATTGACAATTGAAGGAGTATAAATACAAAAATACAACGTAATTATAGGAATTATACAAGGTAACTTACAACTAATTTGACTAATCAAATAAACTAATTAAGGAGAGGATTTGTCTCCAATAGTAAGATCTTCTGATGCTATGGTTCAAAACTCTGATCAGCTTCAGTTCCCTCTCGTATGTTCTAGTAAAATGGCAGACCCAAGTAGATTATACCAACCAATTCTAAATTACAAGACGTGACAACTTCTCAATGTTTATAAGTTCTCGATTTCTGCCTAAGTTGTAAGTTTGAATCAAGATTATCCTCAAGAAAATCTCATGCAACCCATTGACATTAGGATCGAAATATTGCTTAAGAGAAGCAATCTCTTACGCGATCGATCTCAAATTAATTCTTATCCTGGTTTTGTTGTGATTTCTCACGACCCCTTGTATTCCTTAACGGTTCCACAAAACATGAAAAGATGGCTGTAGAAGTTCTACAAAGCAGGGAAGTAATTTATGAGGATACAGACATCTAGTGTTTGGTGCAACATCGAACTAGAATTTGTACTTCTTCGCTGTCCAGAGACTAAAGAGATTTGGAGTCGTTTAGTATCATGGTGGAAAATTATTTGGGCGACTCGGTAGTCGCTAGTCCTTTTTTTAGTTCATTACAACAAAATTAATTTTATAGGACGCCTAAAATGTAGAAGTATCCTAAAAAAAAATACTTTATAGGACCTAAGTTTATATAGGACTAAACCAAAAAGTATCCTAAAAAATTACTTTATAAAACTAAGTTTATAGGATCAAAGTCCTATCTAAAAGTGTTACAATAGTTTTATATAATCCTTTTTGGCGTTTAAACAAGTTTTTTAGAACGCTTTTACAAAAATGTCTTAGTTAGCTATATTTTATACAATAGTATTTGAAAAAAAATGTTCTATAAACACAAATATTTTATAAAAAGATGTGTTTACAGAACAATTTTCAAAAGTGTCCTAAAATAGCTAATAGATTTTTTTTGATTAAACTGGGTATCCAACCCGCTATGCGAGCCGACTAATCCCAGGGTGACCACCTGCTTTGCAGATAGCCCGGAGTCAACGCATTTGAACCTCCATGGCCACAAGAGAATTTTTATTACTCATTGGATTTGAACCTGAGACCTCCTGATACTTTTGACCTTTAGATAAGCACCACCCTTGTGGTTACTAATAGAAAATTTATTTTAAAAGCATCGTAAACAACTTGTTAAAACGCTTAAAAACGTTCTATAAACCTATTGTGATGCTTTTAGATAGAACGCTTTATATATAGTTTGGTTTTATAAATCTAAGTTTTATAACATATTCTATTAGGACGCTTAGACAATCTAGGTCTCTTACAAAACCAATATTGTTGTAGTGGTCACTCCTGTTTATCCAAGATTGATTCAAAGATTTTCAACCATTGCTGTGAAAGTTTTGGGCAGTTTATTATATTGGATCATGTCCCTTATGGTTGTTGTGGAATTCAAGAGATCGACGAAGCCATTTTCAATGATTTACCGTATCTCTGGGCACAGTTACGTGGTTGCGTATTGTTACTAATTAGATGTATAGAAAACACAATAAATGAAGATAATTACTAGGAAGTATTGCAGGCTTCATCAAATGTCTGATAGTGCAAACTTCAGAAGGCATGTTGAGTGAAAATTACCTCAGGTGCATGTGATATTTAGTCATGTGTAGGATAGTTTATACTTTATAGGATATATATCTTCCTCAGCTGGTTAAATATATAAAATTAAAGTGGTTACAGTACAGATGAAAATAAGGTAATAGGACTTATGGCAGCTAGCTAGAGTGATAAATTTTATAGTATTGTACTCATGGACATAATTCCTGAGATGGTTCAAGTCCAAGATCACTGAAACTGTAGTTCAAAATCTGCATCTATACTAATAACTGAGAATCTAATATATGCAATCACTTAATCTACAATGCCACAAATTCCAGGAGCTAAGATAAACAAGGAAGCAGAAAAATCCAGTTATATTTGAATTAAGATCTGGCCTGCCGTTTGTGTATTTGGTGCCTTCAGTTAAAACTGGAATCTTGATGAAATAGTTAACCTTATGGAAAGTAAAACGTTTCCCCTTGAACACAACACATTACAAGATAACCACAATGAGTTTATGATTTTCTTATGAACAAAATTCAATTAGAGAAATATGTTCCATAGTGTTCTTATCAGGTATGCGGTGAAGGTTGCTGAGGCCTTGTTTCGCGAGGAAGCCCCATGGTTTGTATCCCTTGTGAGTTGTGATGAGGGTCCAAGAAGTAAGCTCCCTAGAAGCCACCCCAGAATCCATTATAACTAGAAGGTCCTTCCCAGCTTTGTCCACTCCCGAGTCCTCCCCAATCTCCAATACCTAGTCCTCCCCAAGATTGGGTTGCTTCAGGTATACCTCCTAACTTTGAACTGTCTGAACCCTGTGTCTTCTTGGTTGACTGAAGGTCAACAGGCATGACTGGCTGCACTGCCTGTGGAGTTTCTGGGGCTGTATCATTGTTCACCGGCAAGGTCAGATCTTGATTCTGCTTTGGTCTCCAATATCCGACTGTGGGTGGCCTTATCCTTGTTGTCGAATTTTGGGTAGCTTGTACCTCCCAACCATCAGAAGTCACCACCCTTTTTCTGTTCTGGAAGGAATTAATGTTCATATCTTGCTGATTTCTTCTTTCTTTAGGTTTACTAATCATAACCGATTGTACAGTATTTCTAGAAATACCAGCATCGCCAAACAAAGATTCTTTTAGGTCGGATTCGTTAATGTGACCATTCATGAATGAACTAAGACTGCGAATGGTAAGCACGATACGACCATAAATTACGTCAGCTTCCTCGCTTCCAACCGCTCTTGCAACATTTTGAGTGTGGTCTGTAAAATCCTCAACCTGTGCATTTATTCATTAGAATAACCATATACAGAAATGTGATTAAAAAATTATAAATGATAATGAAATAAATAGAAAAACCAGGAGGAAATTTACACTTATGCTGGCAATTCTAGTCCATGTTTTAGATATCCATCTTCCATGATATGGGCTGGCACATAAACCTTTCGGCCATATCTTTGCAACAGATGCCAACTGCAACAACCACTAATCATATGAAACATCGGATACTGAAAGTGTAGCCTCAGTATATACCAAAAATAGTTATATTCATAAGATTTTACCTTTATTAGGAATGAAAAAAATAGCTCTCCCAATGATTCTGTATTTCTTCTTCCATAGTTCTCAAAACGTTCAACATATTTTTTAACCATTTCAAGATCTTCGCCATCTGCAATCAACACTTCCCAAAACGTGTGAAGGCAAAAAAAAATGATTTCTTCAATGAGACATGATACATATATTATTGTTACCTCTTTGCAAGGCATGATGATCACTTAGTATTATTATTTATAGAACATTACCTTTTAATATAGCAGAAAATGGAGGCAAAATCGGAGGCTCTCGAGTCTGCAATGTATAGCAACAAAGAGTAACAAAAAAACTACAGAAAAGAAATATCGTAAAGAGTAGTTTTGTTCTACAGTTTACCTGCAGATGAAGAGTAACCAATAATACTATAGAAAATGAGCTAAGGGTTCGATCTTTTGGGCTATTAACACCATGAGCTTTTGCCCAAGTTTTCATCTGCAAGATATATAGGTATTATTCATGAGAATTATGGGAACATAGATCTATGACTGATAGATCCTATTGGAGCAGCCCAGAGAAACTTACCAAGATACATAGCTTCTGAAATCTTTCATCTAGTGAAGAAATCATGTAAATAATTTTTGACTTGGAAATTCCATCCCTGTTCTCAACTGAAAGGTCACATTCTATGCCACTTGCAACATCAACAACTTTAAGGACAGGCACCTTTGCATTCAAAATAGGCAGGATGTCAGAAACAAGCCCTTCATCTACATCACAAAATGGTCATAAAACAAGTATCAACCATTAGGTAGGCCATATATGTATATACAAACTTTAAAAGCGAAATGAACTAACATACAATATAATTTTAAGATGATCATCCTACTAGCTTGAAAACTCCTAAAAACCAATATGATAGAACCATAGACTACAATAGAGGGGTACAAACCAGTCTACAACATTCGTACTTATGCGCCTTACTACTGCTCCATGCATGGTAAAAATTCTGGAAAAGGGTACTAGAAAATGGAAAGATACTCATATAGATATACCTAAAAAATTTATGCAAAAGAAAAGAATATATAAAAGGAAAGGAATCCAATCCTAATGCACAAATATATCCAAAAGTCAGTAAAATTTTGACTTTTAACAGTATTAATATTTTTAAGATAAAGGTAAGTATAAAATAAGAGGAAAAAGAGAAGTTCATTACATAAAAGAAAGGATAAGAAAGACCTAAAGAGAAAGGGATAGAAAAAACTGAAAAGAAAAACAATGACTTCTTCATCTCTTATTAATAAAGACTTCTAACCACAAGGATGATGTCTGATTGGTTTGAACTTGGCTCAAAAGGTCAAAAGTGCCTGGAGGTCCCAGGTTTAAATCCAAGGAGGAATAATAATTCCGTTGTGGCTACGGAGGTTCAAATGCGGTGACTCCGGGCTACCCGCAAAGCACAGATGGTCACCTGGGATTAGTCGGCTCGCATAGCAGGTTGGATATCCAAGTTAATAAAAAAAGGACTTCTAGGTTTTCTTTTGCTTTAAAGTGGCTCCAATGATCATGTTTTGTTGGAATTCTTCTATATATATCACCAAATGAAGTGTCATGTTAGGTTCTTTATGGACTTCAATGATATTTTCGTCAGAACTTCAGCCCATTTGTCAGATAACTCGTACGTTTTCTCCGGTTCATTTTCTTCGTAATTCCAGTGGTGGGGGTGTTAAATTCAAATATATCCAGAGAGATATATGTGATGGAAGAAATTTCTTGTCAAACTAGGATAACTTAACATTGATGGATTAGTACAATACAATGGAGTTTAAGAAATCAAGTGATCAGCTGGAGGGCACACTGTTAGTAACAGTTGGGTCCCAAAGGATTGGATCTAAGCCGAGGGAATGGTCTGATCATGAGGAGCGAGCTCTAAGATTTAATCAGCGAGGAGAGGGTTCTAACACTTCTAGTATTCTAGAAGTCAATGCCGTCCACACTTGATAATTGTCATCAACAGCTCAATATTGCACAAAACTAACAGGTAATGGAAATGATGGACAATGGAGTTATTTAAAATATTCTTGCACCCCTGTGGTCCATATATGTCTGTTTTACCAAAAAAGGGAAAACAACTATCTTTCCATGCATGAAGAATGAGAGAAGTTTTGCACTAGCTAGTCACAGGAGAAAACAATGAATCACAGTTATGACATCTAAGATATGGGCATCTCAATCTACAAGGCTTAAAACTAGTCAGTGCTAAAGGTATGGTGTATGACACCAAAAATCGGACAATACAAGAGATTGTTTCCTATAGAAGTGCCTGGTGAGCTTTACATTTTATTTATTTAGGGCATGTGGAGACTTAGTAGTTCTCCACAGTATGGCAGTACGTAGTTATGCCTTATTATTAGCCTAGTTTGTTTTGTTTTGGACTATAAGTTAGCTAGCTTTTCTCCATGTCTAGATGTAAAAGTCCATTCAGTAAAGCTTATTTTTCCAATTGTTCCATTTCTTAACTCTATCATGACGGACAACTATTTCCTAATTGGAGTGTCTGTTGCAAAATCAATCTTGAAGCAAACGACCATATTTTCCTCTCATAGCCTTACGCTCAGCAGATGTCACAGTTTCTTTAAGGAATTTTAGGCGCTCCCCTAGCTACTCGATTGGCTCCAGTTCTCCTTGTATCATCCTTTGGCTCTTGAAGAAAGCCTGAAAGATCTTTTAATGCTTTTTTGGAGCATTAATTCCTCGGGGATATCTAGGGGATCAGAGAAATACTAGAATTTTCTTACACTCAGAACATTCCCAGAAATATATGATTTTCTCAAGGACAATCCGTTTAGAGGAGGATTGATGATAACTGCTAGCTAGGGGATCATTATCGTATAACCAAAGAGGATTTCATTGTCCTAGACAGCTAGATGTAGGTTTTTGGTTCTATTCCTTTGTTCCACGGGCAAGTCTTATGCCCCCATTTTTGTATCTTTTGCTTTCCCTATTATTCATATAAATTTTCTTAGTGCATCCTAAAAAAAGCATAGTCTAAAAACATGGTGAGCCAAAGCTGACAGTCTCTACATGAATCAGTATGATGTAGTATTAGGATATAGTTTTTCTCATCATTTTTAATTATTTGCAGCCTTTTTTACTGTATATGAGATAGGTCTCTAGGCAGTCCAAAAGTGAATGTAACACAATGAAGAAGTTAAGAAATAAATAACTTCTTAGAGTGCTCGCATTCGTGTCATGAAGTGGAAGTGATCTTGTTTATAAGATGCATTTGCTAGGTCAAATCTAAATCAATCATGGCATGCCTTCCATCTATAGTTTTCATGAATTCCTTCCATCTATTTTCATGAATTCCGTTCGAAAGTTATTTTGTACTTTTTGAAACTTGAAGTTTACTTTAACTCTCTATTCTAGTAACTTTGATTTGGTATGTTGCTTTGACACAAATAAATGGTTGCATTCCTAGTAATACTCTATATAGAAATTGTGGTAAGATAAATTATATTTCTACCACTAACTTGTTTAAACGGTATAGATTTCTGCAACTTAATCGTCAAAGAATGTGTCCTCTTTTCATCTTATGCCTTGAAGATTTCTGCAAAAGAAAACCAAGTGGTTTCCAGGAGGAGGTAAAAGCATTATATTGAGGCTGAATGAAAATGTTTTGAGCCATATCAGATTAATGAAGCACTTAATTGAATAGTTCTACTTGGGTAATTGAGCTTACTGGAGTTCCTTTGTATTGATGATAGGACTCCAAAGACATGTAACGACATTTTCAATATCCAATAGGTAGATTTTTTAATATACAATAATGTAATAAACAAAAAGGGTTAGAACTAAAGTAGCTATAAAACGTCACCTTTAAGTGCATACATCTTCTTCTTGAACCTTCGAAGCGTTGCAATAACCTGATATCGCGAAGACACATTTGCACTGTTGCGAAAGTTGATGGATAGATCTAGATCACTTTCGGAGGTAAAAAGACCCATCGAGAAGGATCCAAATTCCTCCACAGTGGGACAATCAACGCTTTTACCTGAATGAATCAGATACAGATAGGTTTGTCATTTGTAGGTTATGGAAGTTATCGATTTGTGAACACTTACCATATAATTCTCGTGCTATTCTGTTGAATACTTGAACCAATTCCTTGCGTTGTTGATATTCTCTCTGCGTTGGTTGATGAACAGCATATGCATCATCAAGTAGGTGCTCGAACATTCCAAAACGCTCCCGGTTTCCTAAAGTTATATTTTCCAATTCCTTTAACCAGATCTTTTCTTCATTCTCTATAAGGACTGGAATCAAAAGCAGACCAGTGGAAGAATTAACAACCGAAAACTTTGTTATTTTATTAAGGGATGGCTAATTATGAGTTTGCTGCAGTCACTATAATCTCTTTATCTTTTCTCATATACATAACCATATGGAAATACCGAGGCCATTCTTACCGTGCAATTCGTATTCCTCATCACAAGGTCCTGAACACCACATAAAATAAATCAAACTAACTTCTTTGAAAATTAGATGTACAACATTAATGGGGATTGAAAGGTCCTAATACTGACCTTTTTCTCTCAGAGCCATTTTGTGCCTACAAAGTGAGACAATAAAACACCCTCACATCAACAGAAAACAGTTATTTAAAATTTCTTTTATAATGATGCAAGTGAATAACAATTAGTTCAACTATCTTTTATAACGACGTAACAGACGACAAACAACAATTTATCCTACCTTGGTATAGTTCGATCTAGAAAACCTGCAATAGGAAGTAAATTCAGTGATTACCTAAAATAAACATAAGTAAAGCAGAAAACTAATAGAACACATTGTGCATGATGAGGTTTGAACATGTAGACAACTACGTTTCCAGGGTTTTTTCGAGTATAAGGTGAGGAAACTGGCGAGCAACAGAAGGCGACACAAATCAACTTATTCATGTGATCAACCAGTAAAAGGTAACATTCATTCAAATCAACTTACACCACAAGATACACCATAAGAAGCTAGATTCCTTTTTCGATAAGTTATGTGACACAAGTATTTTATTTTTAAGAAAAAAAATGCGAGATAGACGAATACTAGAGAGAATGACACAATATGAAGGTGACTGAAAATAGAAAGAATAACTGATATATGAGTATTAATGGACAAGAACCATCCTAGCTAGGGCTTAACTAGCACCAAATACATAATCTTTTCTGATCAAAACTCTTAAGGATTGATTTCTCATGAACACACAAAAAAAGACAACAAAACACAGAAAAGAAAAGCTATTAGATTTTTGTTGGTTTTGAAGCATTGGTGTAGATCGAGAAGGATGCTTTGCCAGCCCATATGCCATGCTTCAATTTCCTTCCCTCACACATAAATACACGATGATTAAAAAATACACAATGACTGCAAATTTAGAACATATTCACGATCTGATTTTAGAAACGAGAACAAAACACAACAAATAATGCAATCTTGAGCACCGTCAACAGGAGATAGTTCTGTAACTCAATTGCGTGTCTATAAGGAGTAAAATTGTACACACTCACATCGAGTAGACATTCTCTTAATCAAAAACATCTCATCAAATACAAGCTTAATTGAAGTTCAGAATTAGAAATCACATTGAAATCTGCACCATCATTAATTGAAAAGCAAAGAGAAAACAATTCCTTGAGCTAAACGTGTTCTGAAAGAAACAAACCTTAACTTTGATGAAACCCAGAAACTTTTTCTAATCGAGAGATGAATTTGATGGCTAGAAGACTTATCGGAGCTCCTAGAAATGAAACGAGGAGAGGCAATTATCGAACTTTGAGGTTCCTCCTCGCCTTACATGTGAGAAAAGATGCACTCATCACACTGGACTTATGAGCGTTACTAGACTGCAACATAAAATATGAAGAAAAAGGATGGAGCCCACGAAACCACCAAATTTATCCTCATCGCCAGTGCCAATGACGCAAAAAATCCTAAGGTTTGTTGAAAAACAGCTGACTCTTGTAATTTGTTTTCTTCACGGTAATGAACCATACGAATGCACCCTCAAATAATACCAAAGTTTCACTTTTGGTCCTCTGAAAAATAATACTTGTGAAAAATTAGGCACATCACAGTTAATTGATGTTGATTAATTACAGTTAATGAATCAAATCACAAATGTATGTCAAGAAGTGACTACAAACAACATATCAGATTCCGAAAGTTTTGTACCACTTAACATCTCGTGAAACTTTAAGCACTATCCTGCAAATTGTAAAATCCATTCATACACTTGAAGGCCTTTCTAGGAGTTACAAATGATTATTCTAGAACAATTGTTTTTGCATTAAGAATATAAAGTAAATTACATAAATCGTTGCTGTAGTTTGTTGAAACTATATCGGTTACCATTGTAGTTTAATAATTACACCAACACTCACATCCTTTCAAATTTCTTACGCAATTCTTCCCAGTTCCTAATGGACGTTAAGTCCATCTGTTAGGGTGAAGGACATTTCAGTCATATTGTACCTTATTTTATGATATTTTTATTATCATACAAGTTTATAACGTTTTTCAGAAAAATATCTAACGCTATCCAACCTCTCTCAATCCTTGAGGAACCCCGCCCCCTCTCCCCTACTCTAGTGAACCTCACCCCCTTCCCTTTCTCCAGTAAACTTATTCCCCACCACCATTGTGGTTTGCTCAAAATCATCTCCCTCCCTTCTCTAGTAAACCCCGCCCCTCCCCCTCCAAAGAGGTGCCAAAAACCGGACCCATTGCCGTGTTTGAGGCCATCTAGGTTGAACTTTTGGTGTGGGTTTCGATACAAGTGTCCTCTACAATTTTGATCAAATTCATTGTGGTTTTTATTTGAATTTTTAGTGTGGAATTTTATAAAAATGGATTTAGTAGTGTTAGTCATGTTCTTTATTTCATTCAACATTTTGAAGAACTTCAAGTGAAATCGAAGGAGGGGCACTTGGTACAATCCCAAGTCTTGGATGCCACTGACAACAGGTGAGCCTTGGTGAAGCTTTTCCGTGGCATCTGGAGAAGGAGTTGCCATTGAAGCAGAGCTTGAGGTTGGGGCTCAAAGTAGTATAGCTTGAGATTAGAGCTCAAGGGAGTAGAGAATGGGACACCCACTTAATTTTTTATAACTCTAAGAAGTATGAGTGCGTATAGGTGGAGGTGGAGATGAATAATGGTCGGCATCGTATGGGAGGAAGATGAAGACAATGGTCGTCTAATGTGTGTGTTGTGATATAATACATATATAATATAATATAATACAATATAGATTAAACTAAATTTTAGGATCCTGTGCTTATCTGGTTGGTTTCTTAGTTGATTCACAATTGGTTTATCCAGTTGGTTTCTCCGGTCGGTTTCTCGGTTGGATTCTCCAGTTCATTTACATGGCATCAATGTCGTTGAGTTAAACTATGTGTGCATAGTATAACATGATACATATTAGTATCATATATAATATAACATATAAGTATATTATTTAATAATAGAAAATTGGTGAAAATGGAAAAGAACTAAAATGCCCCTCATCTAATGGCTAAAAGTTGATAGCCATTAGTGAGAGGGACCAAATCTGAATGTTCTTGAAAACCATGATGACCAAATTACAGTTTTAAACCATGGGAACAAAAACGAGGAAAGCAAAAAAATAAACCGGACCAAAAATGTAGTTTACCCTATAATATAATATAATAACCTTACTTAAAGGCTAAAAGTGGATAAACGTTAGTGAAAGAGACCAAATATGAACGTTCTTGAAAACCACAATGACCAAATTGTAGTTTTTAAAACATGGGAACCCAAAACGAGGAAAGCGAAAAAATAAACATGACCAAAAATGTAGTTTACTCTATAATATAATATAATATAAAATTAATAATATAAAATAAAATAAAATAATTTAAAATAAAATAATATAATTGATATAATATAATATATTATAATATAACATAAAATAACATAATATAATATTATAGGATACGATACGATACGATACAACACGATACGATAAGATAGGATACGATACGATATGATACAATATGATATGATATAATATACAAATTTGGTTCGATGGTCTTTGGTTTTCTTGTTTTGGTTCTTAAAGACCATTTAGACTTGATTATACCGTTAATCCATGTGGTTTGCCACAAATCTAATATTGTCCCTCACACTCACTATCTACACACCGATGATCTATGCCTTTTAATTTTATAGCACCCATGGTTCTTCAACTTAACACCATTGAATTGAGATATATAGTCACCCCATGTTCCCCTCATCTGAGGAGCATTCCTTTTTCTACACTTGATACATTTTCTAAGTTAAAAAAATCCAATTCATATTAAAATCTCATGCATATATTGAACATTAAGAACCCTAAATTAGAAAGTAAAATCAAAACATTGAATTACTATACAAAATCACAAATGTAAAGATTGAGTCAGAAATTGAATAGTTTTCTATTGAATAAAAGTGCAAAGATTGAATACAATAACCATAAGAATGGTGTCTGATTGGTCTGAGCTTGGCTCCAAAGGTCAAAAGTGTCTGGAGGTCTCAGGTTCAAATCCAAGGAGGAATAAAAATTCCCTTATGTCCATAGAGGTTCATATGCGGTGACTCTAGATGACTCGCAAAACAGGTGGTCGCCCTGAGATTAGTCGGCTCGCATAGCGAGTTGAATATTTAGGTTAATGAAAAAAAGAGATTGAATACAAGACAACACACAATCAAACCCTAAAACTCAAAATCAACTTTTAAAAATGCTTCCAGTGTACGAGCTACTGCTTCTTCATTGGTTCTTTGTTCTTGATTCGATCGATCTATTGCTTCTTCTTTTCCATTCACCATTCTTGTTGCCATCTATTGCTTCTTCTTTTCTGTTCACCATTCTTAATACCATCTATTGCTTCTTCTTCGTTCCATCCATCACAATTGTTGGTCTCAAACATTTGATTTGATAATAACACCAATACATCTGATCCGATACTTATAAATATTCTTAAAATCTTGTGCTAAGAAAAAAACAATTCAAATTGAATCTTATAACTGAATTGTACTTCATATGGATTTGTTAATTGGATTTGTAATCTAGATTCGATAATTGGATTCATCATCCGGATTTATCATCCGTGTTTTTTATCCGGATTTGTTTTCCTAATCCTTCATCCTGATTTATCACTTGAATTTATCCTTGATAGATTCTAATTCATGTAAAGATCTGGATCATATTGTCAAAATGATTGGATCCAAACAAATTCAAGTCTGCTGGAATTCAAAGTATGCTTATATTTTGCAGAGAAAAATAGAAGTAAAAATCCTATTATTGTCTGTATTGAACCAAATGCAAAAGGGTTGGTATGTCCTTACTTCCTTCTTACAAGGAGATCGTGATGGAAATGAAAAGGTAATTAGACGAGGAAGAAAAATCATCAAAACACCAGATCTATGGATGGACGATGATAGAACTAGCATCGTAATGTCATCACTTGATGATCTTTATCACTCTATCATGAATCTGTCAACTACAAGACATACATGGAACACTCTCACTATGATATATGAAGGTACGATTGGAATCGATCAGAGCAAAAAAAATCAGTTTTCTGTCATACAATATGAATTGTTCATGTGCAACAAAGTAAATCTTTCATGGATGTCTACAATAGGTTCATTAAATAATCTTAAAGTGCATGATAAAGCTTTTGATGATGAAAAACTAAGGATCTTCATCATATGTCTTTAACTGCTTTATATGAAACTTTCGACAATCATGAACAACCTAAGGTGCTTAGAAAGAATGTCTTTCAAGAGTCCAAAAGAATGAACATTGATTTTGTATTTTATGACTCCAAAAAGTCAAAATCAGTGTCACATCCTATCTATGACACAGAGTTTCAAGACTTTGAGGAGCAATATGATTATGTCAATATTGATCTCACTGAAAATTTTGATAGTGAGACCTATCGTCTATCTATGCAAGACATCGATGACTCCTTTCCCTTAGTTGCAACCAACTAATAAAGTTTCTAGAAAAGATAGTTTAAAAGGTGGGTCAAAAGCAACATTCTTTAAAAGACCACCTTCCACAAAAGAAAATGCTCTCCTATTATAAGTCTAAGGATGCATGTTACAACTGTGGAAAAAAGGTCATTTTGCCACATTTTGTAAGATCAAAAAGTCAAACTCTTATGTCTCTTCAAAATCTTCTCAAATCTCTCGATCCTCTTATAAAGGATCAAAAGATGATAAACAAAGGATAAGCTAAGAAGTGAGAAACCAAGAAACTTCCAAAGAAAACAAAAAGACATGATGGTTGAAAAATATGACTGGATAGACTCATCTTCATCATCTTCCAATGATGAGCAACGAGACAAAGCAAATGTATGCTTTATAGCTCATCTCACTAAACTATGTGATTTAGGTAAAATAACTGATGTTGGATCTACGTCATCTCCAACAGTTAAGCCCTCAAATCTCTCTAGTCTTGAAAGTAAGGTACACTTTCCTTCTCCATCTTATGGTCGCATGTTTGTTGACATGCGTAATGCATTAGAATCTAAAAGTAAAGCTGAAACCAAAATAGAAAAACTGACTGTCAAGCTTTCTTAATGTTTTGAAAAATTAAAGGATTTCAACACCAAAATTTGTGGTCCTCAAAAGGCAGCTCATTATGCATGCATTCATATTAGTTTAAAACTGCATTTTGCATCTAGTTTAAGCTTTTCTATTTAGTTTTTATTCTACTTTTAGTCAAGTTCCATTTAATATGCATTGGATATCACTTTGATATCTTTGTGGTTTTATTTAGGGTTTGACAGGTTTTTATACCGAGACAGTGATTATGAATGTGAATTAGGTTTCAAAGATTTATTATAAGAACAAAGAGGATTAAATGCTTGTAATTGGACCAGATTAAGTGAAGATGATGGAGTAAGAGACCAAACCAAGTTGGAACAATTGCAAGAAGTGATCAATTGCAAATCACACTCATTAATTTTATTCATTAATTTTCTTGATCAATGGTCAAAATTAAACGTGTTTATATTAGGAAAAAAAAAGTTTAATTTTTAATTAAAGAAAGGGTAAAAATTGTCAAAATTTTAATTTGTATGATTTTGTAAACGAGGTAACAAGATCGTGGACATCCTAACATTAATAAAACAAAATCATTGTGTTTTAAAATCTCTATATATCATTTTATCATTACAAAGATTTTAAACAAAAATGTTAGACTAATCTAACAAATTATATGTTTGATAAAAATTATCTTCATTTTATGACTAAATATTATAAATAAAATAACATACACGTTAAAAATAGATCCAAGTAAAGAGCAATGAAACTAGGTATATCCTAATAAATTATGAAACATAAAAACATACTTTAATCAACAAAAAATAATGAAACCTTTTGAATACTAAATGAAATATTTTGTTTCATTAAATAAATGAATGAAACTGTTTCACCGTTTATATTATGAACTCATTGACTCCTTGTCACCTACAATGAAAGATGAATCATTTGACATGTAGTAGTGAATGATATATAAAACTATTTCATTAACGGTTATTGAAGTAAGATTGGACTCTTAATAATTTTAATCAAACTAAATTTAAAACAAGACATATCTTAATAAACGATGAAACATATAAAGAATGAAACATTTTTGAAAATTGAATGAAACATTTTGAAAACTGAATACTTTATTTTCGTAAGTGAAACTTTTTCATGCATAAAATGTTTCGAAATATTAATAAATTAAATTTATCAGTGAAATTATGTTCATGGTCACTATTAACCATGAATTTCGTTTCATTACTCAAACTATATATATTTTTTCAATGAAACGAAATCAGATTTCATATTATAGTGCTTTTACAATTCATATTTTAATAAGTATAATCTAATAAAATAATAAAAACTATTAATGGTAAAAAATTTATATTAAAAAAAATTGATTTACCACCTTCTATATTTAATGTTTCTATTATTACGTTTTCATAATTAAGAGTAATTATTACCTTCCAATATTAACCAGTATACAATCAAATGACCATTATATCCTTACTTATTAAAATTAAAGAAAAAAACTGAATTTTCTTATTGATCAAAAATGGTTTGCATAGTTTTCATGAATTGGGCGGTTTATAACGTAACCCGCCTATATATATATATATATATATATATCTATACTATCTTATAAAGCATTTGACTAAAACTCTTAAAAACTCTTAAAACTCTTAAATCCGTTCATCCCTATCCGATTTCATCCCAAATCTGAATTCGTGTAACTAACTGCAGATAAACACAATCAAATACAGAATAAACATCTCATTTTAAATATAAAAAATCTAAAATATAATTAGTTTAATCATTAAATTCTAACAGAATACTTAATTATTATTTTTATAAAATTTATAATATTAAACCAAAAATAAATTGTATATAAAAAAAATATTCTATATTATAAATCATTTGACAAAAACTCTTGAAAACCATTATTTATGTGTAAAGTACTGTTTATTAATATATATTACTTAAAACTCAAGATTACGAGTAATTATGCATAGATACAACTTATTAAAGCTCCATATATGAATTCGTGTTACTAACTGCAGATAAATACAATCAAATACAGGATAAACATTTCATTTTAAATATAAAAAATCTAAAATATAATTAGGATAATCATTGAGTTCTAACAGAATACTTAATTATTATCTTTATAAAATATTAT
>NC_037529.1:8775992-8781733 GCF_001531365.2 Cynara cardunculus var. scolymus | reverse complement strand
GATAAAGAATAAAATGAAATATTAAAATCACAATGTATCTCACTGCATTGCGCGAGTACGCTTCTAGTATATATATAAAGAGTGTATTGGAATCATAAAATATTTAAATAATATAGTTAATGATAAAATCTCTAAAATAGAGTATCTGTTGGAATTGAATGTAAATTATTTTAAATTTTTTGATTTTTTTTAACAACAATAATTTATCGCAATACGACAAGCTAGGAGTACAAGAGAACAAGGAAACATCAAACCAAATCTCAAGGATTACACCACCACTTCTCCCAAGTAATGACCTCCTTTTTAATTCTATTTTTAACCCACAGAAAAGAGGTCGAAATCACCTTGGACCCGATGATGTTGGATGGGGCCCCTTTGTTGTTGAAGATGGTGAATTCCGTAGTTGCCAAATGGACCAAAAATCAACAGCGATGACTGCTACCAAGATTGAGACCTTGACGGTTCTTATGTTAATGTTACCTGTCGCCTCTAGTAGATGATGAATAGAACCAACCATATAGGGGAATTTGTTACACCAAGAAGTGATCAACGCCCTGATTTCTTTGCTAGTTGAACAATAAACAAAAAGGTGGTCTTCTGATTCAACTGCACCGCAGAGTAACAAAGTGGACACAAGTCAGAGTTGAGCCAAATGCCTCTTCTAATCAGATCCAATTTAGTCATTAATCTGCCCAATCATGTCCTCCACAGTAGTAAGTTGACCTTGCCGGCACCAAGCGATTCCAACTCGTACTTTGTCCAAGTGCGGTAAGGGAGGAGTCGTCAATCACATTCTTAACCAAGGAAACAGAGAATCCGCCATCTTTTTTCAGCTTCCAGCCCGAAGACCTATTGTGCACATTAAAAGAGAAGGATCATGTAACATAGTATTATAAGTTGATGACTCTTTATCAAGCTTCATGATGGTGCTCCAAGTCCCGCCCGGATTGCCCCTCTCCCCTCTCAAGACCAGACCCCCGTTAGGACCAAATAAGGAAGAAATAACCTCTCGGTAACCCCTCACATCGGCTCTAAAAATCTCCACCACCACTTTCCAAGAAGGGATAAGTTAAGAGCCCTAAGACTCCCAATACCAAGCCCGCTGTGCTTTTTGTTATTGACGGTTGAGTTCCGAGCAACCCAATAGATTTTATATTTATTTGCATCCCCTCCCCAAAAGAATCTCGCCCAAACAAATTTTGACTTTTAGTTCGCTATTTTAAAGAAATTATATAGAAGTTGTTGGATACGCTCTAATTCACTCGTTCATTTATTAAAAAACACACATGGCTTGTGTTTTTTGCTTGGTTTTTGGTACCTTGCGCTTCAAACAATAGATACAAGTCCATGAAGCACAAGGATGATTTCTAAGTTTTCGATGTAACGGCATGGGCCAAAAGTGGAGTTTACTCTGATATAATATAAAACAATAAAAAAGAAATGATTAAAATACTCCCACTTTAACAATCTAATTAACGACTCTTAGAACAAGATGACGTATTTTTAATCAGCCAACTTGAAATGTCAAGAGTTTTAATATAATTTCGAAATTATAATAAATGCTAATTTATAAAGTTTAAGAATAGCACATGAAATGAAAGATTTTTGTAATTTACTTTTAAAATTATTGTGTATTAAAACTGCAGTCAACCCTTTCTATGCTTTCTCTTTTTACTTACCATCATGTTTGATATAGCCATTGACATAAGGCATGTAAATTAAGTCAACTACATTTTTTTGAAATAAAAGAAATTGTCTTTTTCTATTAACCTAGATATCCAATCCACTATACGAGCCGACTAATCTCAAGGCGACCATCTGTTTTGTAGGTAGTCCGGAGTCATCGTATTTGAACTTTCGTAACTACAAGAAGATTTTTATTCTTCATTGGATTTGAACCTACGACCTCTAGACAATTTTGACCTTTGAAGTCCAAGCTTAAACTAATCAGGCATCACCCTTCTTGATGTTTTTTTTTTTTTTTTGCTGCATTATAAATGTGATATTCATTTATATTTGAGAAAAATATTGAAAATTAGTTTTTAAGGAAAGAAAAATGGATATAATATTATACGAATTTAAAATGTGCGCACCGAACATAAAATTCCAATTTTATTAATATTTTATTCAACAAAAACAATATAAATGGTCGTCCATGGCCTCTTTCAGATTTGTCTTTTCACATTAATCCACCAATATAGACAGCTCATTATAACTGTGTGTTTTAGACGGAGAAAGGCCAAACCAAAGACACTCGGAAGCTGGTGCATCAACACTTTCAATTCTCGTAAACACATAGTTACATTGTTCATATACAAAGGACCGATGGGTGCTGGTTTTTCGAGCAAAACATCAAAAGCAGAGCTTACGAAGAAGACGATAAGAGTGGTGCACCTGAATGGTTCGCTAGACGACTACCAAGATCCAGCCACGGTTGATCAAGTGACCAGTAACTTCCCTGACCACTTTTTATGCAGTCCAATCGAAATTCTCCAAGCTGGGTTGGTACCCCTCAAGCTGAACCATCAACTCACATCGGGTCAAATCTACTTCATCTTCCCCAACTCCACCCTTAAATTCAATTCATCTCCGGTGGACTTGACCTCTCTAACAAGGAAGCTCACCAACATAGCCAAAACCAGTCACGGTTCTACCAAGTCGGTACCAGCAGCAAGTCTTTCGGTTAACCGGCGGTTACGCAATCCACAAGCTAGAAAGTGTGGTGAGAAGGGAAAAAAGAGCATGCTAAAATCGCGTAAATTGCCTTTGTGGAAGCCGAATTTGACTACGATAATAGAGGGCTAGCTAGTTTAATCAAACAAATATACGATAATAATTTTTTTTGTCGAATTATTAAATTGCGAAACAGATCTTCGAAAGTATAAACTTATGGGAAATCGTTGATTTGTACAGTCGTTATTTTCACGCCTTAATTTCTTCTTAAAGATCAATTGGTGGAGTAGCTCAAGATTATTTAGACACAATTATGACAAACTTTACATTTTCATACATGTTAAGTATTATATATATATATATGGGCCTAATCATATGAGAACTGATTAGTTTGTGGTAACTGTGAGTTCCAATCTCAAACACAAATCAACGGATAAATTAGAAAATTAATAATTATGGTAATTTGAGTTAAAATTATAATTATAGGGTATATATATTAGATATTTTTTTAAAAATTCCTCTCTCCTTTTTCATCTTTCCAACCTCTAATCTCTGGCCTCCAATCTGCCGCCTCCGGTGAAATCGGTATCATGTACAGTATATCACAATGAGTATCACATTATGTATTACAATGAGTATCACATTGTATATCTTTGTTTTTAAGGTTTGAGTTGGTATCATAGTTGGTATCACAGTATATAGGAGCGATCAAATGAAAATCGCTCTCTGTAAACCATGTAAACCAATCTCATCCATCTATTTTCTTGATTAACGGTCAAGATTAGTTTAGGTTATATTAGGAAATTAAAAAAAATTATTTTATAATCTAGAGTAAAATGGTAACTTTGGTAGTGGTAATATTAATGACAACCATATAATGTATATCGTAATATTAATGAAATAAAATCATTTGTAAAATAATATATTAATTTTATGTTCAAATATTATAAATAAAATTACATCCATCATTAAAATAGATCAACAATAAAAATAAAATACACTATAATCAATTTAAAATGGTTACTTACAAAGCTATTGAAATGTTAGTATGAAACTGTTTCACAAGGGAGTATATGGTTACTTACAGAGCTATTGAAATGTTACTATGAAACTGTTTCACTTGTCCGATGAGATTGTTACTTTACAAAGATATTCAACTGTTACTTGTTAACATGAAACTGGTTCAATAGTAATCCTGATGAAACTTGTTCACTTGTAACATGAAACTGTTTTTTATTATCTTTCCTGAAATGGTTTCACTTCCATCATGCACACTATCCATCATGCACACTATTCATCATGCACCCATTTCATGATGCACTCATTCCATGGTGTACTCATTTCATAATCATTTTCACTTACTCCATGCACCAATTTCACCATGTATGAAACCGGTTTCATCATGCACCCATTYMATAATCATTTTCACTTACTCCATGCACCAATTTCACCATGTATGAAACCGGTTTCATCATGCACCCATTTCATAATCATTTTCACTTATTACATGCACCAATTTCACCATGTATGAAATCGGTTTCAGAATATTTTTTTTATTCTATTACTGATTTCATGGATTTATTAATCTAATAACTTACGATTTTCATGAAGCTTGGTAATAATAAACCGACACACAATATAACAAAATCCAATTCTTAATATTATAATTTAATTAAATATTTAAATGCTACCATTTATAAAATTTCCTTTATTATGTTATCTTAATTAATATTTATTAAACAAAATCCAATTCTTAATATATATATATATATATATATATATATATATTATGGGAAAATGTTCAAATTAGAACATATTCATTTTACCAGAACGTGAGAACACCCTTTTTACTCTAGTAAATCACATGTGATACTATACTTTTACTACTAGAAAACTGGGTATTTCCGGCGGAATTCCGACGAATCACCGTCGGACAACAAAAAAGTCAACTTTTGTGGACTTCCGCCGGAAAACAGCCAGTAAAATTATTCTGGTAATATTTGCGGAGGATTTCGTAATTAATTATTTTGGACTTATATTTAAATCTAATTACAATAATTTACCGACGGATTTTCGGCGGATATTTAATTAATTTTTTAAAATTAAGATCCGCCGGAAAGTAATTAAAAAATAAAATTTATTTTTAAAATTTTCTGGCGGATTTCCGGCGGAATCCGGAAGGCCTTCAGTAATTCGCCGGTAATAATTATTCAAGATTTTAAAAAAAAAAGTCTAATGATTTCTGGCAGATTTCTAGTAGCCTTTCATTTTTTTCCCATTTTTCAAACAATGTCCGTCAGAAAGAAAGATTTTCGGCAGATATAGTCGTCGAAAATGTTACCTTGTTTGGTAGTGTTTATCACATATGATACACATGTGATCTTAAATCAAAGACATACATACGACCTTTGGCGGTTCCTAGGTTGCGGGCCAAGTCGCTCGTACACCACTAGGCCCCTACACTTGTATTATTACACGTGGAAGAAGTGTTCTTAATGTCATACTATTATTCATCACATATGATACTAAATCAGAAATATAAAAATTTTTTGTTCCGACCTAACTAGGTCGTAGGACATCTCATCCATACACCACCAAGTATAAAAATGTTTTTATATTCTCGTAAAATAATATGATTTTAACACTTTAGCAGCGCTCCACCCTGGCAGGACCTGGGGAAAACAAGTGATAAAAAAACGTTGACTATTTTTTTAGTTGATTGAATTAATCATATAAACATAGTCAACTACAATTTTAATGCAAGGGGCCTTTCAATAACCCTATAGTCAACTACAATTTTAATGCAAGTAGGATTGTAAAATAACATATTGTGAATCGTTTGACAAAAAATTTATTTATGTTCGTTTATTTAATAAATGAACGAACATGAATTTTTTTTTTGTTCATTTAGTTAAACGAACAAACATGAACAAGAGTGTCTTTCGTTCATTTATGTTTGTGAATGTTCGTTCATTTGTTTATGTTCGTTTATATTTTAAATTTTAATACAATATATAATCTTTTATTTATTTAATTTGAATTCAAATAATATTATTTAAGTTTTAACT
>NC_037529.1:8772511-8775717 GCF_001531365.2 Cynara cardunculus var. scolymus | reverse complement strand
TTATTTAGATTTAAGTTTTATCATCATTTTGTTTTATTTAAAAATTTTACTTTTTTCATTTTTTGTCAAATGATGACGGTGATTTGTTTTTTTTTTGTTCAAATGATGATGGTTGATGAATGATGATTGTTTTGTGTATGTTTAAACTATGGATAATTGGTATGTAATAGTTAATTGAACGACAAGTAGTGATGTTCGTTTAGGCATTTCGTTTATGTTCGTTTACGCATGTTTATTTATGTTCGTTTAGACCTGTTAGCTTATGTTCGTTTGGCCCTTTCGTTTATGTTCGTTCGTTTAGAATGTTAACGAACGAACACGGACACATCTGATTTCTAAACGAACGAACACGAACACAAATATTTTCGTTCGTTTACCGTTCGTGTTCGTTCGTTTGTTCAGTTAAGTTAAACAAACGAACATGAACAAGCCACTTTTCGTATTTGTTTACAACCCTAAATGCAAGGGCCGTTAAAAACCCTTTTCTTCTCCTTCCATTATAATCGATCTGTCACTAAATTCTAACTTTAATTACATACATAAAATAACATTTAATTGTGTGTTAAATTTGATTAAATAATATCTTAAATGGTTAATATATAATTAAAGCATACATAAATTTGGATTAAGATTTTATAAAATAAACATACTCTTTTTCTTAATAACGTAAAGTAGTAAGTTTTTTTTTTTTTTTAATCTTTTACTAGTTTTGTATCCGTGTAATGCAGCGAGAGCCATGAATTTTAACGATTTTGAAGATTCACTGGTTTTATTAAAGAAGATTTAACGATGATATAAGTTACACTTGGTCTTACATATTAATACAATTTGAATAAATAAGAGTTATGGTTCCAATTACAGTCTATCGATGAAAAAAATTGTATGACAGTTTAAAATCCAATATATTTAAAATCCAACATATTTAAACGACTCCAAAAATATGTTCGATTTATACAAAGAGCAAAGAATCAAGAGATCGAGAGCGAGACTGAGAGTTCTAGAGCGATTGAATGAGAGATGAATGAGAGAATTTTTAATAACTTATAGTGAATATCAGTTCGAATCTCACATTGAGGGATGAAGAGAAGACATAGAGGTATTGGAGGGTGAAAACATGAGTAAAATGTGTCAAAAGTATCTTGGGAACATGAAAAGAAAGAGTAATAATGTGCATTAGTAACTTGCACTATATGTTAATTAAATTGTAGATTAAAAGATTTTAAGACTGAATGTATAAAGTAGTATATTTAATACATTATGAGTTATTTTTAAGACTTTGTGTATTAAAAATTGTTTTTAAACTTTTAATAAATCTGATTTATAAGGTAATATAAATACAAAATGATCGATCATTTTAGTTTTAGATTAAGAAAATACAGAGCCAACAAATATAAATATACAATTATACCAATTTAAAAATGTGTGCACCAAACATATGTTTGGATTATAATAGTTTTCATTAAAAAAAACGTTTTAATTTATATCAATTTGTTCCTCCATGGCCCCTAAAATATTTAAAATATAATTAAAATTAGAATTAAATAAATTATGTCAACAAATATGTATTTGAACTTGTGACCTGCTGGTACTTTCTTGTTATATATATATATGATCTAATCAAATGAGAATTTAGTAATTTGTGATAACCCTGAGATCCAGTTTCAGTCAATCAATTATTAATATTAATTTAGTTTATTTAATTAATAGATAAAAGGAGTATTAGTAATTTCCCTAATTAAAATTCAATTTTTTTAATGACTATCCATGAATGACGCGGTTACTATATTTTCCTCACCCAATTTGATTTTGGATATCATCGCATCTTATATGATTATGTTCAAGATTTCGATTTCAATTTCAATTTCAATATGAATATGGTAACCAGTCAAACTGTGAATGCCCACTCATTGCTTGATTCCAGTGACCCAAATGGTGACTGTAAACCTGTTTTCGTTTCAAAATGTGATGAAGGCTATGAGAAAGACTTGTTTGATTTCATGGAGCTCAATAATCCTGATTGGTGAGGATCTGATTATATGCATGTGGACCCGAGTAATGAACAGATTTGCAAAACTTATTAATTGTTTGGAATATTGTTTTTGTGTTGTTGGAATATGAATTTATGAAGACAACCAATGATTTGATCGCATAACAGACTTCCACTCTTCAATTATAAGAGTTATACCAAGGGCATTCATGAAATTCCAAAAACGTAAACATTCTGCAACTTCGTGGCATTCCGGAAATTCCAAGAAAGGTAAACTCCACATCGATCATCACAATAGCTAAGAATATATCAAGGCCTTCTAGAAATCCAGTAGAGATGTTATAACCCGTACGTACGTCCATCAGCTTTTTTTGCCATCGTGTTGGCCAGAAAACCTATATTAAATGTGGTCTCAACTCAGATCTGATATCACAATGGTATTATAGTGGGTATCGTAGTCATTTTGTGTTTTACCGGTTAAAAGTTTTTGGGTATCACAATGGTATACGTCTAGATAAGTTTTGCCGGAGAGAGCAAAGAGGAGAGAAAGATTAAAAAAAAAAGATTAATTTACTCTTAAAATATTATCCATAAATTTAATTTTTTTAAATTAATGGATAAATACCAAACATTAATATTTTTAATAATAACCATTGATTATTAATAATGTGTGGTTAAAATTATCACTACTAAAAAATGGGGTTTTTCCGACGGCAAAATCCGTCGGAAATCCGTCGGAAAAACAACTTTCCGACGGATTTCCGATGGATTTTGCCGTCGGAAAAACCCCCGCCGCTAAATGCCTTTTCCGACGGAATTTCTGACGGATTTGTATTTTCCGACGGATATTTCCGTCAGAAATTTTTTTCATATATTAATAATTGTCCGGGTTAATTAGAAGTAATCTAAAATGGGATTTAGATTGTCCGACGGATTTCCGACGGAAATTCCGTCGGTAATTATATTTTAATTTTTTCTAGCTTATAATATGAAAATATTTTTATTTTTATTTTTATTTTGTTTCCGACGGATTTCCGACGGAAATTCCGTCGGTAATTATATTTTAATTTTTTCTAATTTATAATATGAAAATATTTTTATTTTTAATTGACGGAAAATATTTACCGACGGATTTTTTCCGTCGGAAAATCCGTCGGAAATTTTTTAAATAAAACTTATATCTACTTATTTACCGACGGATTTTCCGCCAAAAATCCGT
>NC_037529.1:8766129-8766906 GCF_001531365.2 Cynara cardunculus var. scolymus | reverse complement strand
AGTCTACAGACTTCTGCCCATATTTGCTCTCCCGTTAATAGCGGGGGTGCATCAGCTTTTTCGGCATGTCTAACACGAAATTGGTTCCTATCACGCCTGAAAGGATGTCTCATAGGTAGGAACTTGSGATGACAGTCAAACCAACAAGACTTTCCTCCGGTTCGTAATTGGAATGCACATGCATTACCCATGCAATAAGGATATGCTAGTTTGCCATGCGTGCTCCAACCAAACAGCATGGCATAAGCAGGAAAGTCACTAACTGTCCACAACAGTACGGCCCTCATTGTGAAATTCGTCCTCCGAAAAGAATCATAGGTAAGGACACCGTCGAAGAATAACATCTTCAACTCATCAATTAAGGGCCGAAGAAATACATCCAAATTCTGTCCAGGGCTCTTCTTGCCGGGAATCAGCAAAGCGAGGTGGACATAACACTCTTTGATGCACATCCAAGGTGGTAGATTGTAGTTTGTAAGAAAAACAGGCCACAAYGRATAHGGATTRGRGTTCKARTTATTAGGGTTGAAACCATCCGTACATAAGCCAAGACGAACATTCCCGATCTCTTGAGCAAAATCAGGATGCATCCTGTCGAAATGTTTCCAAGCCTCCCCGTCACTCGGATGTACCATCTTTCCGGACTGAGTCTGATGATCATGGTGCCAAGTCATATCCTTTGCTGTTTTCTTACACAAATACAACTGTTGTAATCTTGGTGTAACCGGTAAATAAGTCAACACCAAATTAGGCACCTTATTGTTTCGGCCAGTTGTC
>NC_037529.1:8758528-8764794 GCF_001531365.2 Cynara cardunculus var. scolymus | reverse complement strand
GTTGAACCCATTCTCTACTTCATATTATCATTGAGTCAACATTTGGGACCAAATTAGTTTGACCCCTTTTGGTTCAATCCATCATGATCCTACAACACCTATGTATGTGGGGGACTAAGTCCCAACAATATGGATACCGTATCCATAGTATTAGCTTTCTTGTTGGTGGATGGCTCTTGTGATAATACATTCAACTCGTTGGGGTTTTAGACTCGTTTTAAAGGTTGTGTGTGACTACGACGATTTGGTTCTTTCTACAATGCAACAATTATGGACTTTGGATTATGTGAGATCAAAATTTTTCGTGAGATCCGTAAAATCAATTCTCAATCGTTGGTTCAGATCTACAAAATGAACATTCATAATCACAAAATTGGCACGAGACTTCTCAATAATCACAAAATTGTCATCGTGTAACTTTAGACCATTAGATCATTAGCTTATAAAAATTGATCAATAAATGTAAATTGGTCTTATGAATTTCACAAAAAATCTTTGTTCTCGTATGAACCTAACCCACAATTACGTTAAGACAAATCATGAACTTTTTCACAATGGGTTGACTTGACTCCTGGTCACCAACCATCAACTCCATAGCACAACAGAATCTCTCATGGTTGAGTACAAGAAGCCATAATTACAGCTAATTTTGTTGTAACATCCCACCACCAGCTTTTTTGTAAACACAAGTCAAGATTATATATTTCTTTATTAATTACTATTATTTTATAAATAAAAGTAAGATAATTAAAATATAAGGAAGGTTTGAAAAAGTAATTAAAATCCAAAAGAGAGGGAAAGGTCTTCCAGTCCAAACCCCCATCTGGAGTACCCATTGACAAAACCAAAAAGTGGCAAAAAACTGAAGTTATGCCGACAAAAGTAGTAAGAGTCCCCGTTGTGGCCACGGAGGTTCAAATGTGCTGACTTCGCGCTATCTGTAGGTGGTTGTCCTGAGATTAGTCGGCTCGTATAGCAGGTTGGATATCCAGGTTAATAAAAAAAAGTAGTAGACCTAAAGTAATATTTTTTGAACTCCATGCATCTATAATTAAAGTACACATGTTAATGCATGAAAGAGGATATATGGGAACAAATCCATAGCCGGCCATGGAGATGGTGACATTGCAGCATTGAATGCAACTTCCATTTCAAACCAACCTCACAAACTATGGACCTTTGGCCATAAGAGTAAACAGAAAAACACAAAATTGAATCCAACCTGATTTGCCTCTTTTTTTTGTTTTCTTAATTATTTTGATCATGTTTCCGTTTGATACTCCCTCTATGCACACGTGTGTGTCTGTATATATATATATATATATATATATATATAATGTGTGTGAATATGAACAAGATGTAAAACCCTTGCGATTTTCAAAGCCTTTCAAAAGAAATGCAAATAAATTTAACAACCTTGATTGAGTCAGTTTTATCGTGTTTCTTGAGCATTTCGTCGACCTCATCTTTTGGATGTTTCTTATCGTGTGGATCTTTCTGTTTGTCTGATTGAGACTCTATGGGCAAATCCATGATTCAATTATTTGGGACAAAAGATAGGTTGATGGGCATCTTCTATCCATCGGATTAGATTGGGGAAGGTTAACTATACACAAAAATTTCATCTCTTGGTCATTTTCTTTTAAAATTATCAAAACATTACTAGATCCGCAAGTGGGACCTCCGCAATTCGTGGAGGGTTGAAACAAACTGTCAAAAAAAGGAAGTTTCTAATTAAACTAGATTCACAAGTGCATAGACCAAATCTATAAATTAGAGTTTAGGCTCCTGAGACTAATTTACAAATTTAATCTTTGCACTTACGGACCTGGTTCAGAAACTTTCTTTTTTATACTTTGACTCCTAAGCAAATTGAAAAGGTGTCACTTGCGGACCTAGTGACATTTTTGAAGTATTAAGAGAGAAATGATTAAAAGATGCCAACGTCTGAAAATGCCTCTTTTAATTAATTTCTTTTTTTTAATTTTAACATCAAAATTTGTAAAAAGTATCATTGATTTAAAATAATTGAAATACTTGAAGATAATCAAGTTGATAATATTAAGGAGCCGTTTACCAAACGCTTATACGAGTAAGTGAACATCAAGTCACATTATCTTACCCGGATGAATATAGCAAGGACCAAAATTCTTACCCGATAAAAGTGAGACAAGGATCAAGAATCTTACCCGGTAAGTGAGGGCAATGACTCTTACCACGGTAAGTGCTTACCAGGTAAATTGTTACATACGATATCGTTTTAATGGACTAAAATCTTACTCAGTAAGTAAAAGATAATGTTAAATTTTACCGGTAAGCACTTACCGGGTATATTTTTAAGATTTTTGTTAAAAAAACATAATTTTCTAAATCTCCCATTAGAACTTGAAACAAAATAATTGATCGAAAGCTAGGCCGACCTTGGTGTTCCAATTCTCCTCATAAGCGGTTAATTTGAGTTTTCTTGAAGGTTATTATAATTCTTTTATGCGTTATTTTTTAGGACTTATAGCATTAATCGAGATGCGTACAAATCACATAAACATCGGTAAATAAGAAAATTAAGATGATTTTTATTTATAGTTTGAAAATATATAATAATTTTTCCGACATAAAGTCTTTGAATTATTGAAAGGGGGCAAGTCTATATAATAAACGGATACGTTACGCGTATCAAGTCAACAAAAATTGGAATATGGTGGACCAATTTATTTTGCATTTTTTTTTCTAAATTAATTATATATGATTAAAAAGGTCCCACTTATCTCTACTATGTTATTAGTCATGTACCCGTGCAATGTGACGGGAACCGTGAATTTTAATAATTTTGAAGTTTCACTAGTTTTATTAGATATGATATAAGTCACAATTGGTCTTTACATATTAATACAATTTAAATAAATAAAAGTTATGGTTCCAATTAAGATATCTCGCTGCATTATGGGAGTCTCCTCCTAGTTTGAATATATATATGAGTTTGGTTTTATAAGTTTATAACTATGCTTATCAAGAAAAAGGACATTTTTTAAAAATGCCAGCTTTTTGTGATTACATACAATCATACCTCGAAAACAATATATACTTGTTTTAAAATTATTTTTAATCACAAGGGTGGTGTTTGATTGGTTTGAGCTTGACTCTAAAGTTCTCAGGTTCAAATTCAAGGAGGAATACAAATCTTTTTGTGGACATGGAGGTTCAAATGCAGTGACTTCGGGCTATCTGCAAAGCAGGTGGTCGCCGTGGGATTAGTCGGCTTGCATATATAGCAAGTTAGATATCCAAGTTAATAATATATATATATATATATATATATAACGTTATTTTAGATTTAATAATACAGATTTTTATAAGGTTAACCAACAAGAAACGATGCCCTAAACCTTTCCAATCAAGTGGTTGGCCGGTTTACCTCCTTCGATCACAGCTTTACATACAACTACCCCGTTCCTTCACTTCACAAGTAAACTCCTACATCTTTCCATCTATAAATTTCTGAGTCCGTATGCATCTTTGCTCCTCTCGAGTGTGTATTTTCAGAGAGAGATAAAGCCAGAGGCAGTCACTCATGGTCATGGGTGCATGATGATCAATTAACCCTAATAAGATATATGGTCGCAGGTTCAAGTTGATCTTGGAGAGATATATACAAGAGATGGGTGCTTGTTCTTCATGCAAAAGATCGAAAACACGGGTTCCATTGAAGACCATAAGAGTGGTGCAAATGGATGGTTCACTGGAAGATTACCAAGATCCGGCCACGGTTGACCAAGTGATCATCAACTTCCCCAAGCATTTTTTATGCACTCCGATCCAGATTCTTCAAGACGGGTTGATACCGCTGAAGCACGACCATCAACTCAAAACGGGTCAAATCTATTTCATGCTACCAAACTCTACCCTTAAATTCAATGCCTCTCCTATGGACTTGGTCTCTCTAACAAAGAAGCTCACCAAGATAGCCAAAACCAGCCGGTGTTTACCCAAGTTGGTCCCTACAAGTCCTTTGGCTAGCCCATTATGGGATCCGAAAGCTAGAAGCCCAAACCGTGGTTTAGCGCTCCGGTGTGTTGGTGATGGAATGGAGAAGATGGCTGTAAGCGTGCCTAAGTCACCTCCATGGAAGCCGAATTTGACTATGATTAGAGAAAGATCGGTTGATCAAAGAGGTGAATCCTTAGGAGATGAGCATTTTGGAGATTTTGATCATGTATAGTCACGAGATGGAGATATTTTCGTAATGTGTTCAACTCAATCATCTTCAAGACAAGTGGACTTTTAATAAGATCAAATTTTATCATTGTTTACTGTATATGTGTGTGTGTGTATGTATGTATGTATATATGTATGTATGCGTACATGATCAATCATAATGACTCTTAAATCTATAATCCGATGATCTTAGTGTAGATTTTCTGGATCGTTGGTTTATTTCTTTTTAATATGAATATGTATAATATTGTAGTGGATTCGTGTGCAACCATTGAAGTTTGGTTTTTTTTTCCTTTTTCTTTATTTTGGTGCAACAACTCATCAACCACCATGAAATATGTATTCGTTTACATAAAATCACATGTGGTTTAAAAACGTTTTTCATGAGGTTGTAACATTATAGTTAACCACCTCAGTTTTGGGCGTTTAATTAAATTTCAAAGGATGTAGTGAAAATAATATTGTTGGGTTGAAATCCAGACAACCAAATCTTTTACGGTCACTGATCCAAACCGTTCGTGATCATCTGAAGGTGAAGGAGGCTATTAGAAAACCTAATATTATGTCATTGTGAACATTAAAGTAAAAAAAAAAAAAGATGAAGCATCATGTGATCAAGTTCAATTATTTATTAATTTCATCAACTAAATGTATGTAAACCGTAAGGGTGGTGTTTGATTGGTTTAAGCATGACTTTAAAGGTCAAAAGTATCAGGAGGTTCCAGATTCAAATTCAAGTAGGAATAAGAATCCCCTTGTGGCCATGGAGGTTCAAATGCGGTGACTCCGGACTATTTGCAAAGCAAGTGGTTGCTCTGAAATTAGTCGGCTCGCATAACGGTTTGGATATTCAGGTTAATAAAAAAAATGTTGCGTATGTATCATAACGTTACATGTTTTAAAAGAAGTGCAACTACTTTCTCTTAATTAAATTACGTCTTTAATATATGATGTTGTTTTCATGTAACAAGATATGACCCAAAAATACTTGGTGTGCCATTTTCTCTATAATATTTAACCAAAATCATAAACTTAATTCTTCAAAGATATGCACCATTAACGCCTCTAATATGTAGCTTAGTTAGTAAAGAGGTGTGACTTTGATCAAGTACAACACAGGTCTTGGGTTCAATCCCAACCCCGAGTCGTGGCTAGCCTCAGTCGCTTATGAAGCCAAAAAAATGTCCTCTTACATTGGTGTCCTTAGAGACGGGTTCCATGCAGTACCGTATGATATTGTTGGTATCAACTTTTGTCCAAATATATACCATCAGCAACAGTAGACCTATATATGTCTGAACAGTCATCATACATTTATGACGTCTGTGTCTTAATTAATTTAAATTATGAAGTGTTCCCACCTCAATCCCCACCACATAACATGTCAATGACTACTGGTCATATGTGGATGCATGCATGGGTGAACTTTGAATTTGTGTACAGGATATGGTATGCTTTAAATGCAACAGACCGTGTTATCAATTTTACATACGTAGAGGTATGTATACCTTTTCTTCGTTTCGTTATCTTCATTAATACTCTGCTCACCTGTAATGCTTTCATTATGTAATACTTCATAATTAATTACCAACAGACGGTGTAAGATTTTAGTCAATAAAACGACTTTATATGCACCTAAGCAATTATGTACAAAACTTAATAATAGAAGCCACAAATGCGTTTTGCTTGGTGTAAGCACAAAGTCTAAAGCGTACCGACTATAAATGATCCAATTCAAAATAAAATAATCATTAGTTGGGACGTCATTTTTGATGAAGAATCAAAATGGAATTGGAGCACAGATGGGGAAAAGTCAAAACTTGAAGTTCTAGACTTGGATGAAGAAGAGACAACAGAAGAAGAGGACAAAATTCGATCTACTGCTACACCTCCTAGTGGAAGAGAAGGTCAGAATCTGGCTGATGCAATTCCCACAGTAGTTGATACAATCAGGACGAGTTCAGAGTGTCCAGGAGAAACCGAAGCATCAAAAACAAGAAGAAGAGACAGAAGACTGTTGGAACAATTGTATGTATAAGAGCAGAGAAAAAAAA
>NC_037529.1:8755866-8758393 GCF_001531365.2 Cynara cardunculus var. scolymus | reverse complement strand
TGACAAGGCCAATCTCCATTTAGCCGTTAGAGATCTTTTCCATTTGAATTACATGCTTCAACACCTCCCCTTAATTCAAATTCCCTAACTCCAAGTCGTGATCTGAGATACCAGAATTGCTCCTTTCCTAGTGCCTTAGTAAGTATGTCTGCTAACTGTTCTTGAGTATGACATGACCTTAACTCGACTTCATTGTTCTCAACYAGAGTCCGTATGTAATGGWACCTGATGTCAATGTGCTTGCTTCTGCTGTGGTATGCCGGATTTTTGCTTAGAAAAATGGCCGAGTTATTATCACAATACARCTCGGTTGGCTCTCCTTGTTCCTGCATCAAATCAACCAACAGTTTCCGTAACCATATCGCTTGACATGCCGCTGCTGTTGCTGGAACGTATTCAGCCTTCGTGGTGGATAAGGCTACAATAGATTGCTTTTTTGAACTCCAAGAAACAGCCCCTGAGCCTACAGAAAATACATTTGCAGATATGCTCTTTCTATCATCAGAACTTGCCCAGTCGCTGTCCGTATAACCCATGAGTTTGATGTTCTTTGCCTGAGCATACCAGATACCATGTCCAACAGTCCCAGCAATATATCTAAGTACTCTTTTAGCTACTCCAAAGTGGGTGATTGTTGGATTCTGCATGAACCTAGACACTAACCCGACTACAAAGGCAATGTCAGGCCTTGTGTGAGTAAGATAAATTAATCCTCCCACTAAACTTCTGAATCTTTTCGCATCTGCTCGTGCTTCTCCGTCATCTGTTTGCAACTTTTCATGCAAATTCATGGGTGTATCTGATGGTTTGCAGTTTGACATTCCAAATCTGTTCAGGAGGTCCATAGCGTATTTCTTCTGAGAAATGAATATTCCTTCATGAGTTTGTTGTACCTCTAAGCCCAGAAAATAACGAAGACTTCCCAAATCTRACATCTCGAATTCTGTCATCATCTTCTYTTTGAAGTCAAGCACTAGTGAATTTGACGAGCTTGTATAGATTATGTCATCAACATACAAGCATATGATGATTAAATCTTTACATCCCTCTTTCTTGACATAAAGAGTCGGCTCATTGTCACTCCGGAAATAACCATGCGCCTGAAAATAGCCATCAATTCTGCTGTACCATGCTCGCGGAGATTGCTTCAGTCCGTATAGGGCTTTATGAAGCTTGTAAACTTTGTCTTCTTTTCCTTTGACTTCAAAACCCGGTGGTTGCATCACATACACCTCTTCTTGTAAAAAACCATTAAGAAATGCTGATTTTACATCGAATTGGTACACTGGCCACCCTTTTTGAGCTGCTAACGACACGACAACACGTATCGTTTCAAACTATGCAACCGGAGAGAAAGTGTCTTCGAAATCAACACCATACWCTTGCGTGTACCCTTTTGCGACCAATCTCGCCTTGTGTTTCTGGACCGTACCATCAGCGTAGAGTTTAGTTTTGAACACCCACTTTAGCCCAATCGATTTCTTCCCGTYTGGTAGATCCGTCATCGACCATGTTTGATTTCTTTTTAATGCCTCAAGCTCCTCTWCCATGGYTTTTCTYCACTCTATTTTTGTTGCTGCTTCCTCATAAGTGCTAGGTTCTACCATTGACAAAGCAAATTGACATGATTCATAGATGTCCTCCATTGATCTGGTCTTMCTTGGGGGAGAATCTGAATCACTCGAACCGTTTCCAGAAGTCGTTTCACTTGCACTTCCTTCCGTCATTGGACTTGATGGTGTGTTTGGTGGAGATATATTGGGCAAGTTTGTACTTTGATCTTCATCCTCTGTTGGCATAACCTGTATATTTCCATCTGCATTTTCTTCCTGCAAATCCCATTTGGCAACCTCATCGAATACAACATCTCTACTTGTTATAATTTTTTCTCTTTTGSGGTCATACAACCTATAGGCTTTAGATTGTATACAATATCCAATAAATATGCACTTTTCTGCCTTTTCATCCAACTTTTGCCTAGTATGTGAGTGCTTTAAGCAATAGGCTACACAACCAAACACTTTTAAATGACTWACATTAGGCTTATGGTTGCTCCAAKCTTCGTAAGGTGTCTTGTCCATTACAGCCTTTGTTGGGGACAGATTTAGAAGATATACGGAAGTTGCAATTGCTTCAGCCCAGAACCGATTTGGAAGGAATTTCGCTTTCAACATACTTCTGGCCATCTCTACTACAGTTCTGTTCTTCCGTTCGGCGACACCATTCTGCTCTGGAGTGTAAGGAGCTGTCAACTCACGATGTATTCCGTGCTCATCGCAAAACTTACTGAACTCTTTTGAACAAAACTCTCCTCCTCGATCGGTGCGTAGTGTTTTGAGAACATTCCCAKATTGTTTTTCTACTTTAGCTTTGAAGTGACGGAATTTCTGAAAACATTCTGATTTTCTTTCCAAAAAATATACCCAACTCATTCTACTATGGTCATCAGTAAACATTAAGAAATACTTACTGCCTCCCAATGACATGGTTTGCATGGGCCCAACGAGATCAGCATGGACGAGGTGTA
>NC_037529.1:8736449-8755371 GCF_001531365.2 Cynara cardunculus var. scolymus | reverse complement strand
TGTGATGCTCTCCATGAGCTGTGTGGAAATGATCTACGTGCTTGTTTTCCATATATACAACCTTCACATACTGGAATTAAATCGATTTTGGGCAAACCATTCACCATATTCTTGTCACTTAGAAGTTTYAACCCTCTCGCATGAAGGTGACCATACYGGAGATGCCAAAGCTTTGAGTCTTCTGTGCTGGTTGTTGTGAGAGCGCACTCATGATCTTTTTCGACATTAAGTGGAAAGAGCTTATTATTAGTCATCTTTACTCGRCATACAACTTGATCAGAAMTCTTCTTCTTTATCGTGCATGCRCCATCATCAAACAAGAGTGAGTACCCCGAGCTCATTAGTTRGCCTACACTCAGTAGGTTGTARTCAAGCTCAGGTGCAAACTGCACATCACAGAGGGTTTTGAACTTCCCATCTGGTACATTTAGAAGTATGTTCCCCTTTCCTTCAACTTGAATGTGCTTTCCATTTCCCAACTGAACCTGCACTTTCATTTTTTTCGTCCAATTTTTGAAAGATTGATCGGGTTCCCGTCTTATGATTAGAGCACCTGCTATCAAGAAACCACAAGTTGCTTGATATACGAGTGTCTTGTCCACCAGCCATAAACAGCCTGTACTCATCTTCTTCTGCCTCATCAACATTTTCCATTGCTGCATTTGCTTGTTGATCGTACCAGCAATCTGCTTTCACATGCCCAAAACGATTGCAGTTGTAGCACTGAATTCTACTTCGTCCTCGTCCTCTACCGCCAGGACGACCACGTCCTCTACCACGCACAAAACCTCTTCCTCGTCCTCTTGTTGGGGGAGAGAAGTCCTCTTCTCTTGCTTGAAACGCCCTTTCCTCATCTTTTTCCATACCTCTATTTACTTGAGACTCATGAGACTGCAGTGACCCCATGAGCTGATCAAATGAGAGTGTGGTCAAGTCTTTTGACTCTTCTATTGCTGTGACAACATGGTCCCATCGTGGAGGAAGACTTCTCAAGACTTTCTCCACCACCTTTTGATCAGTAATAACTTCACCATAGGCTCGTTTTTKATTAACAATTCYCATCACTCGTGATAGGAAATCAGCAACTGTTTTATCTCCTTTCATTGACATCGTCTCGAACTCCCGTCTCAACACCTGTAGTTTTACCATCATGACCTTCGAGTCCCCTTGATACTCTGTTTGCAAGAGAGTCCAAGTGGCTTTTGCTGATGTAGCGACGGCTATGCAGGAAAAAACATTGTCGTGAACAGCCTGCTGTATAATTGTCGTTGCTTTGGCATCCTTCTTTCTATTCTCTCTTAATCTTGCTGAATCTTCGTCTTGTTCATTGTAACCGATCTCAACAAATTCCCATAGGTCTTGTGATCGCAGCAGAGTCTTCATTCGAATGCTCCAGAACTCATAGCCTTCACCTTTGAATACGGGAATAAGGGGTTGTGCAGCCCCTGATGCAGAACTCATGTTCCCGCTCCCGGTAGACATCTCTCTCGTTTTCTCTCGTGTTTACACTCTGCTGTTAACCTGGCTCTGATACCACAATGTTGGAGCAATTGTATGTATAAGAGCAGAGAAAAAAAAACTGAACTTTTCTACATATCTTATTGATAAAAACGATGCTACTTAAATAAACAAAAAAGTAACGGAAATCCCAAGAAAAAAGCATAACTGAAATTTCTAATAAGAACTACCATTATTTCCTAATAATACTCCTACAGACCAGGAGTAACATCTTGACAAGGCCAATCTCCATTTAGCCGTTAGAGATGTTTTCCATTTGAATTACATGTTTCAACAAAGACAACCAGGTTGGATGCAGGATTATGAAAGTACAGGCGAGTTTTCAGATGAAGAGGCAAATATTGCAATGTTTAGTTCACATGATGATCCTATTAAGTTTTGAAAAAGCTGCTATAGAAGGAAAGTGGATAGAAGCAATGAAAAATGAGTTGCAAACTATCAGAAAAAACGAGACTTGGGAACTTGTATCTCCACCAGCAGGAATAAAGACGATCAGGGTCAATTGGGTATTCAAAACCAAGCTAAATGGAAAGGGGGAAGTTGACATACACAAGGCAAGACTTGTCGCAAAGGGGCATGCCCAAAAAGGAGTTGATTACAGTGAGGTTTTTGCACCATTGCTCGGTGGGATACGATCAAAACTTTGTTATCCATAGCTTCACACAAAGGCTGGAATGTATACCAATTAGATGTTAAAAGTGCCTTCTTGTATGGAGAGCTGAAAGAGGTCGTGTACAGGGGGCAACCGCAAGGTTTTGTCAAATAGGGAGAAGAAAATAAAGTGTATCATCTCAAGAAGGCCGTGGATGGACTAAAGCAGGATCCTAGATCCTGGTTTAGTCGGATTGAAAGTTATTTCAAGCGAGAAGGTTTCGAGAAAAGCAGCTATGATCACACGTTATTTACCAAACGAGTCGGTGAAAAACTCGTCATTGTAACTATGTTGATGATTTGATTTATGTTGGGAATGATACTCTATTGTGTGAAGAATTCAAGAAGTCGATGAAACATGAATTTGAAATGACTGATCTGGGAATGATGAGATTTTTTCTTGGAGTACAAATTCATTAGAGTTCAAGGAGATTTATTTGTGTCAAAAGATGTATGCAAATGAAGTCTTAGAAAGGTATAGGATGTAGAACTGTGATTATTCAAAAATCTCATGGTTCCAGGCACTATTTTAACCAAGCAGGGAAGAGGAGAAGAGGTGGATTCTATTATGTACAAGCAATTGGTAGGAAGCTTAATGTACCTGACTGTTACATGGCCTGACGTGATGTATGTAGTATCCTGGGTATCTCGTTTTATGGCTAAACCGAGAGAAAATTACCTGTTGGCAGTAAAGAGAATCTTAAGGTATTTGAAAGGCACAGTAGACTTTGGCTTGTTCTGTGGAAGAGGACATGATGTAGAATTGAAAGCATTCACAGATAGTGATTATGCAAGGGACGCAAAAGATAGAAAAAGCACTTTCGGATACGTGTTTTTGTTGAATGGGGTTGCAATATGTTAGATCTCAAGAAATAGTCCATTGTTACTTTATCATCAACGGAGGTTGAATACATTGCAGCAACTACCTATGCGTGTCATTGTGTGTGGTTAAAAGGATTGTTGGGGCATTTTGGTGACAAAGAATGTGAGACCTTTCCAATTTTTTGCGACAATAGCCCAACCATTAAGCTGTCAAGAAATTTGGTGATGCATTGAAGAACTAAACATATAGACGTGAGGTTTCATTATCTGCGAGCAGGGCCGTCCTTGGGGGAGGGCCGGTCGGTGCGTACGATCAGGGCCCATAAAAATTAGGGGCCAAATTTTTTTAATATATATAATAGTAGTTCAAAAAAATTAGTAAATAGAAGACATATAAAAAATTAGTATCTAATATGACAAGAAAAGATTTTGATACTACATTAACTATAAAGACTCAAACATGTATGAATTAAATATATTGGAGAAAAAATACATAAAAAAGGTTAATCTGTCGTTCATTATATAATATTATTTAATATTTTTCTAAGTTTTTATCTAAAACCGACGTCTAAAACTACTTGTTTCAAAAATCTTTGATATATTCTACATAATTTATCTCCATCGACTCTTTTGATTGTTACATTCTCGCGTGAATTCTATTTTTATATTAAAATATGATAGATTTTTTTGTTATTAGCTAACAAAACCGCCATCTTTTGGAAAAAAAAAATTATCAACCATATAAGACGGTACAACTTATATCTATATTTAGTATAATAAAACTATAATTGTTTTTTCATAGTTGTTTTTTATTATCTATTATTGAGTGTGCAAATCTTATGTATTATTTTATCTCTAAAAGAAGAATAAGATCTCAAACTATCACCAAGATGAGTTTTTTAATTTATATAATCGATGATTCCAAAAAAGTTTGTTTTAACCCTGACCCTATGTTCTTGAGTCTTCTTTTACGTAGGAAATAAAGGAAAGTAATGGGGGAGGGGGAAATATGTTGTTCTCAGATATTTTTCTAGGGAAAAGAGAGGAAAAGGAAAAGAAAAAAATTATATCAAAATTTATTTTTATTTTATTATTTTTCCTTCATCTCTCTTATCTATTAAAAACATAAATAAAAAACTTTATTTTTCTTCCTTTATTTTATTTTTCTTTTCCTTTCTCATTCTTTTCTTTCCTTCCTAAAGTCGAAAATATAATATAAAAGTTTAAAATGGTGTTAATCTTCCCAATTTTGAAAACATAATATAAATGTTTAAAATGATGTTAAAAACATTAACATGAGAAGACATGGAAAACCAACCTATTTACATTGATTTACATAGTGTCACTCAGAAATCAGAAGAATCGACTTTGTGACCCTAAATGATGTCATTCTATGTACCATAAGTATATCATAGGATGTTTTTGATGATGAAACAAATTACCAACGCTACATAAAAATATTTTAGTAGATAATATTAATTTAGAAATGAATATTGATTGATTTTGCGTCCAGGAATACTTGGAAAAACGGTTTTATACGAATTCAATGTTATTTCTGATGATAAAAAGAGTATATATTGAAAAAATATCGTACTTATCGAAGGCTCCTTTTTACATCTCGCCCAGGGTCTAGAAAATGTCAGGAATAGGCCTGTCTGCGAGAGCTTACAAATCAAGAAATTGTGAAGCTGGTGTTTTGTGGAACCAAATATTAGATTGCTGACATGATGACTAACCCGTGAAGCTGGGCATGTTTGTTAAATTACGACTCCTTAAGCCACAACGGGTGCCGGCTCAATTTCTTTGTAAGGTATAGTGTTAAACAACCATCTATTTTCACTCTCATTTACATCAACAGCATAAAACATATTGTTTATAGGATACATTTAGTCTCACTTACAAACTCAAAAATCCTTCAAAACTAATGAACCAAATGCCTTCCTCCACCCCCGACTTCGCCCAACCACACTTTTCGCCATTTTTTCCGACCAACATACGTACAAGGAAGCATACAGTACAACCTGCACAAGCTGAACTTCAGCAGCAGCAGCAAAACTTAATAGTAACAGAAGAAACCAGCAGCAGCAGCTAGCCTCTCCCCCTGTACTACTTTCTCTTTACATCCCTTATTTGATTTCCAAAGGTTTTATAAAGAATATAATACCATCATATATATGGTGACGAGTCCAAACTAGCGATCATAGCCCATGGCTACAACCGGCAGCCGGACCTTGTGACCTCTGCTTCCTTTCAACAAGACCTCTCCGAAACTGTAGGTCCCAATGGCTGATCGGACGGTGAGGGTTACGGTGAACTTTTGGGATGCACCTGGTCCAACAGTCATTGCTGGAGGGCTTGTTTCAATGGCTATGGCTGGTGCCATTCGAGCAGTGATTGTGTAGGTCTCTTCTTCGTCCATGTTTGTGACTGTTCTTGTGACGGTTTGAGTTCCCACGAGGTAGGCAACTGTGATGGACGGATAATTTAGATTGTATGGATGGCCAAGTGTGTAGTTGCAAGGTCGATGTGTGTAGTTTCCTATCTCGTGGGAGTCGATTCCAGGTGTTGTGCACAAGAATCCCAGATAGTCTTCGTAACCTGAAGAAAATATAAGTAATAAGACGCAAGTTTCAAAAGATTACGGAAAAGAAACCTACCAAGTTACGAATTTAGGTTAATTAGACATATTTGAAGTCCTATAAACCCGACTTTGTTTTAATGGCACCTACGGTGGCATTTGGTTCGCATAATGGCTTTTATAGAATAGAACGAACCTGCATCAAACACGAGGCCAGGATCTAGAGCAGCTCGTGGGTTAACATGGCCACTTCCATAATCAAAAGGCGTGGCTGGGACAAAAGTCATGGTTTCAGAACCAGAATATTGTTGGGCTAGAATCGGTCTCTCGCCTCGGTCAAGAGTATTTGATGTTGTCATTAAGGCCGACTTAATAGCCGCAGGACTCCAATGAGGATGCTTTTGCTTTATAAGAGCTGCAATGCCAGCTATATGGGGTGCAGCCATGCTAGTTCCGGAGATCATAGCAAAGTTTTCTCCTGCTTCAACCAAAAACAGAGTTTTAAACCTTACGGAAAACAAAATATCGAACATCTCAGGAAACGGAAAGTGTTGCAATCAAGTATTTACCTACGTAATTAGCCTCATCAGTTCCGTTAGGAGACCAAGAAGCCCAAATCAAAGAACCAGGTGCCAGAATATCTGGTTTTAGAAGATCCGCATCTTGAAATTTGTAATCTTTTATATTCGGGCCTCGAGAAGAGAACAATGCCACCATTGGTGCTGATTTGTGAAGTATAGGCTCCAAACCATTTCCAATGCTTCCTAATGCCTTGAAACTCTTTACTCGTCCAGTCCAATCCCTTGAAGTAGAGACGTTGTAATAGTCTATAAGCTCCTATAACCATACACGCAAATACTAGATCAAAAAATCTGAACAATCACGAGCATAAGATCAGGTTCAAATGAAGCTCGTATATATTTTGAGAACCTGAGAACCAACTATTCATGATGAATATTGTAATAGACATTCATCATGGATAACATGAATAATGAAATGCATGATATTCATGATGAATAATATTCATGAATATTTAGGGTTATTCATTATGAATAATTCATGAAATAGTTGGTTCCATGTTCTCAAAATATTTACATTTCTCATTTGAACCGGGCCCCATGAGCATATACACATACATACATAAAAGGGAGTATGAACTACCATTGAGTTGCTAACATCGGTGATGAGAATCCCAGGTAGGGCAACAGGTACAGGATCAAATTTCGCTCCAGGAGATGCATTTTCTACAGCAAGAACAAAGCCAATTGCACCAAGGCTCTTTGCTGTTTCAGCAACTTTTTTAATTGATGCCGAACCACTGACAAAATTGAAAGAATAACCACACAGAAGGATGTTTCCTTTCACCATATTTCCATTTAAAACTTCAGGCCTCTGGCAGTCTGATGGACTAAACTTCACAACCGAAGAATCCAACAGGACATCGTTAGCCGCAACCAGCGTATATTTTTTATTTGGACTCGTAGCCGCTGCATTGATTGATGATAAATTAGAAACAAAAAGATCATCACATGGGGATACTGAAAACACCAAAGAACTGTTATAAGAACAAAAGGCCATTGGCCAAACTCGTAGTATACGACAATACAACAAAATTGGCTTTATAGAACACCAAATATGTCTAAATGTCCTACTAGACTGCTTTATAGGACTTAAGTTTATAGGAACAAACAATTGTGCGTCCTATGCAAAAATGTTACAATTAGTTGATAGGACGTTTCTGAAGTAAATTGTCTTGTTTGGCGTGAAGCCGATTTTGTAGTGTGTCTCAAAAAACCTGAGGTCATAGGTTAAAGACTCACCATGCAAGTGATGTATGTGTGTGTGTTTCAACCATTTCAAAAGAAAGATCATAATTGAAAATTCCAATCACCTAACCAAGTGATTATTTGAATGGATTACCAATTAATAACCTGAAACTTACATGATAAACCGGTTCCAGCTAGAATCTTTCCATTTCCTAGCATCAAATGGTTTTTGTATCGGCGATCATCAACAGCAGCAGCTACAGATGCGATCCATGGACTGTAAGACACTACAGTTTTGGCTGACGGACCTCCATTTCCGGAAGCTTGTGCAACAAAAACTCCAGCTTTGACGGCCGAAAGAAGTGTAGCGTCAAAAGGGTTTAAAAATGTGGTCTTCGTGGTGGCAGGTGGACTGTTAGGCCCAACCGAGAGATTCAGAATGTCAACACCATCATAAACAGCCTGTTAACATATTACTTTGAATCAATTCCTTCAACAAACAAACTACAAGATCTAGAAGATACCTTCCGATACATATTTTGTAAATAACATCATATAACAAGATATCAACAAACCTGATCGATGGCAGCAACGACATCAGCAACAAATCCTCCAAAGTTCCGGTAGAGTGCCTTGTAAACAGCAATCCTATTCACACATGAATCATTATTCACAATGTTAAAAACAGTAAAGATTATGCTAAAGTTACCATCATTTGCATAGATTTTAGAGTATAAACTTCACCTAGCACGGGGAGCCATTCCACTTGCTTTTCCAAACTCATATCCTTGCACTTGAACAGGGATCCCGTTATTTCCCGCAGCAATAGCTGCAGTGTGACTGTGAAGCAATGTTAGCACTTTCAAGAGATACAAGGGCCAACAAATGCAACGTTTGACGTAACATTTAGTTAGATAAATATGCTTTGACTAAAATTAAATGCCTAAAATGCCCCTTAACAAGACCAATTTGAGAAAACTTGTAGATCAAAATCATGCCTCAAGCATCTTGTAATGATGGCTAAGGGACAATTAGGAAGCAAACCAAATAGACACGGTGAATCCCATGCAGAGGTAGGATTGGTGGAGGGTACGGCGTACGCAGACCTTACCTCTATCCCGAGGGTTATAGACATTGTTCCCATCCAAATTGCAGGCAAATAGATATAACAAATGAGTAAGATATTAGTGAGAGTGTGTGCAAAAGTAAACGGACAATGTAACAAGGCAGAGGAACGGAAAGGGATATACGTTACACAAACAAGGGGACAGGAAGCACAAAGCACGGTATGCTAAGGGGCAATTAGGTAAATTCAGAGTGAGATCTTACCAAATAGAAAACATTGTAATTTTTTAGTACAACCCAAAACTAGTGTAGCACTTTTTTAGACTAAGGGAGTACAAATATTGATGTTGAAAGCAAAACAAACATTTTCCCACAAAAAATGAAAATAGTTTTTGAGCGAAAATCGAAGTATTTGCACAAACCTTCCATGTCCATCGCCATCAAGAGGAGAAGCAAAATCAACTGAAGGATTAAAAGCACCGGCCGCTGTGGCCGCGGCTGCAAAATGCTGGGCACCAACTATCTTTCCATTGCAGAAACTCTTCTTTGTATCAGGATCGACCTCACATTTCCCTCTATATTTTGGAAGAGGGCCATATGGTTCTGTATTCTGATTTTCAAAGCTTGGATGGTGTGGGAAAATACCTGAATCCACGAATCCAATCACAATTTCCTCTCCAGCTCGGTCAAATCCACCTCCAGTTGGCCAAACTCCGGTGGGCAGCCCCAAAAATTCTGGGGTGTGTGTGGTGAGTTTCCTCACCTTCCAATCTCTATCCACGGATTTCACACCTGGGGTGCGCCTAAGCGTTTCTGCCTACTAATATTTTCAAAATGTGTAAGAAAAAAGGATTACAAAAGTAGTCGAATTATTGAACTTCTATATGCTTACCGACATCTTTTTAGTAATTTTAAATTTCAGTATGAAAGGAAGTAAACAAGTCCAGATTGTGACCTGTTCCGGAGAAACATGAACCGCAAAACCGTTGATAAGATGTTTATAGCTGTATAGCTTCTTGTAGGAACCATCATCGAACAATGTTTCAAGAAGCGTATCGTGCCTTTGTTCAAGGTGATCGGAGTACGATATAACCAAATCACTGAGAATCAAATACAAAACAAACATTAAACAGATAACAAACATAAGTGTATGACTATATTTGAACAAAAATGATGAAGTGAAAGTATCAAGTCTAATTATATATGATCTTAGAACTTCTCGCCTGTTTGAACCTGGTCTTATAAGATGCATTAATAATAAAAAGTTATAAAAAATTATTCAAGATTTACGGACCTGGTGACATCAAGCTTCTCATCAGATTCAACAGCAGTGGCTTCAAAACCATTAACACCGCCTTTGTAACTAATCACAGGCTCTCCTTCTATGGTTACAATATAAACCTCTGATTTCACAGACACCAAAAGACCAAGTAGAATCATCATCGTAAAAACAGACTCAACAATCCTCATCATCTTTACTGATCCACTTCCCAAGCAAAACAAGAACTGTAAACAATATAAAGAGAAATCTAATCAAATCAGTGATTAAATGGTTTAATTTCCATGTTATCGGGTCATTTACAGAGATAAAAACCAGATTATAACCCCAGATTCTTGAGTCTAACAGACCAAGTTCATACCTCCATACAATAAACTCATAAATCATTAATAGCTTATCCCATTTGTATAATCGATCTAAAAAAAATACACCCATCAAAAAGGGTATTAAAAGAACAGAGAGGGAGATGAGATGATACCAGTGTGATTCAATCAGCAACAGTCCCTTTCATTTAAATCTGAGAACCCATGTGATCAACCTGCATATTATACTTTCACAGTCATTCAACAATGTGTACAAGAAACGAATCAAGACAACAATTCTTGCCGACTTCAGTTCTTCACTTAACAGTCAAATTAAAACCCACCCAGTAAAGATCAAAGAAAACCCAGTAAGAACTTTACTCACATTGATCCAAGAAAAAAGGATCAAATCAAAATCCCAGCACCCACCATTCGATTAACCGAAAGTAACTTAATTTTGTTTAACAAAAAGAAAACAGCTACATTAATCTATGATGATCAGCCAAAACAAATCACAAATATGGAAGTGTAATCAAGAAAAGGGAAAGTGAGGAAATTACAGTATAAATGTGGGTGTGAGAGAGAGAGAGATAAAGATAAGAGAGTGAGGTAGTTAGGGTTTTTACACGCCAGACATAGGAGCGAAGATGGAGGAGTCTTTGCTAAATTAATTACTCGACTGGTCTCAACTGCAGATTCTTGATGGTCTTCACTCTTCACTCTTCACTCTTCACTCCTCACATTAGTATCAAATATTTCCTTATAATCCCATCAAAATCAATATTAGATTTCATGTGGTATTTTATTAAAATAATGGGATTTTGTCTTATTCATACAGAATCATATAATTAATATTTTTTTATAATTGTATTTTCTAAAATATATTAAAATTAGATAAGATTTTTTTGTTGTCAAAAGGGGGTGTTTGAGATTACTTATTTGAAACAACTTAAGTTTTTCTACAAAAACACTTATCAACTTATTATAAGTCAGAAGGGTTTAACTTCTTCAAAAATTTCTTATTACCGATTTAGCACCGGTATAAATTATTTATCCAAATATTTAAAAATATTTATTACTAATATTATACCAAAATAAACCAATAAATTATTTTTATAAGTAATCTCTAACACCCCTAAATAAAATAAAAATAGAGGAGAATATAAAGTTGAAAAAGGATGGAGCATGTGTAGAGGAATTTTTAAGGGCCCTTTTTATTTCTTTTATTAATTTAAAATATTATAAGTTTAATGTTATTTAAATAAAAGAGTGGTATTTTGGTTTTCTTTTTGTCAATACCTTTATTTTGTTGCATTTTTTATAGTTTTAATTATTTATTATACATTTTTATCTCTTGATTTCTTTTTTGTGTTTCGGAACCCAAATTAGTCCCTTCCTCTAATACCGTTAGAGCATGCTCCGTTAAGTGAGTCATGTGCCCCTCATGTAAGGGGCATTTTGGTCTTTTAACCCATCTTCATACCTCACCTCATTCAACTTCAATTTAAAAACCCTAAATTGATGAAACCCATATTCAACACCACCTGTCACCACCCTCCACCATCACTGCCAACCACCCAACGCCACCCTCATTAGCCACACGCGCCATTCATCACCTCCAACCACCATCAAGCACATATCCGAAGTTCAAAAAACAATAATTAAGAAAAATCCTTGAATCATTTGAAGATGAATAGATCTGATTACGATGAACATGAACATACAAATCTAATTCATACAAAGAACCTAAAGAATCTGAATCTGTTAAAAAGAAAAATTCCTAAATCAAAAGCTTTAGATTTCTCTATACATCTGAATATGAATTTTTACAAAAATTAAACCTGAATCTTGAGTTCGAAATCGTTTGAACAAAATCCTACATCTAAATGTAATTTACTCTTATTCTAATTGATTTTTTTAATTCATTGTATAAAAAAAAATATCATGTGTGACAACCTTGAACAACTTAGGTTAATCGTGTTGCTCCACTTTGAGGGAAATCATGTATCGCTCCACTTTAGCGCGGAATCGTATGTATCAAAGTCAACATTTTCATTTGGAGACTGAGTAGCAGAAGAATGTTAGATCGTGGTGCTTTGCACGAATTGGGCATTGACATGAACAATGTTTTGTGCCATCGGTGCAGGACTGAGGTTGAACCTCTTGAACATTGCTTCTTACGTTATCCTTTTAGTGTGCATGTTTGGTCAAGTCTTTGGAGGTGGTGGGGTTGCATTTCTCTGTCGATGAACTCTTTGGAAGACATCATTTCTTTCCCGTATAGTATTTAAGGAGGCAATTTCAGAATTTGACTCAAAACGATGGTCACTTGGATGGCGCTCTATGTAAACTGGTGCACTAGAAATAAAATGTCTTCAAAGCTACTGTTGTACCTAACTTGGATTTTGGTTTTGAAGTGCAGTTACTTGCTTTCTTCTGGATCTCAAATCGACTGAAACATTTCAGCTGCTCATAGCCTGATTGGTGCAGATCATTTCAGTACAATTTTCACTATCATTTTGTAATTGGATTTCACCTTTAAATCTGTTGCATGGATTGTTTTGCATCATTTCTTTGTCTAGTTGGGTTGGGTTGCTTATGCATTTGGTTATAGATTGTTTGGCGTTGTTTAGGTTCGGATTGTTTCTGCTTCTTGTAAAAACATAATTTGTTGTCGTTGTTGTATCAACTTTGCTTTTATTTTAATAAAGGGGTGCAATGATTTTATCCAAATACAAGATAATTTTTGGGTTCGATCCTGATCCCCATTAGCCTCAGCCATTGAGTGAGTCAAAAAATGTTCTCTCACATTAGTATTCTGAAAGATGGCTTCCGTATGAGACCGGTTAGGATTGTCGATAATCAACTTTTTACCTGAACAATATTAATAGTCAAAATAACATCATGCAGTCCACCTTTTAGACATTTTTGTCAACTATATTGTTATTGTTTATAGTACGATGGTTTTTTGTTGAAATTTTTGCAAGCAAGTTAGGTTATGTTGAATTTAAGTATTTACTGTTCAAAATGATAGTTATAAAAGTTGTACATCATGTAAAATCTAAACATATATTACAACAAAATCGGGTTTATGAAAGAGGTATTCAGTCTCTTATATAAGAGTCTATTATAACACTTAAACATATTTTACGTCATATAAACCCAAATTTGTTATAATGGTATCTAGGAATCTCACTTGCAAGTAGTACTAAATATTGTTTCCTTTATCTACATCTGGACTCACGGTTCTAAAACGCGTTTGATAAAAGAGGTATCCAGTCTCTTCTAAGGCAACTTTCATGCCCCTCCCTAACCGGTGTGGGCTTTTAATCCACCCCCTTGGGAGTCCAACGTCCTCGTTGCCACATCAGTCAGTTTCCGAGCTCTTATACCATTTATCCATCTCAGACAACCGTACTAGATATTGTCCGCTTTATGCATACTTGGATTTATGGTTTTAAAAAACGTCTGACAAAGAAGGTATTCATTCTCCTTATAAACCAACCTTCGTTCCCTTCCCCTGACTGATATAAAATCTTACAAATATATAATTTTATAGAATATTGAGAAGATTATTGGCATTAAGGGGCGTTTTACTAAACGCTTACCCGGTAAGTACTTACCGAGTAATTTTCCTCACCGGATGAAGATGGCAAGGGCCAAGAATCTTACCCGGTAAGAACGAGGATAAGGATGGAGAGTCCTAACCGGTAAGTGAGGGTGACGACTCTTATCCGGGTAAGCGCTTACTAGGAAAAGTGTTTCATGGAATACGTTTTGGTGTACTACAACTTTACCCAATAAAATAAATTATAGTGTTGACTGCTAACGGTAAACACTTACCGGTTAAACATTTAGGTAAACAGTCTTTAATATAAGTTATTGATGTAAAAGAAAACATTTTATCAATAATTTTAAACTATTATAAACCATGAGTAATTATTTTAATATTTTTTGATAATTCATTCGAATCATTGACAATGTAACTGGACCATACGTGTTTATCTGCTCTTGTCTTTATGTTTCAACCATTCTAGCATTTACTGTATATACTTTACACAATAATAGTAATATATTTATCAGTGTTTTATATCATTTTAAAACTGTAGGTATCTGGGTCAGCTTGTATATACCTCGATTAATTTCAAGTCCTGTAGAACAGTCACAGAAATCCCCAATGCCCTTGCAAGACACGGACCGCCGGAACCAACGACCAGGCCTAAGGTTATGGTAATGTCATTTACTAGGGTGCGACGTTATGCCTCGACTTACGAATCAGAACAAAATGGTATTTCATTTTCATGATTCGGTTTTTATGCTTCATCATTTATCTAAATGAATTAAAGGTTTTTTCTCATTAATTTGCAGTCTTGTATTATCAGTTACAATTTAACCTTACAAGTATGATTCTTAAAAAACTTAAAAAACAACGTTGGTTTTAAATATCATCCACTAATATGTCCATATTCATCAAGGGTTTTTAATTAATAAAAAACTTAGAAAAGCGACGTTTTATATACAAATAATTTAGGATCCACATGTGAAACAGGTATCGTAATTATTGAACGGATTAGATTTCTAACCATTCATTGTTCACATGAAATTGAGAATGACATCTTACAAATGTGTTTGCCACTTTATGAATCAACGTCATCTTGAATACATATACCTATATACATAGAGATAAGTGTTCAAACGAGAACGTTACTATTTTTCAGAACCTAAGAACACCTGAAACATGCAATCATTACATATGATAAACGGGTGATACACACATCATAGACACGGACGATCTTGGCCGCGACCTAGGTTGCGGACCATGTCGTTCGCACACTGTTACGTCCCCATAAAACATCACATGTGATGGTTGTCTGTATTATGTATTTTTGCATTCTCATAAAATCAGTAACGTTTTCTTTTGAATTTCCACACACACACACCCATATGGGTGAGATCAGAATAACCTTAAAAGTAGCAAGAACCGAAGAATCCCAAAAAAAAAAAAATATACCAAAATTCTTTACATGCAATTATGTGACTCTTTGAATCTTTTCCGTATATAAATATATGTCCCTTTTAAATGCATTAATGATGTGAAAATTCTTCACATACAATCTGTCGGTTACAGTATTAAATATAAACATATGAAAATTGGAAATCTTACAGTCGTTGCAGGTCATAACCATGTTCAGTTGTCGCATACATTAAAATAACACGGTTTTTGTTTAACGAATCTGTGATGTTATTTTCTTTAGTCCCACTGATGTGTGAAGGAGAACGTCGGGAGACATTGATTGCAAACTTTTATGCCACACACACAAGGCTTGTTTTTATGTATATGTATGCATGTGTAGGGGAATGTTCAAACGAGAAGTATAAAAAGGTTGAAAAATTAGCGCATGAAATGTTTATATATCACTCATTAGTAAAAGGAAATATAAATAAATGTATACATCTTTATAAGCGAATAATCAATTATAAGAAGGTAGATAAACAAACATATGTTCACATGTGCATTTTCAAGCGTATGTATACATATATACACATATAGGGGACCTTCTTTTGAGAACTTATGAAATTTTGATAACATTGAGAACTTGTGCATCATATGTTATTTCATATGAAAATTTTCATCTACCATTAGAATTTAAAATATTGATTAACATATATTTGTTTTACAATTATTTGTTTCACATGTACTCGGTTCACAATGTGAACTTTTTTTTATGTGTTTGTGAAATAAAAAAAATATATGTAAAAAAGTTTTACATTGTGAAATGAGTACATACGATACAATCACATTGTGAAACAAATGTATGTTAATAAATATTATACTTAGATAGAAAAAAAAATCACGGGAAACAAAACCTTAAGATAGAAGTTCTCATGAATCTCACAAATTTTGAAGTTCTCAAAGGATTAAGCCCCTACACATACATATATAGAGGTAAGTTCACACGAGAATGATACATATTTAAGATAATAAGAGAATGACTGAATCACATGTGATTTTACACTAACATGTGCGATCTTGCCATACAACACACACTTTTTTGGACGTTAATATAAAATCACATGTGATTTTATACGTAATTTGGTTATTTTCTTAAATATGTATCATTCTTGTATGAATCTCTCTCTCTCTCTCATATATATATATATATATATATATATGTGTGTGTGTGTGTGTGTGTGGAGGTTCAAACGAGAACACCTTGTTTTACGAGAATGCGAAAACATTTATGAGTCTCCAAATTATTCAACCCATAAATAAATTTAAAAGAAAATAAAGTAATTAATTAAAAATAATCATGTGATTTAGTATTTATCTGTAATTTTTAGCGACATCCTTATCTCTAAAATCACATACATATAATATGATAACCGGTATCAAATCATTTTCACATTATTAAAATCAAATCATTATCATCAACAACGGATGTATCGACATAAAAAGTCTCTGACGATAATAACAAAATTTAAAGGATAAAGATAAATCTAGGATAACAAAAAATTATAGATAAATACTAATTTATTTTCATTTATTTTAATTTTTATTATGTCTTAACAAATTCGGAGACTCATAAATGTTCTTGTATTTTCGTAAAACATAAATGTTCTTGTTTAAACTATTACATATATATATATATATATATATATATAATTGTTTTACGATTCACAGATTATTTATTTAATTTAAACCTAAAAAAGTAGAATTAAAACTTATAAATATAGATTTTATTAAAATTATGAGCACATGTATGTGGGCACCGCAATTGTCGCTAGCAAAAACAATACCATGTGAGGATAGTTATGTTTGCATCTCCGTGATAGCAACCCAACTGCTATTCCATTTACTCTATTTTTGTTCTTTAATTATACTATTTTATTATAATATATTTATAATATAATATTAAAATAAAAATACTAAATATCATGAGAAGGTAAGTAAAAATTAATGTTTATATGTAAATTATTAAAAATTACATTTGAATAATCATATGTGAACTTATATGAATAATCTGTAATGACAATTCACATATGCATTTTCAACTAGATTTTTTCAATTTCTTCTGATAGATTCATATATGAACGTTCTTTTCTTATCTTCTCGTGATATTTCTTATCATTTGAGCCGACCCCAGACTATTTTAATAAGTTTTCAACTTGTTACATATCAATTAAAAAAATGAGAAGTTTAAACATTTTATTATGGGAAAATTGCATCAAAATGGAACCAACTTTCACCTAATTCCTATTTTGGGGAACCAACTTTCAAAATCGTCATTTTGGGGAAACAACTTACATCTGATTCCTATTTTGGGGAACCAACTTGTACCTGAATTCTATTTTGGGGAACCCACTTCCAAAATCGTCATTTTGGGGAACCAACTTGCACTTGATTCCTATTTTAAGGAACCAACTTGCAAAATAATTATAGAAAAATAACTAAAATTCTTTTTTTTTTTCAAAAATTAATGCAATAAAATCTATTTTTCATTTCAAATCTCGTTTTTTTTTATTCAGATATCAAATTGAACATTAAAAAAAATTCAAATTACCACAATAAAAATTGTTTTTTACTAATGCAATTAAAGTCTATTTAATAGAAAAAAATTAATTGATGCAATTGGTTAGATGGAAAAATCTTGAACATGATATTTAATATTTAATTTTTATTGCATCAATTATTTTTTTCTATTAAATTGATTTTTTTTGCATTAGTAAAAAACAATTTTTATTGTGGTAATTTGGATTTTTTTTAAAATGTTCAATTTAATATCTGAATTTAAAAAAAATGAGATTTGAAATGAAAAATAGATTTTATTGCATTAATTTTTGGAAAAAAACGAATTTTAGTTATTTTTCTATAATTATTTTGCAAGTTGGTTCCCCAAAATAGAAATCAGGTGCAAGTTGGTTCCCCAAAATAACGATTTTGAAAAGTGGTTCACCAAAATAGGAATCAAGTGTAAGTTGGTTCACCAAAATGACGATTTTGAAAGTTGGTTTCCCAAAATAAGAATTAAGTGAAAGTTGGTTCCATTTTGGTGCAATTTTCCCTTTTATTATAAGTTTCAAGGTTATAAAGTGCGTTTGGTACGTGGGAGTGAACGAAGTATTACAAAAACTAATCGTCCCATTTTTTTAATGCAAAATTAGATTCCAAAATATGTGGTTCACAGAGATAGAGTAAATTGGTAAATTCCTAAACTTACGATGTAAAATTAAAATCCTAAACCTTTGACAATTCTTTTTAGCCGTTCCTTCCTTTTTGGACTATTTGATATACATGTACCAAAACTATATATTGATTGGATGAATAATAAGTAAAATTTTATATCATATATTACATTAAAAATTTTACAAATTACAATAATAAGAACATCTTAAAATAACAAAAGTAATATATAAAATCCACTTAAATAAAATAATTCTCCTGACATTATTTCATAGCTGGAATCGGGAATCGCCCAATCGACTAAAAAGTTACAGATTAAACATTAAAATTAAGCTAAAACATGCATAATTCGACCATTTTTTAGGGCCATATTATATATCTCACATTAGAACACTATCTCGCATGACCATGCTCCTATATATTACCGTCATTAAACCCACTTCAGATATGAAAAGCAACCCATCTTCACGTTGTTACACGATAATACCTAACCCAACAGATAAAATTTCCATCAACAGTGTTTAGTTTTACCTGTTTCTTAAACAGGTCTTAAATTTTTTAAATGAATTTAAAAAGATTTAAAAAATAAAATATTCTATTTTTGAAGATAGTGTTACTAAAAAAAGCATCTTGTTTTCTTGTTAATTATAATTTCAATTTGGATATCTACGAGATCCTTATCAACAAAAGTCGATCTTTCTTTTTGCCGAAACAATTAAATAAATATATATATATATATATATATATATATATATATAT
>NC_037529.1:8696919-8736354 GCF_001531365.2 Cynara cardunculus var. scolymus | reverse complement strand
ATATTAAATGTTTCATATATTTAATAAGAAATCATATTTTGGGGCACACAAAATTATACTATCAATTTATTTGCAATAATGATAATTGAAAAAATTTATAAATAGATATGTTTTTTAAAAAAAAAAAATTATGACAATTTTACGAGATGTTTTTCATCTGTGTGAGAGAGATGAGAGGGTAAATATGACGTTTTAAAAGTTACAACTTCAGTTTTCATATTGAAAATTAATTGATTAGATTTATATGTCTGTTATAATCAAACTGAGAGATTGGTCGTTAGAACTTAATAGTATGAATAGCATATTCACTCAGTTATATGTGGTCTTTTTGTTTGCAGCGTGATGATTTATTAAGTCATTAACTAATTTGGCTTAATTAAGACAATCTATGCATTAAGTCATGTCTTATTGGATGTTTGGCTCATTGATTTCAAAAGATTTTAAGGGAATTGGAATGGTTAATTCCTTGGACCACATTTCAATTTCAATTCATTTGTTTGGTTCACATATTGAAAATGTAGGAATCATTTGAATTTGTTACATTAAATATTTCACCATTCCATTGGATATCTTAAAGATTCTAATTCCTTTTACAGTTTCATTTCAATTCCATCCAACCAAATACGTGATCAAAATCTGTTTCAACTCATTCAAAATCAAATTCCTTTGATACATAATTTCATTATGTGAACTAAATGTTTTCTAACTCTAGATATTGATGTATGTAATGAAGAAACTGATAGAATTTTATAGTAATATATTTAAGCCACTTAATCTATACTACCTTATAAACCAGATTTATCAAAAGTCTTAAAAACAATTTTTAATGCACAAAGTACTATGCATTTATGCATAAAGTCTTAAAAACAACTCATAATGCATTAAATACCACTACTTTATACATTTAGTCTTAAAATCTCTTAATCTACAATTAAAATAATATATAGTACAAGTTACCAATGCACATTACTACTTTTTCTTTTCATGTTCCCAAGATACTTTTGACACCTTTCACTCATGTCTTCACCCTCTCATACCTCTATGTATTCTTCTCATCCCCCAAGGTGATATTGAAACTGATATTCACCATGGGTTATTACAAGTTCCCTCATTAATCTCCCATTGAATTGCTCTAGAACTTTCGGTCTCGCTCTCAATCTCTTGATTATTTGCTCTTGGTGTAAATCGAACACATTTGTGGAGTCGTTTAAATATGTTGGATTTTAAACTGTCATATAATTTTTTTTCGTCGATAAACTATAATTGACACCATAACTCTTATTCATTCAAATTGTATTAATACGTAAAGATCAAGTGTAACTTATATCATCGTTAAATCTTCTATAATAAAAATCAGTGAAACTTCAAAACCGTTAAAATTCACAGCTCCCGTCACATTGCAGAGATAGACAAATAGTATTTAATAAAGAAAAAGATGGAGCACAACTTTTTGGACGTACCGCCTTTGCAAATCTTATGATGGATCTTCATCATCATCAAAATTTTAATTCTTTGAATTACTTTCCTACCTTTTTAAAGTTGGCCTTTCTTTTCAACATAATATTTACCTCTAACAATTATGTCAAAACGCGTTTTCACATTATTTTACAACTTAATATTATTAATTATTAAACAGGACTTGGTCAAAATGTTCCATTATCATTTTATACTTGCATTATTATAGAATATTCCGGATTATCTGCAAAGCAGGTGGTCATCCTAAAATTAGTCGGCTTGCATAACGGGTTGGATATCCAAATTAATCCCAAAAAAAGAAGAATGTTATAGAATGTATCAGGACTTTCAGATCTGCAATATCCTGAGAAATCTTTGCTCCTAGTTTTATTCAATTTGGTGCATAGAGTTGGTTGTTAAAACATCAATTTGTGTTTTTTTCTTAATTTTCTATTCTATCTTGATATATCTGCACTGAGTCACGGGTTTTTCTATACTACTATAAAAATTCCTAACATATACTACAGAATAGTAGCATGAAACTAATGTGTTGTTTGTTTACCTCATAATAGTTTTATTAAAGGGCAGCATCTGAATCGCTAAGAGGTGAATCTTGTTTGGCAAAAAAAAAAAGTTGCCGCTTAAGGGTTTCAAAACCCTCTGAATGATTTTGTATATCGAGTCTCCCTTAACCATTCAACACCTTAATTTCATTGTAAACAATTACTGAACAATTATTTGCATTATATCATGAAAGTCTCTTAATCATTTTGACCACTCAATTTATTTTGTAACAAACCATTCAGCAACTACCAAACAGCCCTTAGTTTTGTATCCAAAAATCCTCATCATCATCCCTCAACAAGCAAATAATGTCAAGCAGTAGCGAACCCAGGATTTGTACCGAGTGGGTGCACCTTTAAATGCCTGTAAACTCGCTCAATGTGTTTTTGGCCGAATTTCGCCTTTGGAGTTTTTTGGTTGATTTTAAGGGATTTTTTAAGTTTTTGGTTGATTTTGAAGGACTTTTTTGATTTTTTTTCGAGAGAATTTTGTATTGATGTCAACACATGTGCACCTTTAACCCTGCAAAAACTCTAATATCTCGGAGCACACCCCAAACTTTAGTGGGTGCACCTTACGTAACCAAAAGAAATTTCTTCTTACAAATTAAGGTTGAGCGTTAGCAAGAGACCACACTCCCGTCAAGGTAGGTCTGCCCCTAATGTCGAGTTGTATATATCATTCCCTACATTAGTATAGTAGTTGGTTACCCATGAATTTAAACATTCGAGATTTACATCTCACGTATCAAAATGAAGATTTTAAAGAGAACATAATCCAAAATAGGAATTAAAACCATACAACACCCGTTGTTACTAATTATCTTTCAAGTTTATGTATCAAATGCATAGACTTTAAACTCTCTTGGAGTGCACTTTAAAACTCACTTATTTAGGACTTGCAAAAGTAATCGTTATACCAATTTGTAATCAGTAATTCAACCATGTACAATTTGTAACACCCAAATTTCAAATTCGATCGATGTATTTTCCGAAGATCAAAACATTAACCCATAGATACACATCGAGACATAATAATCATTTTACATTCAACACTTTCACAGGTTGGTATCTATTTATTAGTACCCACCCTTGCAATAATAACACAAAATAAAAACATACTAAAGTTTGTAACGACTCAACTAACAGAAGTACCAATAAAAAAAGGCTACATATCATGGAAAGAATGAATTACTGAAAAAATCTATTTGAAAATACATATGCAACCCCATATAAACAATATATAGATTCATATATAAACTTTTCCGACTCAAGTCAACCAATGTGATCATTTTCGTGTTTTGTATTTCGGTAGGTATGATTGTTAATACTTGTCTTCAACCTTTGTTTTTATTACAAGAAACACAAACACACCAACCATGTACTAATTAGGTATACATGGTAACAATCATCTCACCCACCAATATACTTCCACATTGAACAATGCTAAAAGACAACAACAATAATAACTACACATTACTTGTCAACAATACAACTCTAGAAAAGAACCCCATCTAACCCTTGAATCCGAAATACGATAGATAGCCTATGAATTCACAACCGATGGATCGAATATATGAATGGTTCAAACGGGTACTTATGTTCTCTCACTTGAACCTGCTCCTTTAAAATGCATTCCTAGAACATCTACAACTTATTTGAAAGGCCAACCAGCACATAAGCAAGAATAGTAACCATTTGCAGCTTATCAAATGGTATATAAGAAAAACAAAAAACAAACACCAGATTCATTAAGTTATTAAGACATATGCTACAATAGTAACCTTGCTCTTTCTTGCTTGTTATATACATTAGGGAAGTTGACATAACTACGAAAGCTCCAACTGTACAAACAACTTCGCTTAACTTTCTTCAATCCACAGCTGGCTTTTCTGGCTAACTTCTATAAATATGTACACTGGGAACCATTCTGCAGATTCCAACAAAACTCAACTAATAACAACAAAAATAATACAAGAGCATCCACCATTGAGCTTTTTAAAAAGCTTTTCAGAGAGCTTTTTGGTCACATATTACAGTAAAAAAGCCACATTTTGTTTTTAAGTGCACAAGCTCCGAATAAGCCTGTTTTTCTTGGTCACTTAAAAGCTTGTGGGTTCCACTTTTTTGGAAAAAGTTCAAATAAAAAGCTTTATGATCATTGTGGATGCCATAAGATGTCACAAAGTAAATGGAGGGTACACTTACTCGATCAATCAGAATATGGGGTAGCTGCGAGTTCATCCTTCCTCATCCTTAGGCTGAGACATATTCTCCTCATTGTTATAAGCTTTTGCCTCCACAGGATGCACAGGGGAAGTTCCTGTAGTCGGATCAAAATTGTGTTGTAATTGCAATAAAACAGTCCATTTGTATTACAGTACATGCAATTGCATTGACCAGAAAATCTTGGGAATAATTCAATCGCATCCCATATTTCTTTTTGGATGTCTTGACTGGTAACATAATACTAATTATCACATTCTATTGTGTTCTTAAATTTGTAGGTTAATTTCTGAACTGTTCTTGAGATTCTCGACTCGATTTAACATTAAGAGCTTAAAACATATAGTTTTAGTATCTGGCCAGGTTTCGCACGGATGTGGCCTCAACTGCGTTCAGTTTTTGTGTTATTTTATTCTATCCACATGTTCCTATTCCTAATATAGAAGCCAAATTTGCTTCTAGCCTTCTACCAGTTAGAGAGATTTTTCATCCTCCAAAACCCAGCTTACTGTAAAACCTAAAAATGATGCGCATATTGTCAAGTGACCAAGTCTACATACGCAGCAGGTACAGTTCCACTGTTTTGCACGACTTTGGCATAAATAAGTAATGCATATATGTGCTTCCATTGTTTTACAAGTTGGCTAAAGCTAGGGAGCGAAGGCATCAAGATTTAGGAAGCATAAGTATATATCAAGGATGGGAAAATGCATGCATGTTAGTAAGGTATGAGGAGATAAAGAGAGATGTGGTAGTTATTCTGTTTCAGTTTTTAACAAGGGAAGGAAGAAAGAGGGGAATGGACGGTGTAGAGACATGAACAATCAATATTTTGGTCAAAGGATTAGCAAGGGGGAGGTGAAGGAGGCACTAAGCAAAATGAGGAATGGAAAGGGCATAGGCCCTAACCAAATCCCTATTCAGGCGTGGAGGTGCTTGGGGGAAATAGGGAGGCGGCCATAGGCCCAAACCAAATCCCTATTCAGGCGTGGAGGTACTTGGGGGAGGTCGGGAGGCAGGTGCGCAATGGCACGAATCTCTTGCGTTGTCCTTAATATTCTCAAGATGCCAAAAGACTTGAGGCCATACACCTAATTAGACACCTTATGGAGAAATATAGAGAGCGCAGTAAAGATCTGTGCTTGTATCCATAGACTTGACGAAGGCCTATTATAACGTACCCAGGGACGTGATTTGGTGGAGCCCGGAGAGGAGGACAAGGGTACCATGGAGGTATTTCAAGGCAATACAAGATATGTACAAGTGAACAATATCTTGTGTAAGGACTCCGGTGGTGAGACGAGTACTCCCCAGTGGACATAGGAATGCGCAAGAGAGAGCAGTAAACCTATTTATGTTTGCAATGCTTTTAGATGAATTTTCGTGAGGGATCCATAGGGGGTGTCCGTGGTGTATGTTATTTGCTGATGATATTGTATTGGTAGTGGAAACAAAGAGTGAGATGAATGCTAGGCTGGAACAAAAGAGGGAGGCTTTAACTACTCGAGCTTGCGCATTACTTTGTCAAAGACCAAATACCTTTGGTGTAATTTCAGTAGAGTGTAACAAGGAGGGGGTAGTTGTTTGCACGATTGAACAAAAGGCACCCCAAAAGGATAATGACGGTTTCAAGTATCTAGGCTCTGTGATCCAGAAGAAGGATGAGGTCGAGGATGATGTTACTCACCGCAATAAAGGCAGGGTGGTTAAAATTGATGGCTGCTACAAGAGTGTTGTCTAATAAAAAAGTTCCCCCAAGGTTGAAGAGCAAATTCTATAGAATAGTTATCAGACCAGCTATGGTGTACGACACAAAGTGTTGGCTGATAAATAAAGAATATGAGAGGAAGATGAAGATGGCTGAAAAGAGGATGCTCATATGGACTTGTGGAAGGACCATGCTAGATAGAATATCAAACAAGGTTTTTTGAGTAGAGTTAGAAGCAATGAATATAGAGCAGACATATAGATATTCCTTTTTTGTTCCTCTTTCTCCGTTCTCATGTTTCATTCCAATCTTGGGGGGAAATGTGTTTATCCTATCTTCTAAATTTTCCTTCTTCGCCTACCTTCTCATTCCTATCCTACATCAACATGGTAGCTTCTATACTACCCACAGTTGTGTGTGAGAACATCAGAAAACTTTTGAGGTTTTTTAGCTGAGGTAACATCCCTTAGGCAAGAATATCAGAGCTCAAGAATCATTATAAGAGATGACCTGACTTGCCTCAGAAGCCAGCATAGCCACAATATCTGCAGAAGAAGTTGCCCTACACAAGCACGGGAGCAAGATATCACATCAAATTGACTCATCGACGACATTTAATCGTCAACTAAATAACAACGGCATTGAGACCCCCATCTCATGATTGCAGCATAGATGCAACGGAAGCTGCATCATATTAAAAAATTAACCGAACGTAGCAACTTGACATTCCGACTTGAATCTAGAATGCCACCAACACCGCATGCCATTCCTAACGTTATGTTTGTCACCTAGTATTAGCTTCACATCTCAAACTAAACTGCTTGTAGATACCAGTAAATATTCTTCAACCTTCTTCATTCCTCCATCAACAATCTAATTTCCTTGAATAATATTTATGTTTAAAGCACCGGTCATTCACCAAGCCCCCAAGAATCGCAGTCTGGTATGACAGGATTCTGATGAAACAAGGACCACAAATCAATTTAAAGGATAAGCAGTAGGATATTAGGATAGCTGATGTAATTTTTCCATCCAGATACAAGTCAGCTTTACAAGGTATTTAACATCAATGATGGTTACACATATAAACTAAAACTTCAAGAGTGACTAAAAGTTTGACTCAATTTCGAATTTTTGTACAAAAGTAATTAAAAAATTTGAAGTTCTATACGAGGTACCAACATGTTTCCATTCCACAATTATAATCCTTTTAGCACCCCAAAAAAGAATCAAAACTGAAAATCCTATTGAGGGTGAAATGAGAAAGGGGAAACATGTTTATAAATGACAAGCATATATATCCTTAATCTTCATGTGATATGGTAAGTGAACTCAAAAAGGCAATAATTCTATTCACAACTCCATCCACCAACTTCAAGATAAACTACGATCGACTGATCATATTATGTCCTCACCCAGTTAAATAACGAAAAACTTGCATCAAGGATGACTTCTAATCTGTAACAGCTATATAAGATTACTATTAGGGATCTCGAGTTCAATGCGTCCAATCACTACTTTATCACAAACATCTTTTCTTCTTATTGTTCCGGCGTGTATTTTTGTAACTAACAAAATCTATACAATCCAAATCGTAACTTTGCGGTTCAACTTCACTCAAACAAATAAGGGCGTAAAGCCAAACAAAACGCAAAGCAAATATTCAATACCTTCGAGGAAATAAGATGACGAAGGCCAACCTCGCGATGTATTAAGAGACATAGATTCATCTTCGGTCATCGGATTGGTAAGCTTCTCCAGGACTTCAACGATACCGTGAGATTCAGGCCGGTGACGGCGAGGAGGGACCCAATACGAGGAACCCGGGATGAAAGGAAGCCAATCGGGAGTCGATTGCCTCACGATGATGTTATGGATAACATCCTCAAGCTTTCTTATCCCTACCACCTCCCCTTCCGATTCCAACTCGACTTCGATCAATTGCGCTTTTCCCGATCGACTAGAGAACCGATGCGGCTGGGATACACCTAATTTGAATGTCTCAAAGGAATTTAATGATGATGATGATGTCGATTGTATTAGGGTTTTTGAGAGGAATCGAGCCATTGATTTGATAGATTCTACTGTATGTATGTGTCTGAAAAAAATTGATAAGCAATAAGATAGATATGAACGAAGATTAAGGTCATATATTAATAGCCAAATGTCAACTTAACCGCCTCAACTTTTATAAGTTCTACAAAATTCAACTTTTATTTGTAATTATGGCAATACCTTCCTATATGAATCCTCATCATCATTATAAGGCTGAGAAAGGGGTTTATGGGTTGGGTTAATCGGTTTGAATATCTTTGAACAATTCAACCTAATGCTTACGGTTTGAAAATTTTTAACTCAACCCAACCCAACCCAACCCGGCCCGTACGGGTTGGTACTTTGGTACATTTAATATTATTCTAAACTTGAATATGTTATTTCTCTGCTCATAATTTTTTTCATCATCAACCATTTGATACAATTTATCCATATTTCTTGCGTATATCACATTCAGTTAATTTTCTCAATTTACATATATATGTTCACAGTTACTAAAAATATATATATAAATTAGTTATTTAGAGATGTATAGATTGAAAATATGTGTATATGAAAAGCATACATGATGGTATAATTATCTAATGTATATATTAATACAAGTTCAACAATCATATTAAATCCAATAAATAAAAAGATATCGGGTTCATCGGGTTGGGTTGGGTTCAAATAATATCAACCCAATACCTACGTTTGACAATTTTACAACTCGATTAGACATCGGGTTGCTTCGGGTTGGGTTATTTCACGTTGGGTTGGGTTGATGGGGTTGGTCGGGTTTTTGAGCACCCCTATGGTTGAGCATGTATTATAGCTTAATGATGCATGGTTTGATGAATGACGAAGTTCTTGACTTGAACCCTTAGGGGTGGACGTTGATTCACAAAATGAAATTTGATGGAATTGAAATCTAATAAAGAAATTTGATTTGTAAGGAATTATAATGGAATTTGACCACGTCTTTGATGGATAGGAACTCGAATGGAATTCAAGAAGTGAACCAAACAAGTGAATTGGATTTTTGGTCAAAGGAATTGACCATTCCAATTCCCTTGAAATCCCATGGATTCCATGAACCAAACAACTCCTTAGTTGTCGAAAACAAGAGAATTGTATTCAAGGATTGCATGGCTACCAATAACTAGGGTCCTCGTTAATTTTTCTATGACTGTTGATACGTCAAAAATTTCATAGGGATCGGAGGATCATGTGTCATCTACCCAAGTGTTCATTCAATCTTTCCAAGGTTGAATGTCAATTTGTTCTTGTGGAAGTGTATTCTCTTGTACAAGTGAAAATCAATAAAGTGTTACTCTCAAGTCAAAATGGTATTTAAACGTCATATATGAGTAGACAATGTATGATAGAGGTGAACCGGAGCAAGATGGACCACTAAAATTGGTTAATTTAGAAATGAGGTGTCGTGAGTATCCATATCTCTGTATCGCAGAACTATGAAATGACGTACGTAACCTTGGTATGCCACTACGGTCGCAACACACATGGGTCATGAAGACGAGTGTAGTCAGTGAATTCACTTCCTCATAGACTTAATATTGTGACTCTAAGTCGCATCATCATGTGGTAACACCTATAACTCTTGTGAGAACGTCCGAGGAAAACGGTCGGGATAACAGTCGAAGAATGGCGAAAAACGGTCGGAGAACCGTCTGGGAACACGGTGCGGCATGACGTGGAACCCGGTATGGTGTGGAGCGGGGACATGACACGGTCAAGCCTGGGCGATTTGGCACGCGAGCTAAGTCGCAGCCTTATTATTTGTGAGATTATGGACGCAGGCGACCTGCCACGTGACTTAGGTCACGGGCAACGTCATATTGGTGCCTAAAACTGCATAAAAGCTCGATTTTTAGGGGTTTCCTTCATTTAGCTCTTTCTTCTTCATCCTTAAGTTGATTTGGACGKTTGTGGAGGCTATAGACTCATTTTTCATAGCTATTTGAGGGGAGATTGAAGAAGATTAAGTTTTTTTTTTGATGATTTTAGAGTTCCTTGAAGGTTGGATGTAAGCTTCTAAACTACCATTTCTTGACCTAGGGTTTGGTCACTTTGTATCCTCAAGCCTCATCTCTCCTTTTGTGTTTATTTATGAAACATTGGGAATAAGGGAAGTGTTCCTGAGAGCTTTACACCATATATTTGGTATTGTAGCTTGAGAATCTCAAGTTTTCACCAAATGAAGCTCAAGATTTGGTTTGGAGCTTAGATTTAGCACAAATCTAGTAAGGTGGTTGATTTGCAAAACTATATACATGTCAAAATATCTCTATTTTGGGTTTCTAACATATTTCCATGAGTTATTTTGCATTTGGCGAGTTTTATGATTTTTGGTGCATATGATGAGTATGTTTTTGGTAAATCTTGAAAAATGTTTACAAGAGTGTTTATTGGTTAATTTTGAGGCATAAATCTTAAATGATTGTTTTGAATGATATTTGTTGCATCAAATGAGGTTTCTTGAATACTTGGATAATTTGGGACAAAACATTGTTGTAAGTTTTAGGAACTCTTGTGGGATTTAACCCAACTTGTGAATTTTAATGGTGGCACTTGAGCCCCCCTTGGGTTATGAGTGTGTAAACCTTTGATAAACACTTATTATTGGTCTTGTGGAATCTTGAAAATACAATTCTCACGGTCTTGAATTCTTTGATATTATGCTTCGACAAAGTGATGATTTATCAACCTATTCATGTTATAGGTGCCATGTGTTTCTTACATGTTTGGAAAACATGTTTTTTCGGCTTATATGGTCTATATTGGATTTATTTAAATAGTCAATTGTATGGTTAGGTTTATTGGCTTATTTTAACTCAAATGAGTTTTGGGGACTTTTGTCCGGTTTAAATAGGGTATGGAGTTTTGAATGTAAAATGCACTCATTTCACTTTTGTTTAGATTGTACATGTTTTGATTGCATTAGTCATGTAGTTGGAGTCACATAATTTAGATTATAATGTATTGGATCCATAAACATGCATGTGATTCGGTCTTTTGTTAAGCGAGGAGATTTGATGTTGATGTCCTCATTTGGAGACTGGTCCTTTGTGTAAGCCAGGTGGTCATCTCGATATTGCAGAGAGAAACTCTTATGAGTTAGACTCCAGGACCGTAGGTACTTTTAAGAGGAACTCGTGTAGAGTTAGACTCTGGGACCTTGGTATTGTCATGTATAGAGTCGGACTCCGGGATTGTGGTACTAAGTCGAACCCTATGTATTACGGTGATGAACTCATGAGGAGTCACCCGGATCCATGTTTGAGGTTTTGGTCTAGTAGAGTTTACACAGTCATCAGAAGTATTTTGGGGATGAACTCGTATACAATCGGGCCCCAAGACCATTAGCTTGTAGGTTTTGGTCTAGTAGAGTTTACACATGTTAGGTACTTTGTATCCGTAGCCTTGACGGCTACCGATTCCTAAGCTTGTGGTTGTATTTTTTTTTTAAGTTGTAAGCACGACTTTTCGCCGTTTATTTAAGAAACTAAAACAAACCTAGGTTTTGTGTTGTTAACTACCTTTTTATATCTCACAACACGTCAAAAATCAAAAGTTTTATAATACATTGTCAAATTCAGTTGATACACAAGAAACATAGAATATATATTTAATACATCGATCTGATTAATATATATTCGGTTGTTGTTTTCTTAATCTCAGATCATATATGATACAATCATACACATACATATATTACATTACATATGATTACACTTTATGCGTAGATAATAAGTAAATTAACATTAAACATTTTACGTCTAGATTAATCCACGATTTCCTTGTGGATGATTGATAGTATCTCCAAATGGGTTCACTATTGGGTTGCACATAGGTCGCTGTCCATATTGGTTCGACGATTGTTGATGATTATATGGTACAAACATGTTTTGTTGTTGTTGGTCACGGTACCACTGTTGATATTGGTTCTGATACTGTTGTTGGTTCACCATCTGTTGTTGCTGCTGCTGGCTCATGACCATCTGCACGGTGGCCGGTGACACCACACCGCTGGACGTCATGGAGGGGACTCGTTGAGGTTGATATTCGTACCCGGGGTTATAGCCTGTATGTTGTGGTTGTGGTTGTTTCCTTGTTATGTCATTTTCGTACAAACCGTACAAAAGAAGCTTGTTGGATTGATCACCACCCTATGAGTTAAATAATGAACATTTCTGGTTAATTAACGATGAACCCACGAATCATTGATTCGAAAGAAAAGTTATCGCTAACCGGTTTGGCATGTAATATGGTGTTGATGTTCTTAGAGTTACTTGATGTGGTAACAACTGCAAGCTCAGGCCAATTTGAGGGTTTTTCGGTCTCATTGTATCCCGAAGATGTCGTGCCTGCATAAAGCGAGCTACATTATGTCATTTTGCTCATTATTTTCATATGTTTTGAAAAAATTGGTTTAAAGATCTACATATGTCAAGTTTTAAGGTTTAGAAACATGGGGTCATTCGCGACGAACTGAGGATTTCTTCGAGGGATATGATATTACCAGGTTGAACTATTGCAAGAGTTGATCGTGGTCCATTGTTATCCTCTAATTCTGCAGCCGCCTTCGGATTCGTTTCAGTCAGACCCTACAAGAAAGAAACGGTCATTTAGGTATATAACCTTAAATAAGATGCATAGACTAGAACATCTTTGAAGCAATCCGTACTCACCGCAGGATCATTATCATCGATGGCTATGAGCGGTAGAACTTCTTCTACCTTGGGTCGAGTCTTAGGTTCGGGCTCTTGATCTTGCAATACCTCTTTCTTTTCAACTTCTTCGACTTCTCGAGTCACAGGTTCTTTGGTTTTTTCTGCTGATCGCTCTTCTACGGCATTTTGATGCTCCTTAAAAGTTTCAAATCGAAGAGAAAAACAAAAGAATTCGTTAATTCTCGAGTTCTTAAGCATGTGATCAACGAAAGGGATCGAAAAGATCTCACCAGTTTCTTATTTGAAGCAGAACCCTTCAAAGAGACTCCTTTTACATATTCCTCCATTGTTGCAAGAAATGAAGGTGGAGGCTGAATTTCGAAAAAAAAAACATTGGAGCAAATCGGGTTGATTTCAACAAGTATTCGAAACACAAAAATCCAACCTGATTCAATGTTGGAAATTGGATGTTCATCGCAAGACGCATATGTTTTCCGAGGTTGTAGAGCTCGGCCAGTTGTTCGGCCTAAATTCATTGGAAAGATTATATGAGAAATCAATTGTATATATGCATCCGAAAATGTAGGAGAATCGGGGAGGAAAAGAACAACGGTAAACCTGTTTCCCGGCTTTCTTGTAGATGTTTAAAGCTGGAACGGCCTTGTCTTTCGACATATTGAAGAACTGGTCGACACTGATGATCGTTTAGCTCGTGTATAAACGCATCGATGAAACTCAATCAAATACATCAAACATTATCACAAATTTCGGTTTTTATGACGCTTTCATGAAACACTTTCAAGAAGTGTCCTATAAAAAAACTAATAAGTCGATTTACTTTTTGACGCTACAATAAAATCGGGTTTACAGAACGCTATGTCTAAGTCCAACTGTCCTAATAGACTGTTTTATAAGAATTTAAAGTTCACATAAACAAACAAGAAACGATAAAATGGTCATAAGTTTATAAGACAGTTTTGTGTGTTTTTTAACAAGTATTTTAGAATACTTTTAAAATAAAGTGTCGTATTAGTTATTTTATATGAACATTTCTGATAAGTGTTCTATAAATATATCTTTTTATATAATATTTGTTTTTTTTATTGCGATAATACGAAGAAAATGGTACCGATTCCACGAGTTTAATTACGCCATCATTTATCACACTATAAATCTTGAAGCTTTCTTTGAATACAAGAGCCAAGGCTTGTTGTATAAGGCTATTATGGCAAGCTGCTCCTTCAGGCTGCAAAACCAGATCAAAATTTGGGTTTTTTTCACATGGAAATAATCCGTCTCCTCCGCGAACGAAATTAACGAATCGCAGTTCGAACATTTATAAATCGAACGTTCACCTGACAAACGATGAGACGATAAAGAAGTTGTTGCATCGCAGGTAGCTGATCGAGTAGCTCGTCAACATTCATAAGCCGCATTCGACTATACGCCTACGATTCACACATATACGTATACATCCATCTATTTACGCATTTTATCGTTATGAAATAAGGTTTTTGTTAATTTAACTAACAAGCGTTTTCACGACTAACCTTGCCTATTCCAGTGGCTGTCGTCAATCGCTCGTTCTCAATATCGAATCCCGAAACGCGATAACACTCCAACCGTTCTTCAAGAAACATGGCGTACCTTCGAATCCACGATGAACAATCACAAGCTGATTTTCAGGAATTACACCATCTCTTAGAAAACCATTCTAAACATGATCCAATGATCTTATATATGTATATACATATATATATATATATATATATAATCATATATACCAAGGTGGCTTGAATCATCTCTGAATTCCAGAATCTGGAAAATGTGAATCCTGCGAGAATAATTCAGTAACTCTTCTCTAAAACTAGGATCACCCTCCCTTAAAACCCTATGAAACACCATCAATATCTTCACTGCAACCTGCAAATTTTTAACCAATTGCTTTGAAACATGGAAAGGAATTGAAACAAGAGAAATGATGATGAAGGAGTTAATTACGATCCAGTTCTTCGTCTTCATTAATCTCCTCGAAAGTGCATGAATGCAGTACCCAACGTCTGCTCGTGGTACAGCAAACGATGTTCCAACAATAATCCCTTACAATAACCATTAACATGCACAAGAATTACAATTAAATAAGAGAAATCCCAAAAGAAATTGAAGAGAAAGAAATCCAGTACTTCTAACATGCTGTTCTTTAGGAGGGCATTCTTCATGGTTGGTAGCTTTGACGATGGCAATGTCCAGATTCTTTAAAATGGAAATTATAATTTATGATTCAATTTAATTGAAAATTAATTAGATTAAATATGGAAAGAAGAGAAATCGACAGACCTTGAATTCGCTGCTGACTTTTGCAAGGCTGACGGTGGTGGAGTCCTTGAGAGCTCCATATGCTCTCCTGAAGCTCACGAATGTACCCATGGAAACCCTAATTTTCGTTTAATGGTAATTAATAAAAAAAATTAATTTTTATTTAAAATTTGAGGAAATTTTCAAGATATTGGATATGGGTTCTTGTTCTTGTTCTTTGTTCTTCCTCTTCCTCTTTTTTGCTGTTGATTTTAACAAATGTGTTCTTGTTTCATCAACAATCTCTTCGTCTTTTTGAAAGAGGGAGGATAATATTATTAATATAGATTTCTGGTTTTATTCGATTCGACCAATATCGAATGGAGAATTTAAATATGATGTATATATACGAGTTTGGTTCATTTCCGACCTTTATGCCATGAAAAGAAACCGTAGATATGCAATTTGATCGTACATATGTATATCAGCTGATTTATTACAACCAAGAATGGGTTTTTTAAGAATAAATACATGACTCGGGTTCTATTACGATGAAATGCAACTAACCATACATCATATTGAAATACGACGACCAACACGTACGTTCTTCAATATTAGGTGTCATTCTTTTGTTTCAGAAAATCGTAACAACTTATCAATTGGTTCATAAGAGTATAATTTGTGAGTTGCTCAATTCTGCTCTACAAATATAATTTATTGGGTTGTCTAATTTTGTCTAACAACTTATTGTAACATCTTTATATGCAACATACAGTTGTTTAGAATATAAACTTAACTAAAATTTTCAATTGATCCTTCATTAGAATTGTTGTAGGATTTTTATCGGGTAGTTATAAAATGGTGATTGCATCCTTTTTTGAAAAAAGAATAATAATTTCCAGTTGGTTTATATCATGAAATCATTTTACTTCTATATCAGATACAATAATCTATAAAATTTTTGAAGAAAGTTGACAAAATAAGTAGGATAAGAAAAGATTTAGGTGGCGTTTGTTTTTTAAGAGGCGTTGAGTTTGAAATCCTATTTCACTTCTGATTTATAATTGATTGCGTTGAAATCTAAAATTTGAATTAATGAGACTGTTTGTTTTTGTAAACTGATAAATATCAATTTGTTTAAATTGTCTATTTTACCCATTAAAAAATATAGTGTTGAATTTATAGATAATTTTATATAATTTCACATATTTATTGATCATCATTATGAAATTTACTTCTAAATTATATAATTAACATTCTTTTAAACGAAGATATGTCATTAACAGTGTTTAACACATTTAAATTAATTGAGAGGTGACGATTGATTTGGTAAGAATCGATTGTAAGGATGGTGATTTGCCCTGACCCGGTGAGGAACCCGGTTCACCCGACCCGAACAGGAAAGGGGATTCCCCGCTAAAACGGGTCTCGTGGCCGGGGATCCCCAATAGACTCAAACTAAGAGATATTCTTCATGGGGATTTACCGAGGTTTAACCAGGGATTGATAGTTGAGGTTTGACTGGGGACGGAATGTTAATCCCCGTACTCGCCGCGGACCGGGGCCGGGGTCGGGGATGTTACTACAAACTGGGGCTGGGGTCGGGATATACAAAACCCGCCCCATCCCCGCCTTGTTGCCATGCCTAATCGATTGAGAAAAATGATCTATTAAGGTTAATCGATTGATAAACGTCGTTGTTGAGAATTTAAAGAATAATAATAAAAGGGCAAATAATAGATTAGATTACCTCTTATCATATAAGAGAAAAATAAAACATAAGTATCTATTAAAAATTCAAAAAAAAAAACACAGTTTAAATGGTTTTACGTATTAACGAAAAACAAAAAACGCCTTATACTTAACATAGATGACGAAACTTTTTAAAATCTTCTTTTCTTCTCTAACATATGTACATGTTGTCGTTGCATTATTGTCGTGCAAAAAGATAGAAACACAAGGGTTTGAAATGTAGAAAAGAAAAAGAAAGGACTTCAAATGCAAATACAACATAAGATGGAGGGGTTAAAGTGATTCTTCATGTTTCCTCGTCCGAAGTGGGAGAATTTGGCTTTGTCACAAATCGTCCCTGTAAAATATAGAAATGACGAATATTTATTAATGATTTACTAATGGTAGGTAAACAAGAAATGGGGGTTGAAATAGAAACCTTGCATCTGGGCCGTCTATCAGAGCTGGCATTCTTGACCTGGTACCGGATCTTCTTGAAATGATTGTTGTCCATAGAGCGCGTTGCACCAGATTCCATCCACCCACCGTTTTCTGAGAATAATTCAATGTGAGCCGCTCTAGCCTGCCAAAACACACATCAATCTAATTTTCAGGCACGTGTTTTAAATATTATTTCTTAACACTTTTTTATTATTTTTTTTCCATTATTTAATTAAAATTTTAAATAAATTAACCATAAAGATACAGTCTGAGTGTACGAAAATAACACTTACTGGGGGTATTAAAAACACCGACTAACAAACTCTAAGGTATTTAATATGATAATTAAGTCATTAATTGATATATTGTAATTGTTAGCTTTATTTGTATCTTAAAATGGTTGTATCAAAATTTCAACCTAATATGTACCCTTTATATCAGGTTGGTTTGTAATTTTGTCTAAGTTGTGGTTGGATTGAGATTTCTCAAATTATAAATATTGGACTGGGTTGTTTTAAGTGTCTTTTAACTCAACTAACCTAACTCATGTACAACCCTAACAGCTATCATTTTTACATACACTTAATCAATTTTACATGCATGAATTTGTTAAATTTTTGGTAATTATAATTAAAAAAAAGGTATAATCTTGTATTTTTGTAATTAATTGATAAATCAAAAAACAATATAGAAATGTCTAAAAACATGTTAATAATTTAATCTAGAAAATAGATCTTTAAAAATCATTGGATCTTATTACAACATTACTTTTAAATAAAAAATTATTTAATAATTTCAAAAAAAAAAATTATAATCGTCAAATATAAGTTAAAGGGTCGTTTATCAAAACGTTTATTCGATGAGAGTATATGCTTAACATAAGCAAGTCGAATATCGTTTTATAGGAGAGATTTTAGTCTATACTTTCATTTACCTTATACGGTAAGAGTCATCACCCTCAATTATTTAATAAAACAGACGGTTACAATTAAAATTCCTAATATTTATCATACACATTTGATAAGATAATTAAATGATCTAATAATCACTTACTAAATGATCCCTAAACATTTATCATTTACCTCACACGTATTATCACATGTGATAAAAATGTATTCACGTTCTCGTAAAATAAAGATGTTCTCGTTTGAATCTCTAACTAGATATATAGATAATGGTAAAAACAACCCATGTGCAAGTTCTTCTTGAAAAGTATTTTTGAATTTTTTTTCTTTTTTAATTTTAAATTATAATAAAGTATTTGATTAATATTAAAGAAAAAATGTTTTCAAGAAAATTTTACTGACATCCCGGTGACAGAAGGAATGAAGAGACTACTTACATGGATGTCGGCTCCCGGAGACGCCGACTGCGGAGTTTCCTCCGGCAACGGCGACCCTTTATCTGACCAAGCATTTAGAATGGCGTCGTAATCCAATTTCAATATGAATTGATGCCCAACTCCCTGACTCAAACCCTCATCTCCAGAATTAAAATTTCCCTGCCGGAATTCCGATCCTGATTTCATTAGTTCCTCCACCTTCTTCTTCTTGTTGTTCTTCTTTCCGACCGGAAATTTTTCCGGTGGCGGTGATATGTTCACCATCTTCACCGTCGGAAAACTACCGAAATTCCGTTCATCACCCTTTCTTAAAGCCCTTGCTCCGTTTCTCATCACAAAACCAAAATTCAACTCCGGCTTCCCCCCAAATCCTAGCCCCATTGGGTACCCATAACAAGTGTTGAAATGAGATGCAATTATACCATTTGATTCATCGATTTCTAGTATTGAATTTGAATCCCCCATGATGCTATCGATCCCCTGTTCCATTTCCTCATCAAGCATCGACTCAGTATCGAAATCATCATCATACCCATCGCTCGATTCCACAAAAACAGAATTCGGTTTGATTTCCCCTGAATTCTGGCATGAACTCACGACCTTCGGCTCAATCAACGGACAGGGTTTGTCCATGATTCGTTGCCGGAGGAGAAACCCGGAGTTCTCAATTACCGGCAAAATTAATTCCGGTGGCTCGTTGAAGAAATTACAATGCTGTTTGGGTAGATTACTGGTTCTCTTTGTGAGGTGGATGGTATTGAAAATGTTGGGGCAAGCCATGGAAAGCAGAGCAGCTGCTTCATTGTAAGTCTGATTGGGTCTTTTTCGCGGTGTTCTTGGCTTTCGGGTGGAGATTGCCGTTGGAGAATTGCTGGATTCCGACAAGGTTGAAGACGGAGATGATGAATTTGAAGTTGTTCTACCGGAAGTACTACATGGCCATTTAACCATATGTTCAAGATCAAACCCACAAGCCCTTGAACTCAAGCAAGATGACATTTTGAGACTTCAAGAATTCAATCGACACCCAAATTCATCTACCCATTCAATCCAACAAGAAAAGATTAAAGATTGAAAACCCAAAAAGATTCAAAATTCAGGGAAAGATGATAGTTTGGGTTTCTGGGTTCAAGAAGAATTCACTTCATTTGTCAGAAAGAATCAATCAAACCAGATTTAGAAAACCCAAATCCCAAATCCATAGGAAATAGTTGAAAATGATTGGTACAAAAGTTGAATTGATTAAAGAGCTATAGTAGAAAAACCCTAAACCCTAAAAAAATACCTAAAAAGTGCTTATTTTTTAGTAAAATCAAAAGTAGGGTTCCTTTGGAAAAAAAGCCAAAGAAAGAAACTTAGAATAATACATCACAACAAAAACATGCCAGAAACCCCTAAAAAGAATTTAACCCCTTAAAAAATCCAACCTTGAAGTCATCGGAATAGAGACTGCCATAATCGATTGAAACTATGAAAAACCCTAGACTTTGTAAAAAGCAGTTAGCTAAAAGAGGAAAGTGAAGCGTACTGAGATACATACACATATACATATATGTGCATTTTTAGTAGGTATGCGTGTATCAACAAGATTGAATGCACAGAACCCAAGCATTGAAGTAATCATGAATTGGGTTTACCCAGATGAACCAGATTTATCCAATAAGAAGATCAGAGACTGCAGTGTGTGTTTGTATGTGTATGGAGTCACGGGGATGGAGAAGAGATCTGTTGGGTAGTTCTGCAAAAGGGACACAGATCCACCTCTCTCTATCTCTCTCTTAATCTCTGTGTAACCCTCCCACCCCCCTCTCTCTCTATATATATATATGTATATATGTATGTATAAAATCTGTCTCTACAAAATGATCAAGAGTTGTAGAGCTTAAGTGTGGAATGGAGGTATGGGTGAGAATGGATACAAAGGAAGGGACAAGACAGAGGCCCCAGTCATTTCACCTTTGGAAGGACCACTCTGTTGTTTCTGCCCAAAATTTTTAATTTTTGTGACTTCTTTCATCATTGAATTATGCTTTTGGATTGTTCATACCAAAAACTATCTATTGGTTATTAATAATTAAGTCAATTAATTATAAAAATGTAATAACTATGGCATAATTATTACAACTTCTTTAATGATTTTGTCATTATGATTAATTTATAAATATTACATATTTATATTTGATTAATTCTATAACCTCATTTGTTTTTTAAATCTATATATATATATATATATATATATATTAATTTCCTAAAATAAAGTAAACTAATTTTGGCCATTGATCAAGAAAATGGATGGATGAGATTGGTTCATACGGTTTACACAAATGGGACAGGTTTTTATTTGAACGCTCCTCTATCTCTCTCTCTCTCTCTCTATATATATATATATATATATATATTAAAGGAAGAACCAAAAGTATGGAGGTGGTATCATGAGAATTGAGTATTGAGATTTTGGTGAATTGTGATTGAGTTTGAGATATCCCACATTAGTGAAGAGTTGAAAGATTTGAACAAAATGAAGTGTATAAGAAAGGTGAATTGGATCCCTTTGTGTCAAATAATGGGGTTTGCCTCATAGGGTTATCTTTTTTTGGATGACCATTTTTGAAATCTATAATTGTTGCTACAACTTATGCATTCCTCTAATTTTCACTTGAAATATTATAAAACGTCTATTTTTTATAACTTCAAATAAGATTTCAATTAAATTTGTTACAAAATTAACATCGTGATTTTGTCACCTTATATGAGATTTCGGTTAGAACTGTGACATCTAGTTAAACAAACTACTAACATTAGTCAAACATTTGTAGAATACTTTGTAACACCATTCTCGAGCAAAGTTAGATAACTTAAATTAGCATATGGTTCTAAAATTGTTGTCAACTTCTCTTAAAAACTTTTAATGTTAATGATTAGTTGGCACACACATTTGTGCCTAATTCTTTTTAGAAGTGTACTTCAAATTTTAATCTGTAACATTTCTTTTGAAGATGATATTATGACTACCGCGCAACGCGCGGTTAGAACCCTAGTTTTATATGTATCAAATTTGTCATCTACCAAATATTGTAACTTATAGGATTCCATGATTCTTGAAAAATGAGCGACGAATTAAAGATACCATTCAAGTATAATTCTAAAGTTTGTCTTATTTATAAAAGTGAATAATTATTCGAATCGTAAGAATTATGTACGTCTGACCTTATTTTTCAAGACTTGAAATTTACATGTTTCGATTAAAATCGAATACTTTGTGATAATATAAAAAATGATATCTTGTTTTTTATTCATGATATATGTTTTTGTAATAAAAAAACGTGATGATAATGATTACTGATGTTATAGCAAAATGATTAATAGTATTCTAATCATCTTCTTAAAAGAGAGTTGGTATGATGCAAGCTTGCAATGATTAAATAATGCTTAGTATTAGATATGCGTGATTCACGCCCTACTTTTATTGCTACCAATTACATGTGAACTGAATGTTAGTACAAATAGTTAACTGAAAAGAAATATCGTACGAATAGCTATGTATTACTTCAAAACAAATGAGGCTTGGAATGGGTAGCAGGGACGGATCCAGAAATTTTTTTAAACGGTGGTATCATTTGGCTATAAGAAAAACTATAGCGAAAAAATTTCAAACAGTGACACCGATTGACTATAAAAAACAAATATACGAACTTTTTTTTCAATCGGTGGCACTATTTGACTAAAAAAATAACACTAACAAGATTTGAATTTGGGTCTTGAGTGGAATAAAAGTCTTGCAAACCAACTCTACCAAATAAAACTTGTTCTCATTGTAGTGTCAAAATACATACGGTGGCACACAACAGATTAATACGGTTACATCTTTCACGAACCTAAATTTTTTAACCCTTCGACGGAGAAATAATACGGCGGCACGTGCCACCGTAACCACCATGATAGGTTCGCCCATGATGGGTAAGGTAAAGGTTATTCCGCTACCCTATCCATTTAAAAATAACGTATAACGAGAATTATTCATCTAATAAAAAACTTTAATCAATATGCATATCTTATCCATTAAAATAATGGGTAACAGATAAATGATAAAAAAAATTAATTTAGACTACAAATGATTTTGTTAAACCTCTATAAACAAAATATAAGTTTATAAATATAGTAATTATTTTATATCTAATTTGTTGTAATAAACATTTTAATATTATTCAAAATATAATTATAATATAGTACTTTAAAAACAAAAATATAAATACTGAAAGACAACACTTTTTGTTTTATTTATTTTCCCAACCTCGACACGTTTCTCATATAATTATCATTAACCCTTTTAATCGATATGTAAAGAAAAATTGAATTGCACATTGATATACGAATATAACATTATAAAATAATATTAATATTTAACTTACATTATATTTATAAAATAATATTAATATTTAACTTTACATTATATATATATATATATATATATCGTAACAAGTAATAAAAAACCGTTTATCCATATCCTACCCATTAAATTGTCGGGTAAGCGAAAAATGGATAAGTGGATAAATGAATAACATTTTCTTTACTTGTAACCTTATCCAAGGACTTGAAAAATAACCGATAACGATTTACACTTTGCCCATTGTCGGTCCTAAAAATAGATATTGTTCAAACTAAACTGAAACACTGAACGATTGTATATACATGATGATCAACTTGCACACATGCCACTAAAATAATGGAATACGCATGAGATCATAACTGAACCAACGTAGTACGGTGGTCAATTGTGTCAACTAAACCATGTATAATGATTGTAGTGTGTATTGGTTAAAAACTAGTTAAACAAAACAATGTAAAGAGGTACCTTTGTGATACATGTACTAGAACTATGAATCTTCGCACACTTACTTAGTAAACCTCTACCTTGCGGCCTTCTAACCTTCTACGAGGCATATGCTACTTGACATGGGGTGGTTGTTGTGATGAGTTATCCTGCAACATGTAGATCATTGGTCACGTTGTCTTTGCGACTAGAGCCTAGTGACCCTGTATCACCACTCTAGGTCATGTAGATTCATATGTACATTGTTGGCCGAACCCAGTAAACCCAAAATTCAATCCATAACCTTTTATACTTGATTTACTGTTTATTTTTTACTAGGGTTTACTATTACATGCTTAAGCATTAAAACGGTATATCTAACATGTAATTATCGCATCAATTCGGGGTTTTTTTGCATTCTACACAAAATGAATAAAACTCTATTTTTAATCATTAAAGCAATCTAAACTCACTGATTCCATACTTGAATGCTTTGTAGGAGTTGTTGATCAATGAGTTTGGAAGGATCAAATCCACATGGATTTTGTTCAGTGTGATTCTAGGCGAAAACACCAAATTAAACTGCAGACATAGTTTGCTTAAGAAAGTTTGGGAATCAGTGCCTTCGGCATGCAATGAGGCAATTTGGGTCTCAGATCCAAACCTTGAATTGGATCGGACCAAATTAGTAGTATGGACTTCGTCAAGGGCAAGACGATAAATCTTTCAAGGTATTAGTTGTTGGGAAAAAGTTACGGTTGAGCATGCTACCATCAGCTTTCGTGAAAGATCGTTTGTTAGTGATGGAATATTCGAAATGTCAGGATAAAGAGGGAATACCTGAGGTTGATTTTAAGTGGAAATCATTTTATTGGATCCATAGGCATGTGAGTCAATCGTGTTTATTAAGTAAGGAGTCTTGATGTCCTCATTTTGTGACCAATGCTCAAGTAGGCATTATGGTCGTCTCGGTATTGCAGAGGTGAATTCTTGTGAGTCGGACTCCGGGATCTTCAAACTTGTATTTTGGTGCTTTAATGTTTATGCATGAGGGTTAAATGCCTTGTGTTATTAAGTAGGAAGTTTTAAGGTTCTTATCTTGAATGCTAGTGAGTAGACACTAAAGATAAAATAGGAACCTTAAGGTTGGAAATCAACTAGAAAAAGAAATGGGCACTAAGATCTAGTAGCCTTGAGGTGACGCTCGATAGGAAGTGTGCACTAAAGGTATTGTGACCTTGAGGTAGCACCCGGTAAAAGGTGTGCACTTAAGATATTGAGGACTTAAGGTGACACTTAATATAATGTGCACTAAAGTCAATGATCTGAGGTGCATTTCGATAACGTTGATATATGGCTATTCTTGTGTTCCACCCTACTCGATGGATACCAGTCTCCCCCATCATCGAAAGGTGTTGTATTTGGAGAGTATATTATCCATGTTTTCGGTGTTGTTTTGGGTATGGAATGTATCCATAACTTATAGTTTTGGTATGTTGGAACTTATCCATGAATTGTGTTTTTTGATGTTGAACCTTATCTTGTTTTTGGGTGTTTTGGATGACAGAGTTACATCCATTTTTCAAGTATTGAAAATATTAAACTTGATTACCCTATGTTATATAAACGAACATACCATGAAACAAAGAAGGACTCGAAAGAAAGTTTGCATAACGACACAACAACAACTTAGTTATACCACATAATGTCATTTATAGTATTGTATTTTAAATGTGGGAATCACAAAGGAAATTTCAACATAGAAAGACATAATTACGATTAACATCATCCTCAAGATCATGCAAGGTCAAATACTAATTAACTTCACACACAAACATAAGACTTGGCACCAAATACGCCATTCATCTCTCGGATTATGCCAAAGTCCTATACTCACCCTCTAAATCCCACAAGGCAGTGAATACGGCAGCCCCTCTGATTGTCTCACCTGAATTCATGGGATGTCGACAATCGACATCCAAAACGCACCACAAGACAATATAAGCAATAAGACAATCCGAGGGGATACTCAAGAACTAACATGAATCATGGATGGACAAGAAAACAAATAAGCATCTATAATCATAAATACACCCATATGTCCATAAAAACTCTCAGTGTTGCTTAATCTATTTTGTTGATCAAACTGAAAGCCTTGATCCAACTCCGAGTTTCCATAGTGCAAACACTTGTCACAAGCTTCCAATATGATCTATATAACCCTGGAGTACACATGCCAATTATCATAAGCAAACATTACCATTTACACCATCTAAATTCTTTTCAATTGACAATTACACTTTAAAATTCTCTTGCACAGCTCTGTTTTCATGCCCTGTATTCCCCTATAAAACCTTATAATCACATAATACCATTAAAAGACAATTATTCTTTCCTAGATTTCCAATGCCCCTGACTTCATATTTTTGTGATTTTTCTATGATTTTATATAATTTTTCTAAAACAGAGTTGTATCATGACTTTTTAACTCGAAAATAGCTATTTTTTCACAATTTCATGTTAAATCTCAAACCATTTTGTACCAAATTCATATATTAGTCTTATATTACCATAACTTACACGAAATCATTATGAATCCACCATTATTTTACCAAACATCCACCTATTTCATCATCATACAATATTGACTATCAAAAGTCAAACTTTTTCAAACTATATCATGATTTCAACAAGATAATAAGTTATCTACCACCAAATACTTTAACATTCATAACTTTTCGTTCGGACCTCCGTTTTCAATGAGGTTTCACCTACACGTTCCTTATTAAGTCTACTTTCACCTCAAACTCTCAAATTTCCAAAATTCATATTAGAAAAACATTTGTGCAAATTCTTTCTTATATAGTCATTATACTTTGTACGTCTAGGCCCATAGAGAACAACAATTTGTTTTCTTGACATCTACCAACTCTAACACCTTATATTAACTTATTCTAAGGTATTCCAACATTTACTTCATTATTCCAACCATTAAACAGTACTAACATGAAACACATCAATTTTAGGTTATTAAGTTGATATATAAATGTATGTTACATCAGGTCCTTAGAGAATGGACTAGAGACACTGTAATGAGTTGAGTGCTATTTAAAGGCACGATAATGATTTAGCCATTTGTGAACGCCTATCATGTTTGGAAATAGCTATTGTTTTGGAGTTTTAGTAACACTTGTCCTTAACTTAGACTTGTGTAAGAGTTGGTTTATTGTTTACTGATGTTAAATCTAGAATTGCTATTTGAGGCAATCGAGTATTGATTTATAGAAAATGATTTATTTTTTATTCGATTATTATCAAAAAAAATTAGTTGTTCTTTCTATATTTCAGGTGTCGTGACGTTGATCTCATGGAACAAGGAGGTGCAGCCGTAGAACACAGGGACTTAAACGAGGTCTTCTGCGACTTGAAGTCGCTCCCCTAATCGTGCGTATCTCTATTATTAGGATCTGTCAGGGGCGACTTACATCGCGGGCCTGGTCGTGTGAAGTAGCAGATCAGCCATATAACGTTTTGTTAGGGTTTTTAGCCATTTCTCTTCTCATACTCTTCTTTCACTTCATTTAAGGAACTTTGAGAGTTATATGTTCGGTTTTGGGATTATTTAAGGAGCATCTACTAGCATTTAACACCACGATTTAAGGACTGGAGCTAGTTATTCAAGATCCACTCATCTTTCTCACCAATTTATTTGGTTTCTAAGTTTTCTTCAAACCTAACAATTGTGAAGTTTACTCTAACCTTTCTAAACCTTTATACATGTCAAAATGTTATGTATTAGTCTCCTAAACATTCTCTTTGATATATTTTAGCGTAATTATGGATTTGAGCCATATTGGGTTTTTTAAAGATCTAGGGTTTTTTTTTCTCGTTCTGTCAAAATGGATATTTAGGGGCCATTTACTAAACGTTTATCCAATAAGTGCTTACCAGATAATTTTCTTTACCGGATGAACATGGTAAGGGTTTAGAATCTTACTCGGTTAGAGCAGTAAAAGGATGGAGAGTCTTACCCGGTAAGAGTGGTGAAAGGATGAAGAGTTTTATCCAGTAAGTGAGAGTGACGACTCTTACTCTGGTAAGTGTTTACCAGATAAATTGTTGCGTACTATATCGTTTTGATTCACTATAATCTTACCCAGAAAAATAAATTATAGTATTGACTTCTATTGGTAAGTACTTACTGGGTAAGCATTTGATTAAACGCCCCTTAGTTTCTTGATCTTGTATAAAAGTGAAATATCATCTTAAATGTGATATTTGAGAATATAAAACCCATGATTTAGATTTATGCTTGATTTGAAAGATCCACGAGGAGTTATCTTATTTTTTAAAAATGAAGTTATTAAAGGGTCGTTTGCCAAATACTTACCCGGTAAGTGTTTATTAATAAAATTTAACACTATTATTTACTTACTGGGTAAGATGTTAGTCCACCAAAACGACATCACATGCAACAATTTACCCGGTAAGTGTTTATCATGGTAAGAGTCGTCGCCCTCACTTACMGGGTAAGACTCTTGGTCCTTGTCTCGTTCTTTCCGGGTAAGATTCTTGGTCCTTATCATATTCATCCAGTGAGGTAATGTGACTTGGTAAGCACTTACCCGAGTAAGCATTTGGTAAACGTCCCCTAACTCTTGGTATATAGAATTACTTTACGGGACTATGAAACCATGTGGATTTTATTATTGGTTTTGACTATTATTTGAGGTTATGAGGCTTTGAACCAATTTTTTTTTGTTAAATCTTGGATTTAAGGATTATATTATGTGATGGAAACTATGCGTTTCATCATACTTAATTTTTTTTGTAAAGTAGCAATGCTCAAACTATAATGTAATGGATCCATATGCATAGAAATTGATTTATGTATAAGATGAGATAGTTGTACCTATGAAATATCTAGATACGGGTAATGAATTACTGTAGGACTCAAGCTATAAACCATGGGTGGTTGAACTTAAAGACCGTGTTACTCGTAATGATTTGATTTTAGCAATTGAGCACATCTTAGTCCATTGGAGGATTCGATCTCTAGGCCGTGAGTGGTTGAACTCGATGACCAGTGTTTCGTAATAAAAGCTCTAGAACATAGGCTTGTGATCCACTTTTGTTTCACCATGATAAATGGAAATCAAGTCTCCCTAGTCACTGCAAGACACATTGTTGACTTCATAGTCTTTATACTGAAACTCTTTGAACCTTTTCTTATTGAAGCACTACATTCCCTATTTCATCATTTCTAACTATATCTGTAAAAAAAATTGATCTCATCAGACGTTAAGCCTAACACCTTTCATAAATGACATGTATATCAAGATCTCCAGGTGGTGGAGTTACTAAGGTTTGAGTGGAGCGATGATTGACGATAGGGGCATTTTTGGAGATGCTACTTTTGAAGATATTTAGCATTACGCTTTGAATAGAATTCTTTTGGAGATCGTAGTGACATTTAATGTTAACCTTCACCTAGTTTTGATTTAGATTATTAGGTTGCTATCTACCATCCATACTTTGTGATATAAACGTTTTACATTTTCCCATTTTGGATGATTATTATTATTTAAGTAAATATTCTACTTTCAGTTTCCAACTTAAATTCTCATATTTTAAGGCCATTAGATATTGCTTGTGAGAGGAGCAACGTTATGGAAATTAATTTGCCATTAGTAAGGGGTTGTTTACTTAAATGTTTACCCGATAAGTGCTTACGGTTAGTAGTCAACACTATAATTTATTTTATTGAGTAAGGTTGTAATACATCAAAACGTATTCCATGCAACAAATTTCTTGGTAAGCGCTTACCCGGGTAAGAGTCGTCACCCTCACTTACCGGGTAAGACTCTCTATTTTTATCCTCGTTCTTACCGGGTAAAATTCTTGGTTCTTGCCATATTCATCCGGTGAGGAAAATTATCCGATAAATACTTACCGGATAAGATTCTATGTTCTTGCCATATTTATCCGGTAAAAAAAATTATCCGATAAGTACTTACCAAGTAAACGGCCCCTAACTCATTTGGTGCCTTAAGCCACGACAATCATTCCATACCTCAGTCTCTCGACTTTAAACACAAACACACATAACAATGTTAATTTTGAGCTTAATACAAATTAGTCCCTGAAACAATCTTTCCATGAATGTCAATTCTTGCCCTTAGACTTTGTTTATTTAAAATATTGGACATAACTTGGAGTGTTACAATAATGTTATATTATAGCATATAAGTTATCTTTCAATTTTGGGTTTATTGTGTTATGCGATGATCTAGTAGAATCGTATCCCTAGGGAAAAAAATTCAAATTACGGCACCGTTTGACTATAAGAAACAAATATACAAATTTTATTTTCAAATGGTGGCATCATTTGACCAAGAAAATGACACTAACAGGAATCGAACTTGCGTCTGAGTGGAATAAAAGTCTTGCAAACTATCTCTACCAAATAAAACTTGTTCTCATTGTAGTTTCAAAATACATACGGTGACACACTACAAATTAATACGGTTGCACCTTTCACGAACCTAAATTTTTTTACCCTTCGACAAAGGAATAATACGGTGGCACGTGTCACCATATGCACCACTACAGATCCATCCATGCTTTATGCAAAACCATGGTAAATATACATGCATCATCTTTCAAGAAATTTGAGCAAAGATGGCCAAACATCAAACGGAATCAACCCTCGAGGTTGTGTTAGTTGTACAATGCTTGAACCAGGTAAAAGAATCATTTTGGGTTGTATGGATCCAAGCAGATGACAAGGCCTTGCATGCTTTCATAGATGAGGCAATGGATATTGTTGGTTGCATAGATATAGAAGGTCATATACAGCAGGCTGTGTTGACGGGTCGCATAAGTAACTTTTCTCAATCCCTTTCGGAACCCACGATCCACTATTTAATCTTCTTTTACCAAAACGGTAAAAACAAAACTTACACAAAACCATTTACGACACTTACCAAAATTATCATCATGAACTCACAAGACCTTAAAATGGTTTCAGTATCACGATTGGAATCATCATATACATCTAACGTTAGAGAAAACGTTTCAAACTGGCGTCGCAGAAAGCCACAACATCTTATCACGTTTTAATAAATAAACGCAGGCATATAATCAAACAACTTTGTTATTTAAGTTTCTTATGTTTAAAACGTATGATGCGTATGATTTAAGATTCGCGACCTAGAAATAAAGCGTGACAAATTCAATTCAACAGATCTATAACCTATCCCGATATTTACGAAATCGCCGAATTGTTCATATACTAACAAAACTTGAAAACCATATAAACAAACAACCCATCATTGTCATGAACTTGTGACATCAAACTCCAACTTTCTTAAAAAATGAAACATGTACAAAATTAACATAAAACTATTTCAAAGTTTTGTACCAATAAAGGCAAAGAGGGTACATTTGTTATTATTTTTATTTTAAAATCAATTTATATTTCCTATTTAATATTAAAAACAAATTAAATATTTTTATATCATGTTTTTTCTTTCAAAGGAAATTTAACCAACCTTTGAAATATGGTTTATTGCATGTTTTATATCAATTCATAATTTAAATATATAATAACTTATTTTGTCATTTTAGAAAAATAGTGATATAGAGTCGGTTTACCAAATGCTTAACTGGGTAAGCACTTACTAGGTCACAATATCTTATTGGATGACTATGACAAATACCAAGAATCTTACTTGGTAAGAGCAAAAGCAAGGACCGAGAGTCTTACCTGGTAAGTGAAGGTGACGGCTCTTACTCGGTTAACGCTTACCGGAGAGATTTTTACATACAATGTCGTTTTGATGAACTAAAGTCTTGTTAGGTAATGTAAGTGATAGTGTTGAATTTTACCAATAAGTACTTACCAAATAAGTGTTTAGGTAAATGATCCCATAGTTTAATGACACAAGTTTTACCTTAAAATAAAGTAAATTAAATATGTAATTCTCAAGAATATTTTTAACAATTTTTTACATAACGTTTTATAAAATAAAGAAGTAACAGTCGAATTCTTTATAAAAAAAATTACATTCAACTCCAATCATTTATTTATTTTGAAAAATCTTTGCATTAATTATACTATTAAAATATTTAACGTATTTAATAACCCAAGAATTTTTTTTGTAAATCTTTTCTAGAACAAATAGAAAATAATTAAAGGGTTATTTTTTTTACCTCTTAATAGTTCCATTACGAAACAGTCTTTGAATCGTTAAAAAGTGAATCTTGTTTGGCAAAAAAAATATGTCTTTTAATTGTTCTAAAACCCTCTGAATGATTTTGTATCATGAGTCTCTCTTAATCATTTATCGTCCAAATATCATTATAAACAATTACCAAACAATTATATTTCATTTTGCATTATATCATGAGACTTCTTAATTATTCTGACCATTTAATCATTTAACAACTGTCAAATAGTTCCTGACACATCTTCTTTTCAAATATTAATTTTATTTTTCTCAAATACAAACAATTTTTTTCTCTATATTTTTTCTTCATTTTAAGAATCTTTTTCTGATTCGTATAACAAGTTTTAAGTTTTTTAATTTTATATATTCTATGGATTATATTTTATAATAAAGATTGATTTAATGTTTTTTATTTTGTGCATTTAAGATTTGTAGTATGCATGCTCTGATTATTATTATTATTTTATTAAATTTAAAATGTAATATTTATATAAAGCAACATTATATTATAATATAAATTAAATAATCAAAAGTGATAATTGTTTCGTGGGAAGAAATAATACTCTGATTATAAGTCGTTTTATTATTATTTTTATATATTCAAAATGTATTGATATTTTAAAGATATTTTTCTCTTTTATATACTACTTGAAATAAAGAAATCTTCAATCAAAATCAACATTTTAATATATTAATTCTAAAAATTAGTGAATTTGGTTTTTAAAGTCAACAAATTAAATATGACGTCATTTTTGTTGGTTTTTGATGAATTGAAATTATTTGTTGGAGACGTGAAAAAGGTGAAATTGTGTTGGTCCTTTTAGACTTCGGTGGAAAATGTAGCAAACAAAGGTCATAACAAGTCCTTGTACTTTTAAATAATGGTAGTAATAGTCCCTCCCCTTTTCTTTTGCACTTTTTTTTATTAACCTGGATATTCAACCCGCTATGCGAGCCAACTAATCTCAGGACGACCACCTGCTTTGCAGATAGCCCGGAGTCACTGCATTTGAACCTTCGTGGCCACAAGAGGATTTTTGTTTTTTTTTGGATTTGAACTTGAGACCTCCAGGCACTTTTGACCTTTAGAGTCAAGCTCAAAACAATTAGGCATCACCCTTGTGGTTTGTTTTGCACTTTATGTTTTATAAACTCTTAAATATATCAGGATCCATATGTATTGCTATTTCTTTAATAACAAATAAGCTCACACATCATAATGTTTAAAATAACCTAAATTTATAGCCTAAAAGTTTAGAGTCTTAGTTGATAGCATCAAGGAAAATGGTTTTTAGCTGGACATTGGATGATACAATCATTTATTAGTGTCATTTAATCTGTTGATATTGTTGTGGATTTGAGTCTAACCCTGATATTGTTGTGGATTTGAGTCTAACCCTTAATGGGGTGTGAATCACTAAATGTGGATTGTTACTGTTGTTTACTAATTTACTGTTGTTATGTAGTTCAATCATGTTGCACTTGCATGCTTTCTAGTTTTAAGCTTTGATCTTTTATCGGTTAGAAAGATCAATGATCAAGAAAACCCTAACATAAGCATAAGAAATACAGATACGTGCATATGAACATATCTTTCTACAAGTGACTTTCCATCATGCATATGAAATTATCTCGACTACAACCATCGTCTTACCATGCTATCATTCATCACTACATCGCTCATGGAACAAGAGTTCCTTGTAGTTAGATATCGGTTAGCATATATAAATGGAACCAGAACACAAACTATGACTAAAACCTGCAAGTTGACAAAATACAGTATCAGAAGAAATGATCAAGCACTTTCGATATCTCACTCTCATAGTACACTAGGTTGTATTCTATGTTACTGGTAGTAAATCAACAAAGATATTAATTTCATCGTCGCATAATCATAAACTAATTACAAAACCAATAAATGACTTCATCTTCAAAAACCTATCACCATTTCTATGGCGAAGGAAGTTAGCGTAGTCTTTACCGGGAAACCCCAAATGAAAAAGAAACGGAAAACTAACAACAAAAAGACGAACTCCAAGCTGAAAGAACGACTTTCTGGAACCTAAAAAGGGAAATTAAACAGTTAAAAGAAGAACTTTGAGTTAAAAGAAAATTTCCCGGACCAAAAAACGACAATTTAGCCATGAAAATATGATCTTTAAGTTAAAAGAAAGTCTTTTCCGAACTAAAAGACGAAAACTGAATGAACAAAAACAAGAACTTTGAATGGAGAGAAAGGGCCATTGTTGTCAATCTTTGAAGATAGTAGCAGCGAAAAGAAAGGTGAAAGAGAGTGGCGAAGTTTATATATGTGTATATACTTGAAGTATATTGGGAGTAAAATTGAGCACAGTTTCTCTCAGGGTTCCTTGCAAATCTGTTTTGCAAACAAACAAACCCCCATTTAAAACTCTCTCTCTCCCTCTTTCTCTCTCTATTCTCTCTCATGATCAACCATGTATATACTTCGTCACAAGGTATGCAGAAAATACTAATTTTTTCAGTCAATCCCTGCAAAAAAACCCCTTTGATTTCTTGCATCTTCGTATTCTGTCGGACTTTTGGTTTAGGGCTTCTGATCGCCATTCGAGAATGCAGGTACATTAAACTTTTACTCCTGTGTTGAACCTAGTGTTTCTGATTTCAGTCTAGTTAGATTTCGATGCGGAAGAATTCCCAGTTGAGAAAGTTTTGATTTTGGAAACTTAAATTGCCGTATTTTTGGGTTGTTTGAAATGGGAATTTTTTTTGGGTATAAGAACTTCTGTTTGATGCAGCATCTCCGATCTCTTATATTGAACAGTTGCAAAATTTTGGGGTCAATGTTTTTGATTTGGATCCATAACATATCACTCATAGGATTTAACTTTGTGAACATGATCATCTTCCAGGGTTAGGGAATTCTGATTTCAATGTTACTTGTTTTTGCTGCAAGTTGGATCCTGACATGAAGTTGAATTTTGCCTTAATAGATGAGGATTTTTCTTATTTCAAGCCAATAATGACAAATTTCTAATCTTAATTTTCCCTTTTTAGGTTCAGATTCGTTAATCAGCTAATTTTTCTTAGCTTCTCATGTATAATCTCTATCTAATCGTGTGATTTTGGTCTTCTGTTTTTATATGAATCTGATGTATGAATTGAACTTGAATCCCATGAGTGTACTACTACTAGTAAGCCATGATTTTGGTGTAAGAAATGGTGCACGAATTGATCATCAATTGTGTGGTACAACTGGTTGATGCATTTCGTGCACCATTTCGCTGGTCCTAGAATCTGGCTCCATGGATTTTCTTCATTGATATAGTACAAATAAATGCAGCAATAAATTCTCTTTTCTTTTGAGGTAACTATGGTAATATTTCTTTTACTGTTAATAGTTATGTACTTAAAGTTGTTGTCTTGACCTTTCGTTCTATACCCAATTTCGTGTTAAATAGAAATCTTGAATTGGATTCTGTAGTTCATTTTCTTGGAGGATTTTGACTAAATTCATTATGTTTTATTGCTTTGTAGGTTTTGAGTATGCCTAGGATCTGTGTGCTTTAGGCTGAATATTACGAAAGGATCCTTTGTTCACACATCCCATTTGCTGATTTACTCTAAATCTTGACCTATGAGTTCACGGTTTCCATCTCATCAACTGAACAATGGTTTGTACGTATCTGGTCGGCCAGAGCAGCCGAAAGAAAGGGCTCCAACTATGTCCTCCACTGCAGTGCCGTACACTGGCGGTGACATTAAAAAATCGGGCGAATTAGGAAAAATGTTTGATGTGGATCATGCTAGCTCCAGACCAAGAAAATCTGGACCTATAGCTAACGCGCCTCTAAGAACAGGGTCTTTTGGTGGTGCGAGTTCTCATACGAATCAAGCATCATCAAATTCCGCCAATAGAATGGGCTCTTCTGGTGGGGGTGTTCCTGGTTCAACTTCAATGAAGAAAACTAGTTCTGGTCCTTTGAATAAACATGGTGAACCCATAAGGAAGTCCTCTGGGCCTCAAGGTGGAGGGATGCCTACTTCTCGACACAACTCTGGACCTCTCCCTCCGGTTCTCCCAACCACAGGTCTCATCACATCTGGACCCCTTAATTCATCTGGTGCACCTCGGAAGGCATCAGGTCCAGCCGACTCTGCAGGGTCTGCCAAATCACGAAGCGCGATGGCTAAGAACCAGGCAATTACTCGTCTTAGCCAGGAGGATGGACGCTCTTTCTCCAGGTTGCCAGTACTGTCTTTTTTTGGTCCATTATTCTGCTATCCGTGATGGGTTTATTTGCTACAACTTTTATAGTTTTGGCTGTTAGCAGTCCTGTTTAATCTCATTGCTGTTATTGTGTTGCCAGTTCGGCCTCTGCTTGGAGTGCATGTTGGGGAGCAAAATCTGCGATTAGTTTTATCGATGGGTATCCAGATGCCGAGCTTAGAACGGCAAAGAATGGACAGTTCGTCAAGGTGTCTGGGGTATGTTGCACATTTATTCACATATGTTTATGCATATTCTATATAAATGCAAAACTTTATATTTATTCTTAGTTCTGTAACTTGCACATTTTATGCTCCAAATAGCTTACAGCTCATCTTATATGGTTTAGTTTATGAACTTCTGATGGTTTCCTTTTGGAGCATGCAATGTTAATGACAATGGAGCAAATTATTTATATGGTGCAAGAAGTTGAATCTTTGGGCTTTCTCACGTCTTAAGAAGTTTTAAATAGCGGCACAAGAGCTTTGATTAAGGCATATACTTTTAGATTTTTAGTCATGATTTCTAGTTTCAGAAAATTTGTGAATTTTCACATCTTTCTAAATAAACAAGATCAAAATTTTCCTCTCGTGTCCCCTTGCAATCATGGTCAAGAATCACCATCAAAGAATCCGATATGGGGATTTGGCAAGGGAGATATGGTCCTCGGACAACCTTGTTTGGGAACTTGAGAAATATATGTGTGTATATATTTTCATGTAGGTAATAATCTATGCAGAAATGAACATATTAGCTTCGATTAAGCTTTAAATCGTTTCATGTGATATTCAATGTTGACGTTCCATATGTTTATATCGATGCTTCTACTGCTCATGAAAACCTTGATTTCTTGAAGGTGGTTACTTGTGGAAACGTTCCTCTGGAGTCATCATTCCAAAGGGTCCCCAGATGCGTTTATACATCCACAAGTTTATATGAATATCGAGGATGGGGTTCAAAACCTGCCAACCCTACACATCGTCGCTTTACCTGGGGTCTGCGATCCATGGAGGTGAGAGAAGTGACTAATATCTATATGCTAATTTGCTCTACAAAATATTCAGGTTTCGAGCCCTTTTTAGTAAAAATAAGAAACTGATTTTATAGCATGCGACGTTATATTTTATTTTCGGGTGACTTAAGCTTTGCAGCAGCCTCGTTGCCAAACTGATAGTCATGTCCATTTGCAATTTAAACCGCTGTTTTACTATCAATTATACAGCTTGTAGGCTCACTTGACACAAGTCTATATTTTAGCTTTGCATGTGGATTTTGCTTTACATAAAGCAAATATTCTCCTATGGATACAATAATACTTGCTACATTCCAAAAAGGAGACATATTGACTTCTCATCATCATAAAGATTACTTCATTGATTCATGGGTATGAAGATTCCAAACTTTTTGTAAAGAAATAGGTGACCACATTGAACTTTACAGGAAATGATAGAAAATCCTGCCCTCCAGCCTGTGAAAATTACATTGGCTGATTTGGAACATGATATAAGGAAATTCTTTGGTTACTTGTCGAATATCTAATAAAGATAAATTGAGATGGCATTGATTTCTCTTTCTGACGATCGTAGTCAGACAGGCGGTGTTTCTATATATAGCACAAATCTCGTCTTTCCTATTCTTGTGATGCTTTTTTCTTCTTTCCATTTTCTATACATTTTCTGAGCATAAGAAAGAAAGATTATAGCTGTTGCTTAATGTTATACAGAGGCATGTGGTGGATTTCTATATATCTGACTTCCAATCTGGGTTGAGGGCATTAGTCAAGACTGGTTATGGTGCCCGGGTGACTCCATATGTTGATGAATCTGTTGTTATAGAAGTTGATCAGTCGAACAAAGATTCGTCTCCACAATTCATAAGATGGTTGGATGACAGAAATATCCCAAGCGAAGATCGCGTGATGCGCCTCAAAGAAGGGTATATAAAATCTTCAACTCCTTAAATATATATTCCTTTCCTTGAAGTTATTGCAACGCTACTTTTCCTATAGTTAAATGTCATAAATACCCTTCATAATTTCAAGCTTGCTTACGCCAAGTATGGCAACCGTAAGCTAGCTTATTGAAAAAGCATTGATTATAAACTAGCTTTTTGAAAAGCTACTTCAACCATCAGCTTCCAGATTTCTTTTTCCACTTCTTTTCTCGAATTAATTTTTTCGACATATCCATTTAGATCATTTTACCTCGTCTCACTGTCTCACAAACTACTTTATCAGCAAATATCAATTACTTGTTTTGATTGTGCATAGGTACATTAAAGAAGGCAGCACGGTGAGCGTGATGGGAGTCGTCCAGAGAAACGAAAATGTGCTGATGATTGTTCCGCCATCTGGGCTGGTCCCAACTGGATGTCAGTGGGGCAGATGTCTCCTTCCGGTGAACATGGAGGGCATCGTTTTGAGATGTGAAGACTCATCGAAGCTCGATGTCATACCTGTTTAGTAAAATCTGGAGATATCTCAACTATTTTAAAACAGTTGTATAGTCTGTTTGCTCTTGTTTTCATTACAGCAACTAGTTATGGCGGTATTTGGATCTCAATGCTGTTGTGTGATAATCGAGTTAAAAAGGGTAACTTTTGAGACTTCAATTTTTTTTACTATTTTACTGAATGTTTAGAGAATTTGAGTATTGTTGTTTATACTTTGGAAAACAGAGAAGGTATAATTATACTATTTCTTGGATTTGTTTGTCCAAATACTACTGTTTCTTTCTTGTTAGCATTCTTGTGTGGACCATTGGGGTGATATGTAGGCTGAGCCCGAATGGGCTGAGCCAATTGGGGTTATACGTGAGCCGAGCCTGAATGGGCTGAGCCATTGAGACTATGTATGTGAGCGGAGCCTGAATGGGCTGAACTTAATCATGAGCACAATTTTATGCTGTGATTTGGTCTACATCTATTCATGATTGGGATGATATTAATTCGTCAAGGAACTTTACTTTTCCTGAATAGAGTAGTAGGTTTGTTTCGGTTCGGTTCAAGAAAATATCCGACTCGAGTTTGAATAATTTTTTTAAAATAGTCGAGTTCTATTTCTATTTTTTTGATGTTCAATCTCGATGCTTTTTTTTCAACAATTTTGAGTTACACCAACGTAAAATGCAAGTTTTACAAGGCTCGTTTGTGGACGCTTAAATACAAGATCGATTAACTTGTTTATTGTTTAGTGTTTGTAGCAATTTGTATATTTGATTACATGATTTATGAACATGTTCGGTTCGAAAAGCATGTTTTGTATGGCTCAAATTGAATGTTCAAACTAGCGAGCTAGATATTGGTGTTTTGGCTCTATTTTGTCATCGCAATTGACTTAAACTTGAATTCGTTAAATGTTGTTTTCAACTTGGAGCTTAGTTGATAAAAGAATAAGACGAATGTCAAAAAAAATGCATAAAATGCTTAAATCGTTGATAATTAATAATGAGAAAAAACCATGCATCAAGGATGCCCAATGCATATTTCTTAAGTTATTGTTCATTAAGGTAATACATGTTATAAAAAAGATAATTAATTACTAGAAACTATTTTTTGTACTTTGTTTGTTTCTTATATAAGTTTTTGTATTTTGTTTTAATAAATTTATTTTTCACATGAGCAGATAAATTTATATATTATCTATGAATAAATATAAT
>NC_037529.1:8692309-8696514 GCF_001531365.2 Cynara cardunculus var. scolymus | reverse complement strand
TATTATTAAACTTAAATTAAATTATAATAAAAAATAAATTAAAAAATTACATAAAAAATAGGACTTTTAAATAGTTAATTTAATATTAATTTCGCCTATTTTTTAAAAAAATTATAATATTTCATTCAAAAATAAAAACATTTTGTTTTTTTTCTCAAAACCACATAAAATCGCATTATAACATCGATAGAGCCAAAATATAAAACGAAACATTAAAATCAAGATGTATCTTGTTGTATTGCGCTAGTACCATTCTAGTATATATATATATATATATATATATGTGTGTGTGTGTGTGTGTGTGTGTAGGGACTCATTTAAGGGATAACTGATTAGTTTGTACTTTGTGGTAACCGTGAAATCTAATGTGAAACACCTATTTGAGATATTTAAGGATATTTCTTAAATAAGTTAAAATGGTAATACAAAAATTCTGTTTTTTACAACTAATCAAAATATTTAATTAATTTTTTTAGAAAGAAATATATAATTAAAATTAGTTACCTAGTATATCAATTATTTAATATACATCGTATTTTAAAGACGTTTTTGAATCAAAATGTATAATAGTGATAACGTTCACAATGTTTCACGTGTATCGATATGTATTTTTTTTTTTTTTGTTCTATAAAATGTATCATAGTGTGCATTTTCGTTATTTTCATTATTTTACAAAGGGTATCACATTGGTACATCTTGTATGTATATTTGGGTATCACAGTGAATATCGTTTGTAGGTATCACAGTGTGTATCTTGCTTTCACATAAGTTTCATTGGAATAAGGTTCGCCGAATAAAATTCGACAGAGAGAGGAAAGAGAAGAGATGAGAGAGGAAAGAGGATATTTATAAAATCTTTAAAATGCCCTTAATTGATATTTTAAGTTAAAATTATTAATTTTGATTTGTGGTTGAGATTAGATCTCACTGTTACTACAAACAAAATAGTTCTCATTTGATTAGGCTTATATACATGTGTAAGTTCTTTTGTTAACCCAATTTATGGTATTAACTTTATAAACCCATAACAACCATTCATCTTGTGAATCAATGGATGACAATTATGATGACGATTTTGTAATAACTAAGAATATAATACATTATCATCTAAGATGAACAACATGAACAATGACATTATTGGAAAAAAAATTCATTAAGTTTGTAACTGGTCATTAATGACATTAATATTCATGTAACATTAATCTATTGTCATTAATAAAAAAAATCCCCATTTTTATGAACATTAACATACACATAGGCATCTTCTTCTATATGAACATGAGTTATTATGGACAATGTGACTATGTTCATTAATATGGACAATGTGACTATGTTCATTAATATGGACAATGTGATTATGTTCATAAATCTTATTGAACACCATATGGTTATAACACAATCTTATTAATGTCTTATGGTTATGAATACATTCTTATGAACATCATTAAATATCATAAAAGTAACTTACACATAAAAAATTGTAACATCTCGTTAAATACCATAAAAGTAACTTCCACATAAAAATTACCTATTTACCCTTCATAATTAAATCAAACATTTGAAGTAACCTCTACTAAAAAAATTAATACTATTGGTCCAATAAGTTTACAAAGTTAACACCATATTTTTGGTTAACAAACGATCTTACCTATATATATATGTATATATGTATATACACACACACACACACACACACACATATATATATATATATATATATATATATATATATACTAGAAAGGTACTCGCACAATGCAGCGAGATACATCATGAATTTAATATTTTATTTTATTATTTATCTTAGTCGATGTTATAATATGGTCTTACGTGATTTTAAAAAAAACGATAATGTTTTTATTTTTGAATAAAATATAAATTTGACAAAAATATATTGATATTAGTATTAAATTAACTATTTAAAATTCCTCATTTTTATGTAACTTTTTAATTTAATTTTTTTAATTATAATTTAGTTTAGGTTCAATAACGAAATAATTTATATATAGTTTAATAATATAATTTTCTTATAAAGATAATAATTAATTATTTTGTTAGTTATCGATAATTATCCTAATTATATTTTAGATTTTTTATATTTCAAAATGAGATATTTATCCTCTATTTGATTATGTTTATCCGCAGTTAGTTACACGAATTCAAACATGGAGCTTTAATAAGTTATACTTATGCATAATTTACTTGTAATCTTGAATTTTAAGTAATATGCATCAATATACAATATTTTATGCATAAAAAATGATTTTTAAGAGTTTTTGTCAAATGCTTTATAGTATAGATTATTTATGAATAAAAAAAGAGGATAAAATTTTTATAATAACATTTCACTTTGATTTTTATTGAGATGAAAATGATGTCTAGAAAAAGTAGAAAAATAATTACTTCTGTTATGAATATTCTAATGGTAAATATCACATCATTTTATTTTTTGTAAGTGTTAAGTATAAGAAATGTGACATGATAATAATTTGAGAAATTAACGTGAATAACTGTTTTATCTGTCTCAATTCACTTTTTAGCCAACTCTCTTACATACTCATCAAAAAGTCAATACCTTCTCAAATGTTGCATAAGGTATTTCAAAAAAATTAACCTTGAGCTTTTTCATACTTGAAGATCTAGGAGTGTTTTTCACCCCCTCACAAGTAATAGCCCTCTTGGTAATTCAATTCAATTCCAATTTCATGTTTGGTTTAAAGGATTGTTTGCATTTCAAATCCCGAGATTTCGGGGCTGTTTGTTTGGCTTTTAATGGTGACATTAAGAGCCAACCTCTTAATCGGTAAGAGGTAAGGAGTGTTTGGCAAAAAAAAATCAAGCCTCTTAATGGTTACATAACCCTCTTAACCATTTTGCATCCAAGGGTTCACTAAACCATTCAGACATCTATTTTTCCAAGTTTACCCTTCCCACCCCTTCTTCCCAACCCCTCTCCTCACGCACGTCGCCATCGTCGGTCGCCATCGCCATCGCCGGTCACCTCCACAGCTTCGCTGGTTGTCGCCGGTCACCTCCACAGCTTCGTCGGTCGACATCTCTGCATCTCTGTATCTTCACCTCCACCATCGCATCCCCCACGATCGTTCGTTCTTCTGTTCACCGTCTTTCCCTAACAAATCGAGTTGCAAACCCTATCGATCGAAAAAGGGGAGGAAAAAGGATCGAATAGCAAAAACCCTAACATCTCTGTTTTAGCCCCTGCTGTTTCTCCATCTCGATTGAGCCCTAACGGTGAAGGTAACACATCAAACATAAGAATTCTTGTTTGTTTTTTAGGTGTGCCTGATTTTTGGAAAGAGCAGAGGCAATCAAAAAAGGCAAACAATCATGTTTTGGTAGATGATGTTGAGGGAAACTGTTTATTGCAAATCTAGTTGGAAACTGTTTATTGTTTATTAATTTATGATTTTATTTGGAAACAAGTAATGTTAGGTTGGTTTGGATTAATATGAAATCTTGTTTTGAACAAGTATTGTTACGTTTGTTTGGATTAATATGAAATATGTAGTTATATTTACAAAGTAATTGTTTTATTCAGATATCTGCCAAACAATTATATTTAATTCAGTACTAAATCATACAGAGGGTTAAAATGATAATTTGTTGTCATTCAGAAAACATTTACCAAACAACCATATTTCATTCAGCACTTAACCATTCTGACCCTCTTAACCATTCTGCACAAAACCATTCAGCAACTGCCAAACAGCCCATTCATTAAAATCCCACGAACATGAGATTTAACAATTCAATGGGGGCCTTTAGTATTTTGCGAAATTTCATAGGATTTGTGTGTAATAATGTTTTAAATTCGTTGAAAACATTGTTTTACAATAAGCCATTAATAAAAGGATAATTAAATTATTTTTATAATTATTTCTAATTTGTTTTATAAATTATTTATTAAAAATGGAATCAATGTCATTTTAAATCCTATAAATCAAACGCACCAAATATTTCAAATCCTTCCAACCCCTCCCCCTAAATTCCAAATTCTTTCATGAAATCCAAATCTCTCAAAATCATTCTATCAAACCAAACGGTCCCTAAATGTTTTGAAGATATAAATAATATTTTATGAGTTGTATTGAATATTTTAATAATACTAGAAGCGTACTCGCGCAATGCAGCGAGATGCATCGTGATTTTAATATTTCATTTTATTTTTTATCTCAGTCGATGTTATA
>NC_037529.1:8682719-8690504 GCF_001531365.2 Cynara cardunculus var. scolymus | reverse complement strand
AAATCGTTTAGGGATGAACGAGTTTAAGAGTTTTTAAGAGTTTTAGCCAAATGCTTTATAAGATAGTATAGATAATACTGTTTTATATTTATACTCAATTTGATTAATTAAAGAACCTAAAAGTAATGAAGATTATAAAAATATTGAAGATAGAGATGGCCAAATGGGCCCGGCCCGTAACCGCCGGAGGACTGGAACCGGAACCGGAGAGGGACCGGAACAGACCGGGACCGGTTGTGGACCGCCGGTTATGAACTGGTTGGAGTTTTTATCGTTTTCTAGGACCGGAACCGGTTAAGGCCGGGACCGGTTTTTGGCCATCTCTAATTCAAAACGATAAAGATAAAAATATCAATTTGAAGAAACGAAGAATAATTAATATATAGAAAATAAAATGTCAAAAGAATTAATTAATTTACAATTAAATGAAAGATTACTTTTTAAAATAATTGTCTGTTTCATTTTTTTATATGTAATTGTTATTAATCTTAACATGACCAGTTAAGGACCATTGGTCCGGACTTGGTCCTATATATCGAGGATCATTGTGTTTTATTTCATGTATTTTAATCAATCATTCATCCAGTAATATATGCATAAGCATTAATACTGAATCAACGCAAAAGGTTCATATTAAGTTGAATAACATATGTTCAAAGATGGACTAGGCTTTATCTTACCTCGACTTTCCAAAGTCTTATGTCATTTTGAGGAACCGCATGAACAATTGACGTATGAGTTTAACTTACAGATTGAAAACAACATTTTATAGGGCTACGATGTTAAATGATAAACATGTGCTTACATACAGTTATTTTAGAATCGTCAATTTACTAATAAAATGGAACATAAGAACTTATCCTAAGCATTTGTATGTTCAAAACGTTTTTTCAAATATACTATTTAATTCGTTTATGTGGCACGATCAGAAACAAAATGCTCATTTGATCTTTCCGCTGATGCATTTTGATCTTTTCGTAACCACCTACATAATCATGGATTTAGTTATTGATATAATTCACAATCGTTAGATCCAAATCCGATGATGGTTTGAATAGGTTCATTTGTTCATTTTTCTTAGAATTCTATCTAAAACCGAAAGGGAAATTAATTAAAATAGCCATTTTCAGATGTTGGTTTCAGCTCTTAGCCATTTGTCTTTTAAAATCATCAAAATGTCACTATCTTGCAAGTGACAGGTCCACTACATAAGGGTCAATATAAAAAAGAAAGTTTCTGAACCAGGTCCGTAAATGCAGGGACTAAATCTGTAAATTAGTCCCAATATCTATTTTACTGATTTGGTCCTTGCACTTGCGGACGCGGTTCAGAATTTTTTTTATACATTGAAGGGAAGTGTGAGCGAGGGTATCTTCTTTGCCTTTTTCAAAGCATTACTAATCCTGAGTGCAGGTTCGATGATTCATGCCATGTCGGATGAGCAAGATATGCAAAAGATGGGAGGTGTAAATAGTGTGAGACTTTCAACCAATGAACCTCTACAAATTGTGGACCTGCTACTTGTGGAGATACTGATATTTTAATATTTTATGAGAAAAATTACTTAGAGATAAAACCAGAAGTCAAAAATAACTATTTTAATTAATTTGTTGGACTGAAATATCAATACAATAAAACTACAAATGGAAAGGGTAAAATAGTAAAAAGATCCCCGCTTTTTATGTTATGTAAGACCTCCCTTCCATCATCTCTCTCTGTGTTCTCTCCCTGCATAAAAACCCTAGCCCGCACAAGCACACAGTAATGGCATCTACGATACCCTCAGACAATGGCACCCTCGCACAAACCCTAAAACCCGACACACAATCTGAGACTACTGCCATAACTGCTGTAAAAACCGACTCGAAGCCGGAGGCGGAAGCGGCGCTGGAGACTAGGACGGAGCCAGCAGATAAAAATCCTTCAGCTACTGACTCAGCTACGGCAGAGGCAACGGCGTCTCCGGAAAAGAAGTGGCCTGGGTGGCCAGGTGACTGCGTTTTTCGGCTCATAGTGCCGGTGCTTAAGGTTGGTAGTATAATTGGACGGAAAGGCGATATCATTAGGAAGATGTGCGAAGACACGAAAGCTCGTATCCGTGTACTCGACGCCCCTGTTGGTACCCCTGACCGCATTGTAAGTTGTTTCAAAATGGTTTAGTTGAGCCTTAACAATTTTCTGTTTTGCAAAATTGCCTGCTTATTTTTAGAGCAGATACCCGATGGAATTATTTGTTATGAAGTTTGTAAAAGCTGACTCCTCCTGTTTTATGTCAAGGGTTTCTTGAATCCGAGAAACCCACACTAAGCTATGTAGAGACTGAGGTGACTATATCAAAGAGTCCTGCCTATATTTAATGTTAGAGATTAGGGAAATTAGGCAAGTAGAGTAAAAGCACTCCACGCACAGCAGTGAAACAGCTGGAAAACTAACAGTGACGAGTGGCATCTTCATTTCTTGGGTACGTGGTGCTGAACAAAATTATAAGGGCTCATAAGTTTTACATTCTATTTGCAAAATGTAAGTGAAGTTAGTTGTAATACTTTGTTTGTCTCTTTTTGTTCCTCAGCCAAGTAAGTTGTCCATTTGTTGCACTTAGCTTATTATAAAGAAAAGAGTATGCCAATTAGAGAATGTAAAGCAATCCCATATACATAGTCTTTAGCTCCTTTAATAATTATTTTAGTTTAAACATCAACAAGAAAAACAAATTTTTTTATTTGGGCCTGTTTGAGTACTTGCATTTGAGAGAGAAAAGTGATAGATACTAGTAGATGCCTATTTCAGTGATTATCTACTTCTATCGATAAACGTAGTCTACCTGCTGAGGTTTTGTATTGCTAGACAATCTTAACATAGAGAAATGGAACTTGAGTATTCAACAAGGGTGGTTTTTTTGGAACTTGACTTGAATCGGCATTCTTTGAAGACTCTACTAATTGTTGTTAGGGCAAGTATGCATCTTTGTATGAGAACTGTCAGACCAATCAAATCTTCAAAAATGATAAAAATTGATGCTTTTTCTCATAGTTGAAATTAATAGCTGCAAGCCTGCAAGTGTGAGCCCGTCTTATCAACTACTCTCTGATCTTTTTAGGGCTTAAGGTTTCAACAAACCTTCTAGTTGCTTGCTTGGCTTGTGAAAAATTGGTAGGCACAGGATCACTTTGTAGTCTGTTGAGCTTGAAAAGTAAAGCTCATGCACAGTTTGTCAAATGCTTGTCTGGCTTGCCTCATATAGGTTCTGTCTTCCCATCTTTTTGACAAATCCACTGATGAGTCGTCAGGAGTTCCCTGATATCGTCTATTCCTTAAAGACCATATCTCTATAGGAGTAGATGTAGCCTTTCATATGACTGGAGAAAAAAAACTAACCCTATTTGGTGGACTTGACTACAAAAAATTTTGTCGAAAGAGAGAATGTGTGTTTACTTTTTTGATGGTATTTTTCATATGTGAATGTGTTCCTCAGAGGGTTTTTCTTAACCATTAAGAAGGGGGGGGGGACCTGGTGATCTCCTTGTCATGAGATTTCTTAAGTTCAAGTAATTGATGTGTGGTGGGTGTATTAGTACATCAAGCATTAAGGCAATGAGAGAATTCATTCTGCATGGTCTCTTAAAATTCTACACAAAGTTATCTGTGTCAAACCTGATCCAAAAAGGATGCGGTTCGAACGAGCCCATGGGAGGCTCTTTATCTTTTGCTACAAGGAGCAAATTGCAAAGTGTGCCTATAGGGTAAATATGCACATGATGCTGCTTACTGTCAAAGCAGATGCCTTTGTCGCACTTGTTCCAGGGGAAATTCTGTTCCATGCTCATTTAAAGTATTTTGCAAAGTTCGGGACTGACGTTTATGTGCACTTGTTTAGATAAATTGTGTATCTCGTAAATCCCATAAGTACATTTATTCATTTAACACATGTAACTTTAAACATGGTTTGTTGAGCTTAATGTTGAAGTGAAACAAATGCTGATTTTGCATTATTTGTTTAAAAATCATGTCCACATAGAAATAGATGGTGAAAAGTTACGGTTTTTCATAACTTAAATTGGTAATCTTTTCAATGGACCGATGGTCAGAGGGACGAGAAGTGAGCATGAAGGGTGCAAATACCAAACTGTGCATGAGGTGTAGCTCTAAATGCACATAGGTGCAACAGTAGACTCATGATTTTTGCTGAGCAGGTACACCTTTAAGGTGGATCAAAGGCCCGTAAAGTTGTGGTTAGATTCGGTGGAGTCAATGCAGTTTGACCCGAGGAGAAGTCAATTTTGTTGATGTGAGGGATAAAATATGTTTTTTTTCAAATGGAGTTGATCTTTTGAGCAAGACGCAGGACCACATCTTAGGCGAAAGCCTGATGTGCTTCTTAGCTGAAGTCCATCGTTTCAAGGGGTTTTTTTCCGTTTTTTGGTTGATTCGAGGGATTTTTTTGAAGTTTTTTGGTTGATTTCAAGAGATTTTTTCGGGTTTTTGGTTTATTTCAAGGGACTTTTCTGTTTTTTTTGGTTGATGTTCCTTGAATTTTCTAATATCCCGGAGCACCCTTCAAAGTTTAGCATGTGCACCTTTCATACTCCCAAAAACATTTCTACTTGTGAAAATCGGTTAAGCGGATGCTTGGTACCCCTGGGTCCTTCATAGGTGTCATAGGCGTACTTTGCACTTTGTATTTTGCAAAAGAGCACAAGGAGCCTCATCCAGGGCCGTGCAATGTGAGATCAAACTTTTTTGGGGACCAATTATATATGTTTTAGCATTTACCCAATCTTATATATTTTAGCTCAATCCCTACGGCTTTATACCTTTAATTTTAGCCAATTTGGGCGATTATAATATTTTAGTAATTTAGCCCAACCGCATCGCAATGCCTCCCCTCTTCTACCAGATTTCTGATTCCCGATTCCAAGTGCAAATCTTCAACCCCTCTCCTTGGGTCTCTAATTAGAAGATTGAACTCTTCTATCAGCTAGTACCATTTATTAGTTATTTAGTCGATGTATAGTTTTGATACAAGTGTAATAGCGTATCCAAAAAGATTGAAACGATCCAAAGTCTTTGTCGATTGGATCTGATCTTTCTATGGAGCTGTTTTGTCTCACTACTTTTAGCAGCCTTGTTGATCACTGTAAGAAACATTTATCAAGGCTTAATGTTTTGTGTCGTAACATACCTACTAAATATTGTAGCTAAGGACCTTTATGACGAGGAGATTATTCATCTCTTCCATGTCAACCGGTTATGAGACAGCCTCTATAGAAGGGACTTTAATGTCTGATGACGATACACCAGAGAAGTAACTATGTTACCCCTTCTAATAAACTTATCATTATGTCATGAATGAGATATAGTTAGTTTTGCTGCAAAGGTCCATTCACTCTGGGGCTGCGTCTGATTGTTACATTGCTTGCTGACAAGCCACGAGATAGAAAATAGTTAGGAGGCAACGAGAGATGTGAAGGGAGAGAATAACATAGAGATACTATAGCTGGTATATCTGGTGAACAAAGATGTGGAATATTGGTTTTCTTCTGCCATAAATGTAGATTAAAGTCAGGCTTTATTGATGATCTTTAATCTTTTTTACAAGAGAGGGATGATAGGCTACTCTGCTTTCTGTTTCTATTCAAATCACACAGAGTCACAGATGTTCTTCTTGCATTTGTAGACATTCACAAATAGGCCCCAAGAGTTAAATATGCACGAAGCTAACAAAAACGTTGCCTCAAGGTTTGGAACTTGTGTACATATATGCAAATATATTGTTCACGTATGTAAATATATTTATAGTATTGCTCGTAGTTGTATTATAACGATACCTACAGCATGATGTGTTATACATGTCTTCATCTTGCTTCATGTAAGTTCATTTCATACCGGACCAGACCGGAATAGGCTTGGGGGTTCTACCAATTGATATCTTTCCAAAAATAATTCTAAGACTAGTCATTTCTATTATCTTTTGCTTTATAAGTTTTGATGTGAATATTACTTGAACACACTCACCAATATCATTTAACATTTCATTTTTGGACATTTAATCTCTTGACAATCTTGATTTAGTTTTACCGATCTCAGTAAGCATATTGTGATGCTGTGTAAAACTGATATATGAGTTAGAGCGCTGCATTCTCTTCCAGTGTGAATTGGGCGAAGTGTTCACCATAAATACTTATGTTTTATTTGGGGTGGCATCCATCAGATATGGTTATGCTTTATTTTATTGAAACTTTCATTTTTTTAGACTTAAAAACCAGACTTATACTAATGGTGGTTGTGAGGGAAACGTCGACGAGTTTGTTCTATTTGTTTAATACGTGTTTGTTTGTGCTTCATCTTTATCATTGCATATACTGATCTTTCTTTTGCTTTCAAATTTCATAAGTGCATCCTATTTAGCTGCACTTCCTTTTATATGTGCTCTGTTGAAACTTCTAAGAGAGGACCATTTTTTGGGGGGGGGGGAGAAAGCAAGTTTATGGGATTTTTATGTAGCTTGTTACGCAAGTGCCTCTCTGGGTTTGAGGTTGTCTATGACTGGTATGGGTGTTTCCTCAAATAGTGGGTATCTTAAATTTGGCTGACAGTGAAGCACATAACAATGCATTCAGAGAAGTTAGAAAGGAAACTGATTGTAACTACTATTTCATGATTTGGGTTCTAATTTGTTGATTGTTGGGATGCTTGTATTTGGATAAAAAGAGTCATAACCCTGTGATATGGGCTCTGCCTTACCAGAATCACTCATTGGCCATGTCCCACTGATATATGTGAGGTTGTGTCAATGACTGTAAAGCTGAAGATTTGCCTCCTCAAAAATAACCCTTACCATGCGAAATTGTTAAATGTCAATTGCATCTTTCTCTCTCTTCTAGTTTATAGTGCCGAACCTTTACATGCTATCTATTGTTTTGTCTCACAGCCAGTGCTAATATGCTGTTATTTTCCATCCCTGTCTGTGCTTTCTACTCTCGAGTTGCATTGTACTGACTGGTTACTTCCTTAGGTCTTAATATCTGGCAAAGAAGAAACAGAGGCACCTCTCTCACCTGCAATGGATGCTGTAATTAGGGTATTCAAACGTGTCAATGGCTTTCCGGAGAATGATAGTGAGAGCATAGCATCCGTTCCATTTTGCTCAATCCGATTGTTGGTGCCATCAATGCAAGCGATAAGTCTGATTGGAAAGCAAGGATCTTCAATCAAGTCGATACAGGAGAGCACTGGTTGTTCTGTGCGAGTGCTCTCAGGTAGTATGAATTTGCTGGTCATAAATGAAACCTGAAAGATCATTCAGTTCTTGCATGGCATGTCCTATATGATCTAGGATATTTTCTTTTTATCTAGCATGCCTTTTTTTGTAGATGGTTCTTTTATCTATTGGTTGTTTGTTTGAGAATTTTGCAACATTGATAAAACTCACAGGGGACAAGCTTATATGTAGAACTGTATGTTTCAAACCAAAACAAACATACCCAGTATATCCAACTGGTTGTTAGGGTCTGGGGATAGAACTATATGTTTCAATTTATTAGATTGTAATATCTATATGGTGCATATCTATTTAGTTTCTGTTGCTTAATAGTTTTACACATTACCATAACAAAAACATTGGAATTTAGAAACAGCATTATGGAGCTGATGATTCGAGTAGTAGTGTATTTTTGTTATCTTCCTGTAGGCAGAGGGACTTTAGTTGCATGTCTGTTTTATTCATTTACAAACTTTCAGTTGCATCTACTTTTGCTTGCATGACCTCACCTCTTTGCATCTACTTTT
>NC_037529.1:8681246-8682619 GCF_001531365.2 Cynara cardunculus var. scolymus | reverse complement strand
CAAAATGTCCGGGCCGGTGACAGTTGTAGCAGACAACTGAAGCCTTGTCTATTCTTTCAGACTTTGGCTTCTCCCGGAAGGATAGCTGAGAAGATCTGCGGAAGTTGCTTTTGATGGCGAACCTCCTAAATGACTTAGTCAGGAGTGCCATGGACTCATCAAAATCTGTTAAATCAGATTCTGGAATGTCCTTAGAAGAATCTATCTCCGTGATAACCACGGGAGGTAGAGAAGAAACAAAAGGAGTAGAAGTTTCAACTGAAGAAGCTTCAGAGATCAAAGCTAAAGGAGAGCTTTTCATTTCCCTGGATTCTTTTACAAGATTTCTTTTCAGTTGACGAGATTGCTCATGGTTAAGCAGAATCCCGTATAAGATAGAAAGAGAAAGAGTGGACATATCATTTGACATCTTGAGACACATGGAAAAGGTGTTCCAAGACTCAGGAAGGCATTCTAGAAACTTAGTCAATGTTTCAGAATTAGAATACTACTTGTCGACAGCCCTTAGATCAATAAGAAGGCAATTAAATCTTTGATGTACTTCAGACAGCGTCTCAGACTTTCCACAGAGAAAGCTTTCATACTGTCTTACTAGATTGATCTTTCTAGTCTCCTGAACCTGAGTGGTTCCTTCATATTGGACACAAAGTGTATCCCATACGGCTTTAGAAGTTTTGAGTTTCATCATTGAGTGATAGATCTCATCAGGAAGAGACATATCTATTATAGACCGAGCACGCGTGTCTATAGYTATYTTMTTCWTGTCCTCATCGCTCCACTGATGTGGAAGCTTTGGAATCTGTCGTTCAGGAATCGCGGCAGTCGTAGCTGTTGCTGGAACAGCCGGAACAATAACAAATGGAATATATGGTCCATTTTCTATGTAATGTGGAATTTCAGGATCCACACCTTCCAGAAAGAGGGACATCCGGTTCTTCCAGAGACTAAAGTTGTCACGGACAAACCAGGAGGTTTGGCAAGAGAGCCATTATCTTTTGTGTGTGTGTGTTTGCAATTTGTAAAGCCATTTGTAAGCAGTAAATTATCTAAGAAGAGATAAATTAATACAGAAAATTAGCCAAACACAAGGAAAGAAAGAAAACACTGCTCTGATACCACTTGTTGGTCCCGTAAGGATCTACAAGAAGAGAAACAATTTGTAGAAGGGGGGGGGGATGAATACAAACACAGTATTTTCAAATTTAAAATATATATTGATAGAGAAGATCAATACATATTTTACAAGATTATTTACGGAAAGATAAGGTAATAAAAACCTATCTAAACAATCTTTGGTTACACACAAAGCTTTAGCAATTACAAGAAAAGAAGTTGCTAAAAGAAAGATCATTTACTTAAGCTAGAAGATGCTT
>NC_037529.1:8678031-8680786 GCF_001531365.2 Cynara cardunculus var. scolymus | reverse complement strand
GTTTGTAATCACTGAATACCGCTTCAGATCACGTACTCGCTGGTCTCTAATCTCCAGTTTCAGTCTTCGACGTTTGCTGAAGGTTCTTTGGTGTGAGTGTTGTCTTCTTGAAGTATTGCTGTCTCTGATAGATTTACAATGCAAGTTCTTCAGCGATCACTGAACATACTCAGTGAAGATCGCTGGAACTGAAAATACAGAAACACAAATACAACGTGAAAGAGAAAAGAGATTATCATCAAATCACTGAGAGAGAGGATCAACAGCGGGTCATCATACGAGTCAAGAGCGGAGGTATGTTGGTTATATTGTTATAAACTTTCTCATTACTAAAATTGCGAGCAAATTACTGATTTTCTTGAATATTAAATATTTACAGGTATCAGAGTTAAGAGAGAAGTTGGCAAGGGTAGAGGAACGTCATCTGGCCGAGATGGAGGAAGAACGGAAGAAGAGAGCAGATTTGGAGGCCGAACAGGCCAGACAAGCTGTTGTATTAGTCCAACAGGCCGCATTATCGGAGCATTTTGTTGCGTTTATGCGACAGTCAGGATACGTTTTCCCACCTCCCCCACCTCCCGATAGTTAGATTGTATGTATTTGAAGATTAAATTGTATGAATTGAATATTTTAAATCGTATGAATTGGTTGGTTTTAATTTGTTCACAGTTTTGGTTTGTTATATTATTTTCAAGTTTTTTATAAATAAATACATGAATTATGTAATTTCAAAAAAATTATTTTTTAAATTTATACAAATTAGCGACGGATTAGCGAGGGAAAATCCGTTGCTGAAAGTCCTTGAAAATTCCCTTGCTGATCCGTCGCTGAAGGTTCCCTCACAGATCCGTCGCCGAAGGATCCCTCACTGATCCGTCGCCGAAGGATCCCTCGCTGATCCGTCGCCGAAGGATCCCTCGCTGATCTGTCGCTAAATAATTCCCTCGCTGATCCGTCGCTGAAAGTATCCCTTGCAAATCCGTCGCTGATAGCATTACCTACGAGAATTTGACCGACGAAGTATCAACGACGGATCAGCGACAGATTACCCTTTTAGCGACGAATTTACGAGGGAATTTTCCCTTGCTGATACTCTGCATTTTTGTAGTAAAATTTGATCGACAAATATAAAATTAGGGTAACTAGGAAAGATAGCCGCTTTTTAAATTTGTTTTCATTTAGAAATTAGACGGACTAACCTATAAGTCCAAGAACAAGTAAAATTTAGGCCCCACAAAATTAGGTGCCTTGTTTAGAAACCAACTTGTAGGAGGCCATCAACGATCCTGAGAGTAAATTCAATGATATGGCAGCCAATTTTTGATCTATATAAAGTCAGATTTTGTACATAGATACTTTCATACATGGTGACCAAGACTTGTTCAACATCTGAAATAAATGAAAAGACTAATTAATGTGTGAAGTCGTAAAATACTAACATACCTTTTATCAAATGTTTACCCGACAAATGCTCTTTAGTTGTATTATCATATTGGATGAACATGACAAGGACCGAAAATCTTACCCGGTAAGTGAGAGAGACTACTCTTACCTGATTAGCACTTACCGGGTAAATTGTTGCATATGACGTTTTAATGGACTTAAATCTTACCTGATAAAGCAAATCATGTTGAATTTTATGTATAACCGCTTACACGTGAGTGTTTGGATAAACGGCTCCTAACACTCCTTGCCTTAAAAACCGCAAACTCCAAACACTCTTTGCCTTTAAAACCCCAAAACTCCAAGAAGAATAATGCATGAATCTTGAAATAATACATGCAGCATACAGTATGTCGAACCTTGTTGTATGATACATCAAACACCCAAGAAGGCTTCTATAAGAATGTCCACAACATATATATCGATTACCAACAAATTAATTGCAAGATCCCACATCAATAGGGAAAGGGAATTACTAAGGTTGCCTTATAAGGGACAAAATATCTCCTCTATCAAACGTGTTTTAAAACAATAAGTTTAAGTGTGGTCGTGTAAATATAACGGACAATATCTGATTCGGTTGTTTGGGATCTGACATCGATTAAGGAGGTGATCAAATGGGAGTTAAAGTGTAACATACACCAAAGCAACAAACAAATTTAACCTAAATTTGGCCCCTTATTGGGCCATTCTAGTTCACCCGGTTCCCATATTAGTTGTTTGCAAGCCGGTGCAACAACCTATATATGCATGTGGCAAGGACCAAATACCCAAGTCGTCGTTCTTGTCGCGTAAAACATATGGTAAATCGTTAAACTCAAGATACAAATGAAACAGACTGATTATTTTAGACGGAAAAAGCAAAATGAAAATTATCCCAAAATAACTGTACATATACAAAATATGTAGTTTACTTGTGACTGAACATTGAAAACAATATACATTATTGATGACATATAGAAATACAATAAACTAAAAGCAGAAGGATTAATTGACAATTGTACACTTTCAGATTGATCTTGTTTTTCATTTTTGAACTATTTGCATCTTTTGAAATCGACTGCTTTTTATTATTGAAACACACAATGAAATAATTCTGATTGGAACTAGAGTACCAACTTTAAATGTTACGAGGATAGAGGCGAATGGGAAGTCCCTTGGCAGGAATAGGCATCGGGTTGACGATGATTTGCTCATATGGAATTACTTTCTCCCATTTAAATTTTGTAACTAGATGATGCATGAACACAAGTATTTCTAAGCGGGCATACTCTTTTCCAGGGCACATACGAGGTCCTCCTCCAAATGGTAC
>NC_037529.1:8671613-8677811 GCF_001531365.2 Cynara cardunculus var. scolymus | reverse complement strand
AGAGAGAGAGAGAGAGAGAGAGAGAGAGAGATAGATAGAGGGGGAGGGGGAAGGTTAGGGAAAAACTTCGAAAAAATGAAAAACTGATGAACACTTTGCACTTGTGCATACCGGTAATTGAAGTTGTTTCTTGGTTTGTATGCACGTATGTATATTATGCACATGTGCATACCAGAGAAAACTTAAAATTATCGGTATGTATATGTACATACGTCTTAATGAATGATTATTAGAGTGTTCCTCAATTTTCATTTTTTTTTTGTTTTCCCCAAAACCTGAACATATATATGTATATAACATGTAAATTACCTTCCAGCCCTTAGGAATTGAATAACCATTATACATGAAATCAGTAATGGCTTCTCTGAAAGCACCTTGCAAAGGTGGAGCTAATCTAAGAACTTCACATGCAACATTCCAAGAGTACTTCATCTTTGATACATCCTCCCACTTCAACAACTCTCCTGATGCTTTAGATTTTGCAATTTCCATTTGTTCTGCATGCAATTACAAAATTATAAAGAAATTAATTATCAAAATCTATTCACTCTAAGTTATTTAGGATTCATTAGTTTGTTATTGATCTTTAATTATGCTTATTAATAATTAATTACCATCATTAATCCGTCTTAATTAGCTAGGTCCAATCTCTGGTTCTAATTCCTTCTAATCATTTGATTCATTTCCTCTAACATATCCTTAATTTTGTCTATAATTTTTCAGAATATTTAATATAGAAATATGCTAATTTTTTTTCTAATTAAGAAACAATTTGGTTGGTGAAACACCACTCATACATATATAATATATATTCACAAAAATATTATCAAGCAATCAAGTCCTGTAATTTTATATGCGTTAATTTGTAGATTAAAATTTTGCATTCGTTTTACGTCAAATTTTGCTGTTCTATACAAAGTTAATAAGGCTTTTGATACTAATTTATAATCATCAACAATTTGTGCATGTTAATGCTGGTAGTTACTCCATAAAGTTTAATATGAATCGTAGATGTGTTGATATATATATATATATATATATATATATATATTCTTGCATGTATTTCTTTTAGTACCTTTATAGACTCCCTCGTAAATCTCCGGCAACTCAGCCAGATACTTCACAATGAATGCACACGCAGAGCTTGCAGTGTCATGGCCACCAATCAACAATCCGAGGATCTTGTCGGCGATATCAGATTCTTCCATGAATTTGCCATCTTCATCTCTAAAGTAAAGCATGTGTGACAATATATCTTGTGTAGCTGAAGCTTTCCCTTCCGCCAGATCTGTCTTTCTTTGCTTTATGATTGCAACGAGTTCTTTTCTAATGAAATTGGCTGCATTAATTCCTCTCCTGAACGGTGTTCCGGGGAGGTCTATGGGGATCGAGAGAAGCCCTAGAGCAATGCTCTCAAATGGGTTAGATAAATACTTGACTCGTTCTGGTTCGTCAATACTAACAAAGATCTTGCATGCAAGCCCGAAAGTGAAGTTCTTGGTGAGCTCATATGTCACAATCTGGTCCTTGCCTTCCCATCCGTTTTCAAAGTGTTTCTGTGTCACCATGTCCATAATTGGAACATATCGGTGTAGGGCTTCAGGCTTGAAGAAATTTGGAAGCATCTTTCTCATCTTGATGGCTTCTACCTTGGATTTTAGTTTGGAAGTAGGGAAGATCTTGTCGACGTTTGAAGGCCACCATGCTTGGACAAGTTTGTTCTCATTGGAGAACAAAAACTTGTTACCAGCAGACCCACAAAACACCGCAGCATCCTCTAGCATGAGAGAGGTCCTGAAGACATGAGGTGAGAACTTAATCATGCGGTCGAAGATGAACTTTTCAGGGTGGCCCTTCCACCCGGTGGCAAGAAACTCTATACTTTCTCCGATCACAGGCCACCCTGTTTGGCCAGGTGGAAGTTTACCTTCTACAGCCGGTTTAGACTTGTAGAACACCAAATGAAGTGAGAATGAGACGAGAACAAGAAGGAGAGAGAGGAGAGAAGCATAAAAGACATCCATTATTGATTGGTTATTAAACTCTATCGTTTGATGAGTTAAATTTGAGTGATTTCTGATAGAAAACTAAAGCATTATATATAGAGAAAAAGTTATGCATAAGCACGTTTGAACCAATAAATTAGTTATGCATGAAGCACGTTTGAACCAATAAATTAAGGATACCAAAGAGGTGAGAAAATAGATGAAAATACCAAACATTATCATCGCGCTTCATTGGTTTTATCTTGGGTTCCAAAGATCAAAAATTTCTCAAGGTTCCGGTTTTAAATCCGAGGAATAAAAATCCCTTATGACCATGAAGGTTCAAATGCAGTAACTCTGGACAGTCGGCAAAACAGATGGTCGTCCTGAGATTAGTCGACTCAAATAACGGTTTGAATATCAGGTTAATAATAATAAAAAAAAAGATGAAAATATCATAGACAAATGATTGTATGTTTGAACTTAATTTGCATGGAGAGAGATCTAGAGAAGACAAAATGCTGAATATGTACTAATACTCTCAAAAGCAAAAGGAAAATTGAATAAAATAGTAGTTTATATATTTTACCTTGATAAAATGAGCACTTTTCAACCTTTTCCAAAAAATAACCAATCAAATTGCCTTTGGTGGCGATTTTGATCTTTTTTTATCTTCTAGTGAAGACAACTTCTGATACAACGATTTGACACATTGGAGACAATTTTGACTGGTTTGGGATGATTTAAAAAAAATGAGTTTATGGTCTCTAAAATTGAAAAAAATGAGCTTTTGTTCTTTAAAATGCTCAAGAGATTGCTGTCTTGTTCTATGAAAAAAAATCATGTAGAAAACTCTGAGTATAGAGAATTCATTTAAAACTTGATATTGGGAAATAGAAATGATTATTTTAAACAATTCGACCAATAAGATTGACTTATTATTTTTTATAATTTTTTTAAACAGTATATTGGAATGATAAATCAGAGGATATTATAAAATATAATTTATGTTAAAATCTCTAAAATAGAGCATTTTTTAAAGAAAAATGTAATTTTCCTTAAAAAATTATGTTTTAATTCCTTATTTTAAAAAGATTATAGAAAAACTGTTTGAAAAATATTTCCATACGACAAATCTAAAATTTAGTTGCCAAATCCAAAATTTGAAGGAGAGTACCAGAACCATCAATGTAATTTCACTCCAAATAAAATAAAAAACGAAAATAAGATTTTTAGCAAAAGATGAAAACTAAAATTAAGACTATATAATGTGTGGAGCTTGAAGTGTCACATTAATAGTCGTAATAGTTAGGTTTGGTGCAGACCATATTTATTGTAGGTTTGTATTACAAAAAGTAGCTGTTATATACAAGAATCCAATCTAATTAAATTCTCATTTTCTTCAATTCACCCCATACCGGTCAAAATCACCCCCAATGTGTGAAATCGTTCCGTCAAAAGTTGTTTTCACTAGAAGACAAAAAAAAAGATCAAAATCGCCCAAGAGGAGTGATTTGGGCATGTCTGGGGTGATTTGGACAAAATCAAGTATAATATCTTACTATTATCTCCGAAATCAGATACATGTGAGATCCCTCCATACCTTCTGGTCACAAATCTCCCCTATTTGGTAAAAATCGCCCGCCAAGGGCGATTTGATTAGTTATTTTTTTGAAAAAGGTCTTAAAAATGATCATTTTGTTAACGTACGGTATAAACTTGTCATTTTGGTCAATTTCCCAAAGCAAAATCCAAAACATATTTGACTTTTATAATTTTTTAAAATAATAAATCAAAAAACAAAATCTTTAAGAAGATTTATATTTAATTTTACCATATTTTCTATTTTAAAGCTTTGACATCAATAATATTATTAAAATATTTCAATATACTTTTTAGAAAGACTTTATATAAATTAGCAATAATCCAATCTATTGATAGAAATGAATAAGAATTAATTTCTCTCTTCATACCATTAAATTTTAGAGAACTTTTTAAACTTCAATTTACTTTTAGTTTTCTCAATTTTAGAAACCTATATAGAGAATCTGCTAGAGTAAAATGGATAACAATAGCTTCATTTTGTCTATTTTAAAGAATATGTTGAAGATGCTCTGATAAGTTAGATGCACAATATGATAATTGGGTTAAAGGTTATTAAAGTTTAGAGTTGATTTTAATTAATGACAGAAAGTTGAAGGATTATTTTGAAAATATGCTTAAAATATTTAAAATCCATCACCGCCTCATATTTTAAAAATGCATATATGTGTTTATATGTGCCATGATATTTTCTTTTGTTTTGGGACTAATTTAAAAAGAGAAAAAGAAGGTGTGTGTATTTTACTCAGGTACGAGAAAACAGAAGCAGAAACCGAAGGGAGGAAGATGACTCCGACTATTTGCTCTTAACTGTCGTTGCTATTGAGTTATTATCTTCATCTACTGTGTCATTTCAAGATGAATTTTATTTTTATAAACATCATTTGATATGTTTTTGGTGAAGAAACCGTATGGTTTCATACATGAGTTTGAAAATGTTTATATGTTATTTTTAGCATAATTTTATGTTTTGATATGTAATTAGCAATTGGTTAGAGTCAGTGGCGGATCCAGGATTTTAGTTTAGTGGGGGCACCTTTAAGGTAGCTTAAACGCCTACAAAGTCGTCCAATGTGTTTTTAGCCTAATTCCACCATTCCAAGAGATTTTTGAAGTTTTTTTGGATTATTTCGAGGGATTTTTTAAGGTTTTCTTTATCAATTTCAAGAGACTTTTTCAATTTTTTGGTTGATTTCGAGATACTTTCTTTAGTTGGTGGGGGCCTTAACAAAAAATTATTGAAGAAAACCATAATAAAAAGTAAAAAGATAACTTTTAACTTTAAAAAAATTCTTTTTCTTTTAATGGGGGCCCTTCCCCCCACCTTTTATACTTTAAGTCCGCCCCTAGTTAGAGTAAGGGTGGCATAATCAAAATAGACGTATACTGGGATAAGGGTGACAAAACCTTCTGTATGTTAAAAGTGAGACTTTGATTACATGAGAACTGTTATCGCATATTCATGATGCGATCAGTGTGGTCATCGCATCATTATGATGAAATGAGATTATTTTATTACATGACTATGATACAAGGAATAAGGTTATTGCATCAATGAGATGCGAGAACAATATTTTTATCGCATTTTTTTATTAACCTGGATATCCAACCCGCTATGCGATCCGACTAATCCTAGGGCGACTACCTGTTTTGCAAATAGCCCGAAGTCACTGAATTTGAACCTCTGTGGCCACAAGGGATTTTTATTCCTCCTTGGATTTGAACCTGGGACCTCCAGGTACTTTTGACCTATGGAGTCAAGCTCAAACCAGTCAAGCACCACCCTTGTGGTTCGTATCCTTGTGATGTAAGGAGATTGAGTTATCACATTCCTATGATGCAAAAAGTTGGAGTTATCGCATCATTGAGATGTGACAAACTATGTAATCGCATCAATGTGATGCGAGAAAAAATTATATCACATCTATATAATGCGACAAGTTGATATGGTGCGATATATAAAGTTGTGATCACATTAATGAGATGCGACAAGTTGGTATTTTTATGTTTAAATTTGATGACTTTGATATTTTCATGGGATTAAAGCAATAAGAAGAAGGTTGCCTAATCTTTATGATACGATAAAAAAATTTGTTTTGATAAAACACTGTTTTATTGTAATTTATGCAAATATGAGATTTATAAGAGTGTTTTGGTGATTTTCACCCTGTAATAACAATCAAAACTGACTTCTTACTAGACCTCATGAAATAACCCTCATTTTATTTTTTTTAATGACATTACATGTCGGGCACAATCGAAGGATAAAGGAAAGGGGGAAATGTGAAGATGTCATGATTGCTTTACATATGTGGATTTTATGAAGATGTTATTACTCATACTTGAAATCTTGTTATATTTACTAGTCTTGTATTGGATATATATGAAAAAAAATTGTAGCTACTTTCAAGTGTAAGCATTTTATATATATTTGGAACCAATGTGGAAATATTTGATTTACATGTTATATGTAATAYGTGTTATATGCAAATGTAAAATGAGGTGTTATAATCAACTAATCATGTTTGGTAAAAAACTAATTGATAAATTAGTAGAAAAATATAAAATGACAAAAAGTACATGTTATATAATTTAATAAATTTTAACATTT
>NC_037529.1:8661031-8667553 GCF_001531365.2 Cynara cardunculus var. scolymus | reverse complement strand
TAATTGATAATAATATATAGTTAATTGATTTATATAATTGATAATAATATATAGTTAATTGATTTATATAATTATATTATAAATTAAAAATTAAAAACGTTAAGGATAGAAAAATATTTAAAAAATTGAAAGAATAAAGCTAGAGGATTAAAATTGAAAAATAAAATAAATTCCTATTAAAAATTACAGAAAGTTGCTATATAAAAATATATATATATATATATATATATATATAGAGAGAGAGAGAGAGAGATTAATGAGGGAGGGGTAGGCTGGTTGTGTTCTTCAAGTATTTTCGTATGGGAATTGAGAAAAAGAAGACAAAAATAAATGGTTTCTATGTATGGGATATGTATATATATAGATTTTGGGTGTAAATATAAATATAAAAAAATATAGATATAGATAGATAGCTGAGGGGTTGCTACCGCCCCTCTTGTCAATTCTCATACATCCCCTCCATCATCATCCTCCTCTCACATCACAATTTTTTATTATATTTTTTAATTTTAAAATTATATTTTATATTCTTATTATTGTTATTTAATCAATTTATTTTACATCCTTTGCTTTTTTATTTTCTGTTTTACATGCTTATTACATTAACACATATAATTATATATTAATTAAAATATATAAAAAAATAAGTATTAATTTTAACAAGTTACATCATTATAAACATTTCGTCAATATTTTCGAAATGAGCTCAATATTAAATATTTTTTGATCTAATTATATTATTATATCATATATATATATATATATATATATATAGGGTATATTTCTTTTACAACCTTGTGCATTTGTACAACCTTTGCAACCCAATTAATTGAGATATTTATAGAAATGATTTGAGTTCATTTATTATAATTTGAATATTTATGGAATATGAATAGAGTTTATTAATTATAATTAATAATTTATATTAGGAAACAATTAATTGATTAAAAATTAAATGGTTGAGATGAGGGTTGTATAGGGTGTAGGAATAGCAAAGGGTGTAGAATAACATCCCTCTATATATATATTATGAATAAATATTTTGAATACTTACACTTTAGACTTTTGTGGTTAATTATTTAATTTATGGTACATCTTCTTGTTTTTTTATTTTACTTTTTACAATCTTATCACATTAACATACATAATCATTAGCTAAAATACGTTAAAAATTCGTTTTATTTTAACAAGTTACACCATTATAAGCGTCWCTTCAATCTTTTTGAAATTAAATCAAATAAATGAACCCAATAATGAATATTATTTAAAAAGTTGAAGAGTTAAAACTAAAAATATCAAAAAGTTAAAACTGAAAAATAAAATAAATTAGATTTAATGTATTTTATTGTTTTATGTAACAGGGTGTATGGAAAAAGTTGGGGAAAAAAAAGGAGGGGATGGGTAGGGATGGGGTCTGAGGTAAAGGGTACACCAAAATATATATATATATATGTATATATATATATATATATATATACTATATTAATAATCATTTATACTAAAATCTTAATTACAACTCTTAAAGCATATATTATTATCATTTTATACAAGAAATTCAAAAATTTCTTAATTACAAATTATTATACACAATATACAAGTTGTTTATGCCAACACCAAATCCAAATTGGGTCAAACCTGCTTTGTGTTGTCAAACTTCTAAAATTACCATTGTGGCCGCTTTCTTCTTCTGTATTCACTGTCTGCGATCCATTTTACCACAGACCTCGTCTGGGTCAAAGTTGTTTGTCGATGATTGAAGCTCGTCGAAGGTGAACACCAGCGGGAGGAGGCTGGCGGAGCGATGGCGGTAGAGGTAAATAACCATCAGATCTTCTAAATGTGAGTTCTTTCTTCTTCTTCTAGAAATGTATGTACATATCAAGATGAACAGTAGAAAACATACAAATATTACAGCTAAAGACATCATTGCTACTTGTATTTGGGTTTTAAAACCTCCGGTGATGATTTTTGAGGTTGGATTGAGGATTGAAAGCATAAAAATGGTTTATTTGGGTCAAATGAATTGAACCCACAAACGCCATTGATGGATTTGAAAGCTGTGCAGTTTGAAAAGTAAGAATCTTTTTCTTCCCATTCAACTTCAATTCCAAATTTCAAGAAACCCTAAAATGTCATATTGGCAGCCTTTTTTATAGAGTTGAGGAGGGTGAATAGATCCACAAGAACAGATTATCTGAAGTGGATTTTTGGTAATTTTACATTCCCATGGACAATGGCTGCAGTTTGGGAGGGTTGGGGACAAGCTTATGTTAGTTTGCTGCATTACTCTTACATGCTCTATAATATCAATTTTGTTCGTCTGAAGAGGTATCAAGAATGCTTTTTTTGCCAAATGCACAAAAATGAAATGGAAACAACTAGCTTTACACACTGGATGCTCATTGATCAATGTTCCAATCTACTGAACATCTTGCCCAATTAGTAGGAACAAGAATGAACCAGTAGGAATATGTTTAAAACACATACAAGAAGAACCAAAATATTCCAGAACATGGGTAGAGAATGCAAACAGTAGGAATATAAAGAGAATTCAAAAAGCAAAATCAAAACCTCAATACCTCAAAGAAATTGCTAGGGTTTTGAAGTTGTGAAGAAATCAAAACCTCAAAAGTCTGGTTATATGCACCGAGGAAGGCTTCTTGGTAACCACCCATTTATGCAAAGTTTGCAGCAATTGAAGAAATCATATGCTGACTTTACTGATTTGGTTTTGGTGCAGAACATCAACAAGAAGCTGGAAAAGWAGAAGAAAAGAGAAAGCAATTTTGACTTTACCCAAACTAATTTGGCTTTGAAGGATCTTTTCTGGAAAAGGAAGAGAAGAGAGAAAGAAGTCTGAACATTTGCCATTYAATGCATAAAAGCTTGTACCACATGCATGATAAGTTRTAATTAAGARTTTTTTGAAAATCTTGCATAAAATAGTTGTAACCTATGCTTAGTAACTTGTATTTAAGACTTTGTCTTAAATGGTTATATATGTAGTATATATATATGCGAAAGATCATGTGAGAAGAAGAGTTAAGGTAAGAAGCGTAAGAAGGGATCTAGACCCTTGATCATTTTTAATCTCAAACTCACCCATGAATCGCGCTTGATACGGGGATTGATCCGTTGCATCTCATCCTAATGTGCATCAAAGGTTAGAGATCTCTTCTTACATTTCACTATAACTTTCATTCTCATCGGAACTCAACCTTATATATATATATATATATATATATATAATAGGGAGAGGTTCATTTGAGAAGTGGTAAGTATATGAGAAGTAAAGAAGTGATCTTTGCCATTCATAAAGTCAAATTGTGGCTTTGACTGATGAAGCGAAAAATAGAGAGGCAGTTCGTAACTTTTACAAATAGGCGTCAAACAAGTGTTTATGTGAACCCATAGTTCATATGTGAATCTAATAATTAGTTCATATGTGAATCAGTTATATAGTTCATGTATGAATATAAGAGTTTACATATGAACATATAATTCATATGTGAATCACACATATAGTTCATATGTGAATCACACATATAATTCATATGTGAATCACACAGATTTACATATGCACTTGTTTTGCCGCTTATTTGTAAAAGTTACGAAACTACCCCTTATCTTCCGCATACCATGCAAGAAATTATCTGGTGCTTTACAGTTAAAACCGCAAATCTTGACCAAATGAAGGGATATGAYCACTTCTATACTTCTCAAATACTTACAACTTCTCAAATGAACCTATAGAGGCTTAATCATTTAATAACTCCAAATTTTGTGAGATTTGTGAAATCTTCTACCTTAATATTTTGTTTCATATTATTTTATTCTCTTTTAAGTATAATATTTGGGAGTTGTTTGGTTCATGTTGTGGAATGAAAATAAAAATGACAGAGAATGAAAATGAGAATGAATTCCATTCCCTCCAGTTTAATCTGGAATGAAAATTTGGGTTTCTAGAGGAATGAGTCAACGATATTATATAATACCAAACGGTTTCTTTTATTTTTCATTCTCATTTATTACTGCTTAATACCTTTAATCAAACACCTCCTAATGTATTGATTTAACATATATTTGTTTCACAACTGTTTGTTTCATATGTATTCGGTTCACCATGTGAAGCTCTTTTACGTGTAATTTTTTGTTTCCTCCATGAAATTGTGATAACCTTAAAAACTAATACATTATGTGCTATTTTATATGATTTTTTTTATTTACCTGGATATCCAACCCGCTATGCGAGTCGACTAATCCCAGGGCGACCACCTACTTTGCAGATAGCCCAGAGTCACCGCATTTGAACCTCCGTGACCACAAGGGGATTTTTATTCCTCCTTGAATTTGAACCTGGGACCTCCTGGCACTTTTAATCTTTGGAGTCAAGCTCAAACCAATCAGGCACCACCCTTGTGGTTTATGAATTTTTTTTTCATTAAGGACTAGGATTTAGAATATAGATTAACATATATTTGTTTCACAATGTGTTTTTTCACATGTATTTGCTTCACAATGTGAACTTTTTTAGTGTGTTTGTGAAACAAAAGTTATATGTTAAAAAGTTTCACATTTTGAACCGCATATATATGAAATAAACACATTGTGGAACAACATGTGTACATCAATATATTAAATGCTAGCCTTAGATGAGAAAAAATTATGTAAAACAATACATTAAGATATAAATTCTCATGGTTATCACTATATGTGGAGTTCTCAAATGATTAAGCCCATATGTAAATATATATATATATATATATATATATTTATATATATAGAGAGAGAGAGAGAGGTTCATACAAAAATGATACATATTTAATAAAATAAGAAAATGACCAAATTACGTATAAAATCATATGCTATTCTACATTAACGGGTAAAAAAGAGCCGCGAACAATTTTGGCCACAACCCCAGGTCGTGAGGCAAAATTGTGTAAATCATATGTAATTTTATACGTGATGTTAGTGTAAAATCACATGTGATTTAGACATTTTCTTATTTTCTTAATGGGTGTTTAGGATTGCTTATTTTAGGTGTTTTTTGACTTATTTCAGTCTGGCACCGGTAATAAGTTAAATGCTAGTGTTTGGATGAGGAAAAATAAAACTGCTTATACCGGTGCCAAACCGGTAATAAGCAGTTTTTGATAAGTTAATCCTTCTTGACTTATGAAAAACTGTTTATTATCAGTTTACCATTTTAACCATGTTTTATTAATATTTGTTAATTATTAATCATATTGATATAAATTATTAATCTTATTGCTATAAATTTTTGTCAAAGATATTATTATAAATGATGAAAAATAAATTTTTACATGTTAAAAAATAAATAAATTAATAAGCAATCTCAAACACTCCCATAAGTCAATAATATGGAAGACTGTCCTTTTTGGTCATTTTATATATATAAACAAAATTTGTCAAACACTAAAAAACTTATCAGCTTATTACTTTTTGGTACCGCTATAAGCTAATCCAAACACTTTTTATAAAACTTTGGCTTGATACCACATAAGTTATTAAACGTTTGTACAAAAAAGTATAAGTAATTTTAAATAAGCAATTCCAAACACCCCTTTAATAAAATATCATTCTCATATGAACTTGACTCTCTCTCTCTCTCTCTCTATATATATATATATATATATAGAGAGAGAGAGAGAGAGAGAGATCTTTTGTTAACCAATTCATTGGTATTAACTCCACAAACTACTTTTGTGACAATCCTGCATTTTGAGATTTCAGGTTAGTACCTTATATCAGGATCTTTATTGAAAACTAAGTCTTTCTAGGATTTAGCTTCGATGAGTAGAGWTCATCTTGCTTAATTCCCAAGATTAGTTCGTTAGATCACGCCTCGACGGGTAACTAGCAAAGCTAATTTATTCAATGCCAATTAGTCTTGAAGTATTTCACATAAAATAAAGTCGATATTTTTTAAGTTCCGTCCTCTTCAAAAATTTAAAAGTTCCAAAGTCCCATTTTATATTTATTTAAAGAGTGGTGTTTTAAATCTTTTGTCAAAATGTTTTGTTGTATTTATTAGGGTCTTTTATTTTTTTATATATATAATTAAAAACCTTTTGGGCTTGGACCTTTAGAGGTCAGCCCATTCTTTTCATGAAATCCACATATAAATACTCCCCCTTCCCTTTTGAAAGCTCTTCACTTTCCAAACTTCCAGCCATTTCATCTCTTTCTTTCCAACCGATTCCATCTTCAAGCAAAAATCAAGGACTTTTGTTGTTCTTAAAGACCTGCTCGCGTCTGTTGTTCAAGAAAAGGTATGTTTTAAAGCTGTTCTATTTTCTTTTAAAAGTCTGAAAATCTTTATCTTTTTCCCTACTCGGCTTTTTGGCTATTTACGGGATTTAAAGAGGAGAGATTATTCATCAAAGACCCATCTGTGTCTTCGTTGGGGATGATAATCTATGACCCAAGTTCTTTAAATCTCCAAGAAAGAAGGAAAAATTCCTTGCATGTGAGGTCTGATCACATTTTCGGTTGATAGGT
>NC_037529.1:8660249-8660590 GCF_001531365.2 Cynara cardunculus var. scolymus | reverse complement strand
TCCCGTCGCCGGCAGCTTGCTGCTGCCCTTCCTGTCGCCGGCAGCTGTTGCTGCTGCCCTTCCCGTCGCCGGCAGCTTGCTGCTGCCCCTTCCCGTCGCCGGTAGCTTGCTGCTGCTCCTCCCTCGTCGTCGGCAGCTTGCTGCTGCTCCTCCCTCGTCGCCGGCAGCCTGCTATTGCTTGCTGTGTTCTTCATCTCCTTCATCAACAACCCTTGTTAGTTCATCTTTACCCGGTCACGTTTTATTACCCCTCAAAACACTATAGGCTTGGATCCAAAATATTATCATGATGAGGTTATTTTGGTATATATTGTTATAATGCAAATATTATCATGATGAGG
>NC_037529.1:8657646-8659374 GCF_001531365.2 Cynara cardunculus var. scolymus | reverse complement strand
TATATGATGTCATGAAATTTATATTAGTTGATGAGGATTTATTTGTTATCTAAGAAATGTCAATTATGACGAGAAAGTTACGTGAAAAGCCTACTARTGGGTCGTATTAAGACGTGCATAAACTCGAAGAAAAGATAGTGTATGGGTTGTCGTATACGTGCCTTATTATGTCTATAAATTGTAGGCGGTCTATGTAGAGAAMTCTATTACCTTAAGATTTTATGTCCGGTAATTTGCTAATGATAGTAGTAACGTACTTGTTATATTGGTAGACTCATGTTAAATCTCGGAGTTGGAATGTTATTATAAGTACTCGTATGCTAAATATTAAATAATTCAAATAATTATTTTGAAATGGGATGAAGCTTGGGTTCGAATATTGTTTTATTTTATTATGTGTGAAGGATGGTGTGAACTGGGGGTAGGCATTGTGATTATTATGTAACCTCCATATCATCCTTTCACTACCACTCGGAAATAGGCATTGTGATTATTGTGTAATTTCCGAGATGAAGAGCTTACGATCACGAATGGCTAAATGACTGGATTTTGGTTAATGCCATAAGTGACGCTCTATAACGGTGATTTACGACTTACTTTGTGTTCGTCTTAATCAACGGTAATCGGGTCTCCCCCGTCAATCTCTGATGTTTAATACTCCTGGCAACATTTTAATTTAACTGCGACCTTTCAGTGCTTAAACTGGTAACATTTATAACTTCAGGTTTCTCTGTACCTTGCGGATTTAATTGGACTCACTAGGCGTAAGCCTAACACTTCTTCTTTGGTATGACTTGTTTAGCAGGTTCTTTTAGTAGCGGGGCCAAAACGGGTTGAKAGGARCATTRTTTCGTGAAGAGGCTCTTTTGTAGTAAAGCCTCGTTCTCTTGAGCGTTAAGCTGGAAAATGCCATATTTTTGGAGATTGATAGAAACACCCGTCTATAATCTAGTTGTAGAAAATTCTAGATTAGTAGGTTGTTATTTATCGTCTCGATAATCGTTTGTAACGCCTTACTATGGCCTTTTGCCTAAAATGTAAATTTCAAGAATTCACGTTCCGGAATTTTTATTTCTTTTGCTTGAATGTAATTCTTTTGTTTTAGCTTTTTTTTTATTGCTTCTTGTAAGTGTTATGGGTGTTACAAGTTGGTATCAGAGCCATTAGTTTAAGTGAACTAGGTAAGGGATCATGACGCCTAGACTTAAGCTGAGATCGTAAATACAATGGGTGAGGATTGGGTAGAGACCTTTAAGATAAGAGAGCATTAGAGTAATCAAAGTATCCATTCATGAATTGTGACAATAGTGGTAAGAATTCTTATGTATAACCTATTCAAAATTTCACTTAGCTAATGTTATTTTGAGTAAGTTGTTACACAAGCATGCTTGAACTTACTGTCATTACAGAATTTTTGAATGTATCAGTGTGTAATATGTTAGATTCCGTGTTTGTCCTATCCTAATTTTTTTTTCACCCTCTTGTACAACAGTCTGTAATGGTAAATACTCGAAGTAGGCGGGATACCTCTCCGGAAGGGCATGCAGTGACCGAGTCCACAACAGATCAACCGCCACGAGCCACCATCGCAAGGTTTCCTCCTAGACAAAACACCTTGGGTGGTGGAGATGATCACGTTCCCCAAGTCGACCGTACCACCTCTAATCCAGTTATGGAAGAAGAAACCCCGGAATCAAGAATGTTGGGTACAATGATGAATGCCATGAA
>NC_037529.1:8652884-8657546 GCF_001531365.2 Cynara cardunculus var. scolymus | reverse complement strand
CCAGATACTTCACAATGAAAGCACACGCAGAGCTTGCAGTGTCATGGTCCCCAATCAACAATCCGAGGATCTTGTCGGCGATATCAGATTCTTCCATGCATTTGCCATCTTCATCTCTAAAGCAAAGCATGTGTGACAATATATCTTGTGTAGCTGAAGCTTTCCCTTCCGCCAGATCTGTCTTTCTTTGCTTTATGATTGCAACGAGTTCTTTTCTAATTCCCCTCCTGATCGGTGTTCCAGGGAGGTCAATGGGGATCGAGAAAGCCCTAGAGCAATTTTGGCACAATGATTTGACACATAGAGGACAATTTTGACTGGTATGGGATGATTTAAAAAGAATTAGTTTATGTTCTCTAAAAAAATGTGTTTTTGTTATCTAACAATGCTCAAGAGATTCTAGTCTTGTTCTCTGAAATAAAGAATCATCTAGAATACTCTGAATACAGATAATTCTTTAAAACTTGATATTAGGAAGGAGAAATGATTATTTTAAACAATTCGACCAATAAGATTGACTTATTATTTTTTATGATTTTTATTAAAAAGTATATTGGAATGATAAATCAGAGAATATTATATAATATAATTCGAGAAAACAGAAGCAGAAACCGAAGGGAGGAAGATGACTCTGACTATTTGCTCTTAATTGTCGTTACTACTGAGTTATTATCTCAATATACTGCTGTGTCATTTCAAGATGAATTTTATTTTTATACAGATCATTTAATATGTTTTTGGTGAAGAAACCGTATGGTTTCATGCATGAGTTTGAAAATGTTTATATGTTATTTTTGGCATAATTTTATGTTTTGATATGTAATTAGCAATTGGTTAGAATAAAGGTGGCATAATCAAAATGGACGTATACTGGGATAAGGGTGACAAAACTTTCTGTATGTTAAAAGTGAGACTTTGATTACATGAGAACTGTTATCACATATTCATGATGCGATCAGTGTGGTTATCGCATCATTATGATGAAATGAGATTATTTTATTACATGACTATGATGCGAGGAATAAGGTTATCGCATCAATGAGATGCGAGAACAATATTTTTATCGCATTTTTTTTAATTAACCTGGATATCCAACCTGCTATGCGACCCAACTAATCCTAGGGCGACTACCTACTTTGCAGATAGCCCGGATTCACCGCATTTGAACCTCCGTAGCCACAAGAGAATTTTTTTTCTCATTGGATTTAAATTTGGGACCTCCAGGTACTTTTGACCTTTAGAGTCAAGCTCAAACCAATCAGGCACTACCCTTGTGGTTCATATCCTTGTGATGTGAGGAGATGGAGTTATCGCATTCCTATGATGCGAAAAAGTGGAGTTATCGCATTATTGAGATGTGACAAACTATGTAATCGCATCAATGTGATGCGAGGAAAAATTATATCACATCTATATGATGCGACAAGTTAATATAGTGCGATATATAAAGTTGTAATCGCATTAATGAGATGCGACAAGTTGGTATTTTTATGTTTAAATTTGATGATTGATATTTTCATGGGATTAATACAATAAAAAGAAGGTTGTCTCATCTATATGATGCGATAAAAAAATTTGTTTTAATAAAACACTGTTTAATTGTTATTTATACAAATATGAGATTTATAATTGTTTTGGTGACTTTCACCCTATAATAGCAATCAAAAATGACTTCTCACTGGAACTCATAGAATAACCCTCATTTTATGTTTTAAAATGACATTACATGTCGGGCACAATCGGAAGATAAAGAAAAAGGGGAAAATGTGAAGATGTCATGATTGCTTTACATGTGTGGATTTTATGAAGATGTTATTACTCATACTTAAAATCTTGTTATGTTTACAAGTCTTGTATATTAGATATATATGGAAAAAAATTGTAGCAACTTTTTGGTGTAAGCATTTTATATATACTAGTGTTTGACATCGCGCGTTGCACGATGACGATAAATGTTTTAAAAATTTATTGAAATTAGTTAAATGAGTCGATGATCACATTTATATATTAAACTAATAAAAATCAACATTACCTTTGATATATGAATCTAACTTATCATTATTGGTTGTTCTTTTAATATTATATATACATGTATATATATAATTATTAAGTCTTATATATCAATCTTTTATTATATTAAACTTTGTGATTGGTTCAAAATCATAAAAAAATATGTGAAAATATTGATTATAATCATGAGGTGTATTAAGAGAATTATTTTACCATAATACATATCAATTTATCTTCTACATATATTCTCATAAAATATTTATATTCACCAAGCAATAATTTTGTTGTTATTTACATTGATATAATTGTTGAATATTTTTGCAATTTATTTATATTAGTTCATGATATACTYATTTGCAACATTGGTCAAGAACCTCATTGAAACCACTTTTTTCCTACATGCGATTGCATAAAATGAAAATAATAGCTAATATTATGACCATTCTAGATATATAAGAGTCTGATTGATTTGTTATTTTTTTCATTTGATTTGTTTAAGCTTTTTAGAGTTGTTTTAGACAGTTCATAGTTTGGTTTATTTATAAAAAATCCTGAAAATAGAGGTTTTAATAAAATTATGTAAAATAAAAGATAGGTATTATATTGAATTTCATATTTTAAATATAAGGATGGAAAAGTCTTTTACATATATCAAATATTTTAAAAAATCAAAAATCTAAGAAAAAATGGGTTTCTAATGTTTAGAGGATAACACCTCATTATGTTTGGTTTCTTCTTTAAGAACTAAAAATATTATAAAATAATTTCCAAGCTCAATGCTAAAAAAGAAAAAAAAATCACAATAGACCGATTAACATCAACAAAAACAAAAACTCATATCATATTTATTTTCATGAATGATGCCTCAAATCAACCAAAAAAAAACAAAACACATCCACAAAAACTGAATAAAGAAGAAGAATTGGGAGATTAAAAGAGATTATTATGCTAAACAATGTTACCTTATTTCATCAAAGATTTATATGCTACTTTATCCACACACAAAAAATCATATGCCTACATAATTCCAATTTTAGTGTGAATTCTCCGACTAAAATACGAAATATTATATTTACATAAGCAAAAACTATCATTAGTCTTATTGAATGACGCCTCAAATCAACAAAAATGCAAATCACCAACACAAAATTATAACTGAATAAAGAGAAAGAATTGAGAGATTCATATGTTTGTATAATTCCAATTTTTGTGTGAATATCTCCAATTAAAAGACGAAAATACTATACCTACATTAACAAAAACCCATATCATATTTCTCTTATTGAATGACGCCTCAAATAAACAAAAGTGCAAATCACCTCAAAAACTGAATAGAGAGGAAGAATTGAGGGTTTTTTTTTTCTTAAACAATGTTACACTATTTCTTCAAGGATTCATATGTCACTTTATTCACACACAAAAACTCCATATGCCTACATAATTCCAACTTTAATGTGAATATCTCCGATCCAATTTTAGTGTGAATATCTCCAATTAAAAGATGAAAACACTATACTTACATTAAGAAAAACTCATATCATATTTCTATTATTGAATGACGCCTCAAATAAATAAAAATGCAAATCACCTAAAAAACTGAATAGAGAGGAAGAATTAAGAGGTTTTTTTTTTCTATCCAATGTTACACTATTTCTTCAAAGATTCATATGTCTCTTTATCCACACACAAAACTCCATATGCCTACATAATTCCAACTTTAATGTGAATATCTCCGACTAAAAAAAATATTATACTTACATAAGCAAAAATCCATACTATTATTTGTCTTATTGAATGACACATCAAATCAACAAAAATGCAAATCGCATCCACAAATTTATAACTGAATATAGAGGAAGAATTGAGAGATTAATAGAGAGATTATCATAGAGGTGTACCACAAAATTATACATGAATATAGAGAAAGAATTGAAAGATTAATAGAGAAGTTATCATAGAGATGTACCACAAAATTATACATGAATAGAGATGAAGAATTGAAAGATTATTATAGAGGTATACCTTGAAGAGAAGATGAAAAATTATAACCGAATAGAGAGAAATAATGAGAGTTAAAAGAGTACTTATTAGAGGGAACATGAATAGGTTGAAACAACCTAATTAAAGAATCTTAAATGTGAATATGAAACATAAAAAACAAATATTAAAGTACGAGCTTGAGAAAAGGAGAATAAAGATAAATAATTTTCTTGTTTTGAGAAGAGGCCACATCATTGCATGTGGTTTCTTTTTTAATATATATATATATATATATATATATAGATTTGGAACCGGCATCTAAATATTTGATTTCCATGTTATATGGAATGTGTTATATGTAAATGTGAAATGAGGTGTTACAATCACCTAATCACGTTTGGTAAAAAACTAATTGATAAGTTGGTTGAAAAATATAAAATGACAAAAAGTACAWGTTATATAATTTAATAAATTTTAATATTTTATAATATATTTAAAACAAATTACTAGYAATAAATTATGCTAATCAATAGAAATGAGATGGTAAGAAAATTAAGTAATATAAGTTAATATATTTTCAATTTTATTTATTAATTTTCAGTGTTTGGCCTCTATTTAGAACCATTTGGAGGTTTATCTTTGATAGAGGGAGACAGAGTAAACTATTCAGTC